>NC_084664.1:72100259-72408302 GCF_028389875.1 Rhea pennata
TGCTCGCAGCGCCCTCATGCAGAGCGCACCTAACAAGCCCAAGGAACTGTTAGGCACCCGGCTGTGTCCTGCGTGACACTGAAACATAAATGTCCTCAAAGGCACAAAGAGCAGGCAGGGGCCGAGCACTGCTCTATCAGGCACTGCTGCACAACTCACCTCACAACCAAGGACAGCACCCGAGGGCCTGGCACTGCTCTCCAAGCCATGCAGGCATAGGGCACCTCACAAGGCAAACTCTCAGCCACGGCCCGAGCAGCGGCACATGAGGGCATCACGCAGAAGGCCCTCCGAAGCACGAGGAGCAGCCGGCATCCTAGCATTGCTCTCTCAGGGGACTGAGGCACGAGGCAAAAGGGACCTCCCAATCAGAAGCATCAGCCACCAGTGTGGCGGTTGCCTCGCACGGCCTCACGCAGAAGGCACCTCACAAGGAGAAGGAGCTGCCAGGCACCCGGCGAAGCCCTAAATGGCACTGCTGCACAAGGGACCTCCAACGCTAAGAGAGCGGCCAGGGGCCGAGCACTGCCCTGTCACGCACTGCTGCACAACTCACCTCACAACCAAGGACAGCACACAAGTGTCTGGCACTGCTCTCCGAGGCATGCGGGCATAAGGCACCTCACAAGGCAAACTCTCAGCCAAGGCCCTAGCTATGGCACATCAGGGCATCAGGCAGTAGGCCCCTGCGAAGCACGAGGAGCAGTCAGCAGCCCAGCATTGCACTCTCAGGTGCTGAGGCAGAAGGGACCGCACAGTTCTAGATATCAGCCACCAGCCTGGCAATTGCCTCGCTGGGCCCTCATGCAGCAGGCACCTCACAAGGTAAAGGAGCTGCTAGGCCCCGGCGAAGCCCTAAGTGGCACTGCTGCACAAGGGACCTCCAACAGCACACAAGAGCACGGCCCTGCTCGCTCAGGCATGCGGGCATAGGGCACCTCCCAAGCCAAACTCTCAGCCATGGCCCGAGCAGTGGCACATCAGGGCGTTCAGGCAGAAGGCCCTCCGAAGCACGAGGAGCAGTCAGCATCCCAGCATTGCTCTCTCAGGGACTGAGGCAGAAGGCACCGCACAATCCCAAGCATCAGACAGCAGCCTGGCAGTTGCCTCGCAGCGCCCCTCATGCAGAGCGCACCTAACAAGCCAAGGAACTGTTAGGCACCCGGCTGTGTCCTGCGTGACACTGAAACATAAATGTCCTCAAAGGCACAAAGAGCAGGCAGGGGCCGAGCACTGCTCTATCAGGCACTGCTGCACAACTCACCTCACAACCAAGGACAGCACCCGAGGGCCTGGCACTGCTCTCCAAGCCATGCAGGCATAGGGCACCTCACAAGGCAAACTCTCAGCCACGGCCCGAGCAGCGGCACATGAGGGCATCAGGCAGAAGGTCCCTCCGAAGCACGAGGAGCAGTCGGCATCCTAATAGCGCTCTCAGGGATGGAGGCAGATGAGACCTCACAACCCCAAGGATCAGCCACCAGCCTTGCAGTTGCCTCGCAGGGCCTCCTGCAGAAGGTGCTGTACAAGGAGCTCCTAGGCACCCAGCTAAGCCCTAAATGGCACGGCTACACAAGGGACCTCCAAAGCGCACGGACAAGTGATGTGCCTGCCGCTGCTCTCCAAGCCATGCGGGCATAGGGCACCTCACAAGGCAAACTCTCAGCCACGGCCCGAGCAGCGGCGCAGCAGGGCATCAGGGCATCAGGCAGAAGGCCCCTCCGAAGCACGAGGAGCAGTCGGCATCCTAATAGCGCTCTCAGGGATGGAGGCAGATGAGACCTCACAACCCCAAGGATCAGCCACCAGCCTTGCAGTTGCCTCGCAGGGCCTCCTGCAGACGGTGCCATACAAGGAGCTCCTAGGCACCCAGCTAAGCCCTAAATGGCACGGCTACACAAGGGACCTCCAAAGCGCACGGACAAGTGATGTGCCTGCCGCTGCTCTCCAAGCCATGCAGGCATAGGGCACCTCACAAGGCAAACTCTCAGCCACGGCCCGAGCAGTGGCGCAGCAGGGCATCAGGCAGAAGGCCCTCCGAAGCACGAGGAGCAGCCGGCATCCTAGCATTGCTCTCTCAGGGACTGAGGCAGAAGGCACCGCACAATCCCAAGCATCAGACAGCAGCCTGGCAGTTGCCTCGCAGCGCCCTCATGCAGAGCGCACCTAACAAGCCCAAGGAACTGTTAGGCACCCGGCTGTGTCCTGCGTGACACTGAAACATAAATGTCCTCAAAGGCACAAAGAGCAGGCAGGGGCCGAGCACTGCTCTATCAGGCACTGCTGCACAACTCACCTCACAACCAAGGACAGCACCCGAGGGCCTGGCACTGCTCTCCAAGCCATGCAGGCATAGGGCACCTCACAAGGCAAACTCTCAGCCACGGCCCGAGCAGCGGCACATGAGGGCATCACGCAGAAGGCCCTCCGAAGCACGAGGAGCAGCCGGCATCCTAGCATTGCTCTCTCAGGGACTGAGGCACGAGGCAAAAGGGACCTCCCAATCAGAAGCATCAGCCACCAGTGTGGCGGTTGCCTCGCACGGCCTCACGCAGAAGGCACCTCACAAGGAGAAGGAGCTGCCAGGCACCCGGCGAAGCCCTAAATGGCACTGCTGCACAAGGGACCTCCAACGCTAAGAGAGCGGCCAGGGGCCGAGCACTGCCCTGTCACGCACTGCTGCACAACTCACCTCACAAGCACGGACAGCACCCGAGGGCCTGGCACTGCTCTCCAAGCCATGCAGGCATAGGGCACCTCCCAAGCCAAACTCTCAGCCACGGCCCGAGCAGCCGCACATGAGGGCATCAGGCAGAAGGTCCCTCCGAAGCACGAGGAGCAGTCAGCATCCTAATAGCGCTCTCAGGGATGGAGGCAGATGAGACCTCACAACCCCAAGGATCAGCCACCAGCCTTGCAGTTGCCTCGCAGGGCCTCCTGCAGAAGGTGCTGTACAAGGAGCTCCTAGGCACCCAGCTAAGCCCTAAATGGCACGGCTACACAAGGGACCTCCAAAGCGCACGGACAAGTGATGTGCCTGCCGCTGCTCTCCAAGCCATGCAGGCATAGGGCACCTCACAAGGCAAACTCTCAGCCACGGCCCGAGCAGCGGCGCAGCAGGGCATCAGGGCATCAGGCAGAAGGCCCCTCCGAAGCACGAGGAGCAGTCGGCATCCTAATAGCGCTCTCAGGGATGGAGGCAGATGAGACCTCACAACCCCAAGGATCAGCCACCAGCCTTGCAGTTGCCTCGCAGGGCCTCCTGCAGACGGTGCCATACAAGGAGCTCCTAGGCACCCAGCTAAGCCCTAAATGGCACGGCTACACAAGGGACCTCCAAAGCGCACGGACAAGTGATGTGCCTGCCGCTGCTCTCCAAGCCATGCAGGCATAGGGCACCTCACAAGGCAAACTCTCAGCCACGGCCCGAGCAGTGGCGCAGCAGGGCATCAGGCAGAAGGCCCTCCGAAGCACGAGGAGCAGCCGGCATCCTAGCATTGCTCTCTCAGGGACTGAGGCAGAAGGCACCGCACAATCCCAAGCATCAGACAGCAGCCTGGCAGTTGCCTCGCAGCGCCCTCATGCAGAGCGCACCTAACAAGCCCAAGGAACTGTTAGGCACCCGGCTGTGTCCTGCGTGACACTGAAACATAAATGTCCTCAAAGGCACAAAGAGCAGGCAGGGGCCGAGCACTGCTCTATCAGGCACTGCTGCACAACTCACCTCACAACCAAGGACAGCACCCGAGGGCCTGGCACTGCTCTCCAAGCCATGCAGGCATAGGGCACCTCACAAGGCAAACTCTCAGCCACGGCCCGAGCAGCGGCACATGAGGGCATCACGCAGAAGGCCCTCCGAAGCACGAGGAGCAGCCGGCATCCTAGCATTGCTCTCTCAGGGACTGAGGCACGAGGCAAAAGGGACCTCCCAATCAGAAGCATCAGCCACCAGTGTGGCAGTTGCCTCGCAGGGCCTCACGCAGAAGGCACCTCACAAGGAGAAGGAGCTGCCAGGCACCCGGCGAAGCCCTAAATGGCACTGCTGCACAAGGGACCTCCAACGCTAAGAGAGCGGCCAGGGGCCGAGCACTGCCCTGTCACGCACTGCTGCACAACTCACCTCACAAGCACGGACAGCACCCGAGGGCCTGGCACTGCTCTCCAAGCCATGCAGGCATAGGGCACCTCCCAAGCCAAACTCTCAGCCACGGCCCGAGCAGCCGCACATGAGGGCATCAGGCAGAAGGTCCCTCCGAAGCACGAGGAGCAGTCAGCATCCTAATAGCGCTCTCAGGGATGGAGGCAGATGAGACCTCACAACCCCAAGGATCAGCCACCAGCCTTGCAGTTGCCTCGCAGGGCCTCCTGCAGAAGGTGCTGTACAAGGAGCTCCTAGGCACCCAGCTAAGCCCTAAATGGCACGGCTACACAAGGGACCTCCAAAGCGCACGGACAAGTGATGTGCCTGCCGCTGCTCTCCAAGCCATGCAGGCATAGGGCACCTCACAAGGCAAACTCTCAGCCACGGCCCGAGCAGCGGCGCAGCAGGGCATCAGGGCATCAGGCAGAAGGCCCCTCCGAAGCATGAGGAGCAGTCGGCATCCTAATAGCGCTCTCAGGGATGGAGGCAGATGAGACCTCACAACCCCAAGGATCAGCCACCAGCCTTGCAGTTGCCTCGCAGGGCCTCCTGCAGACGGTGCCATACAAGGAGCTCCTAGGCACCCAGCTAAGCCCTAAATGGCACGGCTACACAAGGGACCTCCAAAGCGCACGGACAAGTGATGTGCCTGCCGCTGCTCTCCAAGCCATGCAGGCATAGGGCACCTCACAAGGCAAACTCTCAGCCACGGCCCGAGCAGTGGCGCAGCAGGGCATCAGGCAGAAGGCCCTCCGAAGCACGAGGAGCAGCCGGCATCCTAGCATTGCTCTCTCAGGGACTGAGGCAGAAGGCACCGCACAATCCCAAGCATCAGACAGCAGCCTGGCAGTTGCCTCGCAGCGCCCTCATGCAGAGCGCACCTAACAAGCCCAAGGAACTGTTAGGCACCCGGCTGTGTCCTGCGTGACACTGAAACATAAATGTCCTCAAAGGCACAAAGAGCAGGCAGGGGCCGAGCACTGCTCTATCAGGCACTGCTGCACAACTCACCTCACAACCAAGGACAGCACCCGAGGGCCTGGCACTGCTCTCCAAGCCATGCAGGCATAGGGCACCTCACAAGGCAAACTCTCAGCCACGGCCCGAGCAGCGGCACATGAGGGCATCACGCAGAAGGCCCTCCGAAGCACGAGGAGCAGCCGGCATCCTAGCATTGCTCTCTCAGGGACTGAGGCACGAGGCAAAAGGGACCTCCCAATCAGAAGCATCAGCCACCAGTGTGGCAGTTGCCTCGCAGGGCCTCACGCAGAAGGCACCTCACAAGGAGAAGGAGCTGCCAGGCACCCGGCGAAGCCCTAAATGGCACTGCTGCACAAGGGACCTCCAACGCTAAGAGAGCGGCCAGGGGCCGAGCACTGCCCTGTCACGCACTGCTGCACAACTCACCTCACAAGCACGGACAGCACCCGAGGGCCTGGCACTGCTCTCCAAGCCATGCAGGCATAGGGCACCTCCCAAGCCAAACTCTCAGCCACGGCCCGAGCAGCCGCACATGAGGGCATCAGGCAGAAGGTCCCTCCGAAGCATGAGGAGCAGTCAGCATCCTAATAGCGCTCTCAGGGATGGAGGCAGATGAGACCTCACAACCCCAAGGATCAGCCACCAGCCTTGCAGTTGCCTCGCAGGGCCTCCTGCAGAAGGTGCTGTACAAGGAGCTCCTAGGCACCCAGCTAAGCCCTAAATGGCACGGCTACACAAGGGACCTCCAAAGCGCACGGACAAGTGATGTGCCTGCCGCTGCTCTCCAAGCCATGCAGGCATAGGGCACCTCACAAGGCAAACTCTCAGCCACGGCCCGAGCAGCGGCGCAGCAGGGCATCAGGGCATCAGGCAGAAGGCCCCTCCGAAGCATGAGGAGCAGTCGGCATCCTAATAGCGCTCTCAGGGATGGAGGCAGATGAGACCTCACAAGCCCAAGGATCAGCCACCAGCCTTGCAGTTGCCTCGCAGGGCCTCCTGCAGACGGTGCCATACAAGGAGCTCCTAGGCACCCAGCTAAGCCCTAAATGGCACGGCTACACAAGGGACCTCCAAAGCGCACGGACAAGTGATGTGCCTGCCGCTGCTCTCCAAGCCATGCAGGCATAGGGCACCTCACAAGGCAAACTCTCAGCCACGGCCCGAGCAGTGGCGCAGCAGGGCATCAGGCAGAAGGCCCTCCGAAGCACGAGGAGCAGCCGGCATCCTAGCATTGCTCTCTCAGGGACTGAGGCAGAAGGCACCGCACAATCCCAAGCATCAGACAGCAGCCTGGCAGTTGCCTCGCAGCGCCCTCATGCAGAGCGCACCTAACAAGCCCAAGGAACTGTTAGGCACCCGGCTGTGTCCTGCGTGACACTGAAACATAAATGTCCTCAAAGGCACAAAGAGCAGGCAGGGGCCGAGCACTGCTCTATCAGGCACTGCTGCACAACTCACCTCACAACCAAGGACAGCACCCGAGGGCCTGGCACTGCTCTCCAAGCCATGCAGGCATAGGGCACCTCACAAGGCAAACTCTCAGCCACGGCCCGAGCAGCGGCACATGAGGGCATCACGCAGAAGGCCCTCCGAAGCACGAGGAGCAGCCGGCATCCTAGCATTGCTCTCTCAGGGACTGAGGCACGAGGCAAAAGGGACCTCCCAATCAGAAGCATCAGCCACCAGTGTGGCGGTTGCCTCGCACGGCCTCACGCAGAAGGCACCTCACAAGGAGAAGGAGCTGCCAGGCACCCGGCGAAGCCCTAAATGGCACTGCTGCACAAGGGACCTCCAACGCTAAGAGAGCGGCCAGGGGCCGAGCACTGCCCTGTCACGCACTGCTGCACAACTCACCTCACAACCAAGGACAGCACACAAGTGTCTGGCACTGCTCTCCGAGCCATGCGGGCATAAGGCACCTCACAAGGCAAACTCTCAGCCAAGGCCCTAGCAATGGCACATCAGGGCATCAGGCAGAAGGCCCCTCCGAAGCACGAGGAGCAGTCAGCAGCCCAGCATTGCACTCTCAGGGGCTGAGGCAGAAGGGACCGCACAGTTCTAGATATCAGCCACCAGCCTGGCAATTGCCTCGCTGGGCCCTCATGCAGCAGGCACCTCACAAGGTAAAGGAGCTGCTAGGCACCCGGCGAAGCCCTAAGTGGCACTGCTGCACAAGGGACCTCCAACAGCACACAAGAGCACGGCCCTGCTCGCTCAGGCATGCGGGCATAGGGCACCTCCCAAGCCAAACTCTCAGCCATGGCCCGAGCAGTGGCACATCAGGGCGTTCAGGCAGAAGGTCCCTCCGAAGCATGAGGAGCAGTCAGCATCCTAGCATTGCTCTGTCAGGGACTGAGGCAGAAGGCACCGCACAATCCCAAGCATCAGACAGCAGCCTGGCAGTTGCCTCGCAGCGCCCTCATGCAGAGCGCACCTAACAAGCCCAAGGAACTGTTAGGCACCCGGCTGTGTCCTGCGTGACACTGAAACATAAATGTCCTCAAAGGCACAAAGAGCAGGCAGGGGCCGAGCACTGCTCTATCAGGCACTGCTGCACAACTCACCTCACAACCAAGGACAGCACCCGAGGGCCTGGCACTGCTCTCCAAGCCATGCAGGCATAGGGCACCTCACAAGGCAAACTCTCAGCCACGGCCCGAGCAGCGGCACATGAGGGCATCACGCAGAAGGCCCTCCGAAGCACGAGGAGCAGCCGGCATCCTAGCATTGCTCTCTCAGGGACTGAGGCACGAGGCAAAAGGGACCTCCCAATCAGAAGCATCAGCCACCAGTGTGGCGGTTGCCTCGCACGGCCTCACGCAGAAGGCACCTCACAAGGAGAAGGAGCTGCCAGGCACCCGGCGAAGCCCTAAATGGCACTGCTGCACAAGGGACCTCCAACGCTAAGAGAGCGGACAGGGGCCGAGCACTGCCCTGTCACGCACTGCTGCACAACTCACCTCACAACCAAGGACAGCACACAAGTGTCTGGCACTGCTCTCCAAGCCATGCAGGCATAGGGCACCTCCCAAGCCAAACTCTCAGCCACGGCCCGAGCAGCCGCACATGAGGGCATCAGGCAGAAGGTCCCTCCGAAGCATGAGGAGCAGTCAGCATCCTAATAGCGCTCTCAGGGATGGAGGCAGATGAGACCTCACCACCCCAAGGATCAGCCACCAGCCTTGCAGTTGCCTCGCAGGGCCTCCTGCAGAAGGTGCCGTACAAGGAGCTCCTAGGCACCCAGCTAAGCCCTAAATGGCACGGCTACACAAGGGACCTCCAAAGCGCACGGACAAGTGATGTGCCTGCCGCTGCTCTCCAAGCCATGCAGGCATAGGGCACCTCACAAGGCAAACTCTCAGCCACGGCCCGAGCAGCGGCGCAGCAGGGCATCAGGGCATCAGGCAGAAGGCCCCTCCGAAGCACGAGGAGCAGTCGGCATCCTAATAGCGCTCTCAGGGATGGAGGCAGATGAGACCTCACAACCCCAAGGATCAGCCACCAGCCTTGCAGTTGCCTCGCAGGGCCTCCTGCAGACGGTGCCATACAAGGAGCTCCTAGGCACCCAGCTAAGCCCTAAATGGCACGGCTACACAAGGGACCTCCAAAGCGCACGGACAAGTGATGTGCCTGCCGCTGCTCTCCAAGCCATGCAGGCATAGGGCACCTCCCAAGCCAAACTCTCAGCCACGGCCCGAGCAGTGGCGCAGCAGGGCATCAGGCAGAAGGCCCTCCGAAGCACGAGGAGCAGCCGGCATCCTAGCATTGCTCTCTCAGGGACTGAGGCAGAAGGCACCGCACAATCCCAAGCATCAGACAGCAGCCTGGCAGTTGCCTCGCAGCGCCCTCATGCAGAGCGCACCTAACAAGCCCAAGGAACTGTTAGGCACCCGGCTGTGTCCTGCGTGACACTGAAACATAAATGTCCTCAAAGGCACAAAGAGCAGGCAGGGGCCGAGCACTGCTCTATCAGGCACTGCTGCACAACTCACCTCACAACCAAGGACAGCACCTGAGGGCCTGGCACTGCTCTCCAAGCCATGCAGGCATAGGGCACCTCACAAGGCAAACTCTCAGCCACGGCCCGAGCAGCGGCACATGAGGGCATCACGCAGAAGGCCCTCCGAAGCACGAGGAGCAGCCGGCATCCTAGCATTGCTCTCTCAGGGACTGAGGCACGAGGCAAAAGGGACCTCCCAATCAGAAGCATCAGCCACCAGTGTGGCGGTTGCCTCGCACGGCCTCACGCAGAAGGCACCTCACAAGGAGAAGGAGCTGCCAGGCACCCGGCGAAGCCCTAAATGGCACTGCTGCACAAGGGACCTCCAACGCTAAGAGAGCGGCCAGGGGCCGAGCACTGCCCTGTCACGCACTGCTGCACAACTCACCTCACAACCAAGGACAGCACACAAGTGTCTGGCACTGCTCTCCGAGGCATGCGGGCATAAGGCACCTCACAAGCCAAACTCTCAGCCAAGGCCCTAGCTATGGCACATCAGGGCATCAGGCAGTAGGCCCCTGCGAAGCACGAGGAGCAGTCAGCAGCCCAGCATTGCACTCTCAGGGGCTGAGGCAGAAGGGACCGCACAGTTCTAGATATCAGCCACCAGCCTGGCAATTGCCTCGCTGGGCCCTCATGCAGCAGGCACCTCACAAGGTAAAGGAGCTGCTAGGCCCCGGCGAAGCCCTAAGTGGCACTGCTGCACAAGGGACCTCCAACAGCACACAAGAGCACGGCCCTGCTCGCTCAGGCATGCGGGCATAGGGCACCTCCCAAGCCAAACTCTCAGCCATGGCCCGAGCAGTGGCACATCAGGGCGTTCAGGCAGAAGGCCCTCCGAAGCACGAGGAGCAGTCAGCATCCCAGCATTGCTCTCTCAGGGACTGAGGCAGAAGGCACCGCACAATCCCAAGCATCAGACAGCAGCCTGGCAGTTGCCTCGCAGCGCCCTCATGCAGAGCGCACCTAACAAGCCCAAGGAACTGTTAGGCACCCGGCTGTGTCCTGCGTGACACTGAAACATAAATGTCCTCAAAGGCACAAAGAGCAGGCAGGGGCCGAGCACTGCTCTATCAGGCACTGCTGCACAACTCACCTCACAACCAAGGACAGCACCCGAGGGCCTGGCACTGCTCTCCAAGCCATGCAGGCATAGGGCACCTCACAAGGCAAACTCTCAGCCACGGCCCGAGCAGCGGCACATGAGGGCATCACGCAGAAGGCCCTCCGAAGCACGAGGAGCAGCCGGCATCCTAGCATTGCTCTCTCAGGGACTGAGGCACGAGGCAAAAGGGACCTCCCAATCAGAAGCATCAGCCACCAGTGTGGCGGTTGCCTCGCACGGCCTCACGCAGAAGGCACCTCACAAGGAGAAGGAGCTGCCAGGCACCCGGTAAAGCCCTAAATGGCACTGCTGCACAAGGGACCTCCAACGCTAAGAGAGCGGCCAGGGGCCGAGCACTGCCCTGTCACGCACTGCTGCACAACTCACCTCACAAGCACGGACAGCACCCGAGGGCCTGGCACTGCTCTCCAAGCCATGCAGGCATAGGGCACCTCCCAAGCCAAACTCTCAGCCACGGCCCGAGCAGCCGCACATGAGGGCATCAGGCAGAAGGCCCCTCCGAAGCACGAGGAGCAGTCGGCATCCTAATAGCGCTCTCAGGGATGGAGGCAGATGAGACCTCACAACCCCAAGGATCAGCCACCAGCCTTGCAGTTGCCTCGCAGGGCCTCCTGCAGAAGGTGCTGTACAAGGAGCTCCTAGGCACCCAGCTAAGCCCTAAATGGCACGGCTACACAAGGGACCTCCAAAGCGCACGGACAAGTGATGTGCCTGCCGCTGCTCTCCAAGCCATGCGGGCATAGGGCACCTCACAAGGCAAACTCTCAGCCACGGCCCGAGCAGCGGCGCAGCAGGGCATCAGGGCATCAGGCAGAAGGCCCCTCCGAAGCATGAGGAGCAGTCGGCATCCTAATAGCGCTCTCAGGGATGGAGGCAGATGAGACCTCACAACCCCAAGGATCAGCCACCAGCCTTGCAGTTGCCTCGCAGGGCCTCCTGCAGACGGTGCCATACAAGGAGCTCCTAGGCACCCAGCTAAGCCCTAAATGGCACGGCTACACAAGGGACCTCCAAAGCGCACGGACAAGTGATGTGCCTGCCGCTGCTCTCCAAGCCATGCAGGCATAGGGCACCTCACAAGGCAAACTCTCAGCCACGGCCCGAGCAGTGGCGCAGCAGGGCATCAGGCAGAAGGCCCTCCGAAGCACGAGGAGCAGCCGGCATCCTAGCATTGCTCTGTCAGGGACTGAGGCACGAGGCAAAAGGGACCTCCCAATCAGAAGCATCAGCCACCAGTGTGGCAGTTGCCTCGCACGGCCTCACGCAGAAGGCACCTCACAAGGAGAAGGAGCTGCCAGGCACCCGGCGAAGCCCTAAATGGCACTGCTGCACAAGGGACCTCCAACGCTAAGAGAGCGGCCAGGGGCCGAGCACTGCCCTGTCACGCACTGCTGCACAACTCACCTCACAAGCACGGACAGCACCCGAGGGCCTGGCACTGCTCTCCAAGCCATGCAGGCATAGGGCACCTCCCAAGCCAAACTCTCAGCCACGGCCCGAGCAGCCGCACATGAGGGCATCAGGCAGAAGGTCCCTCCGAAGCATGAGGAGCAGTCAGCATCCTAATAGCGCTCTCAGGGATGGAGGCAGATGAGACCTCACAACCCCAAGGATCAGCCACCAGCCTTGCAGTTGCCTCGCAGGGCCTCCTGCAGAAGGTGCTGTACAAGGAGCTCCTAGGCACCCAGCTAAGCCCTAAATGGCACGGCTACACAAGGGACCTCCAAAGCGCACGGACAAGTGATGTGCCTGCCGCTGCTCTCCAAGCCATGCAGGCATAGGGCACCTCACAAGGCAAACTCTCAGCCACGGCCCGAGCAGCGGCGCAGCAGGGCATCAGGGCATCAGGCAGAAGGCCCCTCCGAAGCATGAGGAGCAGTCGGCATCCTAATAGCGCTCTCAGGGATGGAGGCAGATGAGACCTCACAACCCCAAGGATCAGCCACCAGCCTTGCAGTTGCCTCGCAGGGCCTCCTGCAGACGGTGCCATACAAGGAGCTCCTAGGCACCCAGCTAAGCCCTAAATGGCACGGCTACACAAGGGACCTCCAAAGCGCACGGACAAGTGATGTGCCTGCCGCTGCTCTCCAAGCCATGCAGGCATAGGGCACCTCACAAGGCAAACTCTCAGCCACGGCCCGAGCAGTGGCGCAGCAGGGCATCAGGCAGAAGGCCCTCCGAAGCACGAGGAGCAGCCGGCATCCTAGCATTGCTCTCTCAGGGACTGAGGCAGAAGGCACCGCACAATCCCAAGCATCAGACAGCAGCCTGGCAGTTGCCTCGCAGCGCCCTCATGCAGAGCGCACCTAACAAGCCCAAGGAACTGTTAGGCACCCGGCTGTGTCCTGCGTGACACTGAAACATAAATGTCCTCAAAGGCACAAAGAGCAGGCAGGGGCCGAGCACTGCTCTATCAGGCACTGCTGCACAACTCACCTCACAACCAAGGACAGCACCCGAGGGCCTGGCACTGCTCTCCAAGCCATGCAGGCATAGGGCACCTCACAAGGCAAACTCTCAGCCACGGCCCGAGCAGCGGCACATGACTGCATCACGCAGAAGGCCCTCCGAAGCACGAGGAGCAGCCGGCATCCTAGCATTGCTCTCTCAGGGACTGAGGCACGAGGCAAAAGGGACCTCCCAATCAGAAGCATCAGCCACCAGTGTGGCGGTTGCCTCGCACGGCCTCACGCAGAAGGCACCTCACAAGGAGAAGGAGCTGCCAGGCACCCGGCGAAGCCCTAAATGGCACTGCTGCACAAGGGACCTCCAACGCTAAGAGAGCGGCCAGGGGCCGAGCACTGCCCTGTCACGCACTGCTGCACAACTCACCTCACAACCAAGGACAGCACACAAGTGTCTGGCACTGCTCTCCGAGCCATGCGGGCATAAGGCACCTCACAAGGCAAACTCTCAGCCAAGGCCCTAGCAATGGCACATCAGGGCATCAGGCAGAAGGCCCCTCCGAAGCACGAGGAGCAGTCAGCAGCCCAGCATTGCACTCTCAGGGGCTGAGGCAGAAGGGACCGCACAGTTCTAGATATCAGCCACCAGCCTGGCAATTGCCTCGCTGGGCCCTCATGCAGCAGGCACCTCACAAGGTAAAGGAGCTGCTAGGCACCCGGCGAAGCCCTAAGTGGCACTGCTGCACAAGGGACCTCCAACAGCACACAAGAGCACGGCCCTGCTCGCTCAGGCATGCGGGCATAGGGCACCTCCCAAGCCAAACTCTCAGCCATGGCCCGAGCAGTGGCACATCAGGGCGTTCAGGCAGAAGGCCCTCCGAAGCACGAGGAGCAGCCGGCATCCTAGCATTGCTCTGTCAGGGACTGAGGCAGAAGGCACCGCACAATCCCAAGCATCAGACAGCAGCCTGGCAGTTGCCTCGCAGCGCCCTCATGCAGAGCGCACCTAACAAGCCCAAGGAACTGTTAGGCACCCGGCTGTGTCCTGCGTGACACTGAAACATAAATGTCCTCAAAGGCACAAAGAGCAGGCAGGGGCCGAGCACTGCTCTATCAGGCACTGCTGCACAACTCACCTCACAACCAAGGACAGCACCCGAGGGCCTGGCACTGCTCTCCAAGCCATGCAGGCATAGGGCACCTCACAAGGCAAACTCTCAGCCACGGCCCGAGCAGCGGCACATGAGGGCATCACGCAGAAGGCCCTCCGAAGCACGAGGAGCAGCCGGCATCCTAGCATTGCTCTCTCAGGGACTGAGGCATGAGGCAAAAGGGACCTCCCAATCAGAAGCATCAGCCACCAGTGTGGCAGTTGCCTCGCACGGCCTCACGCAGAAGGCACCTCACAAGGAGAAGGAGCTGCCAGGCACCCGGCGAAGCCCTAAATGGCACTGCTGCACAAGGGACCTCCAACGCTAAGAGAGCGGCCAGGGGCCGAGCACTGCCCTGTCACGCACTGCTGCACAACTCACCTCACAAGCACGGACAGCACCCGAGGGCCTGGCACTGCTCTCCAAGCCATGCAGGCATAGGGCACCTCACAAGGCAAACTCTCAGCCACGGCCCGAGCAGCCGCACATGAGGGCATCAGGCAGAAGGCCCCTCCGAAGCATGAGGAGCAGTCAGCATCCTAATAGCGCTCTCAGGGATGGAGGCAGATGAGACCTCACAACCCCAAGGATCAGCCACCAGCCTTGCAGTTGCCTCGCAGGGCCTCCTGCAGACGGTGCCATACAAGGAGCTCCTAGGCACCCAGCTAAGCCCTAAATGGCACGGCTACACAAGGGACCTCCAAAGCGCACGGACAAGTGATGTGCCTGCCGCTGCTCTCCAAGCCATGCAGGCATAGGGCACCTCACAAGGCAAACTCTCAGCCACGGCCCGAGCAGTGGCGCAGCAGGGCATCAGGCAGAAGGCCCTCCGAAGCACGAGGAGCAGCCGGCATCCTAGCATTGCTCTCTCAGGGACTGAGGCAGAAGGCACCGCACAATCCCAAGCATCAGACAGCAGCCTGGCAGTTGCCTCGCAGTGCCCTCATGCAGAGCGCACCTAACAAGCCCAAGGAACTGTTAGGCACCCGGCTGTGTCCTGCGTGACACTGAAACATAAATGTCCTCAAAGGCACAAAGAGCAGGCAGGGGCCGAGCACTGCTCTATCAGGCACTGCTGCACAACTCACCTCACAACCAAGGACAGCACCCGAGGGCCTGGCACTGCTCTCCAAGCCATGCAGGCACAGGGCACCTCACAAGGCAAACTCTCAGCCACGGCCCGAGCAGCGGCACATGAGGGCATCACGCAGAAGGCCCTCCGAAGCACGAGGAGCAGCCGGCATCCTAGCATTGCTCTCTCAGGGACTGAGGCACGAGGCAAAAGGGACCTCCCAATCAGAAGCATCAGCCACCAGTGTGGCGGTTGCCTCGCACGGCCTCACGCAGAAGGCACCTCACAAGGAGAAGGAGCTGCCAGGCACCCGGCGAAGCCCTAAATGGCACTGCTGCACAAGGGACCTCCAACGCTAAGAGAGCGGCCAGGGGCCGAGCACTGCCCTGTCACGCACTGCTGCACAACTCACCTCACAAGCACGAACAGCACCCGAGGGCCTGGCACTGCTCTCCAAGCCATGCAGGCATAGGGCACCTCCCAAGCCAAACTCTCAGCCACGGCCCGAGCAGCGGCGCAGCAGGGCATCAGGGCATCAGGCAGAAGGCCCCTCCGAAGCACGAGGAGCAGTCGGCATCCTAATAGCGCTCTCAGGGATGGAGGCAGATGAGACCTCACAACCCCAAGGATCAGCCACCAGCCTTGCAGTTGCCTCGCAGGGCCTCCTGCAGACGGTGCCATACAAGGAGCTCCTAGGCACCCAGCTAAGCCCTAAATGGCACGGCTACACAAGGGACCTCCAAAGCGCACGGACAAGTGATGTGCCTGCCGCTGCTCTCCAAACCATGCAGGCATAGGGCACCTCCCAAGGCAAACTCTCAGCCACGGCCCGAGCAGTGGCGCAGCAGGGCATCAGGCAGAAGGCCCTCCGAAGCACGAGGAGCAGCCGGCATCCTAGCATTGCTCTCTCAGGGACTGAGGCAGAAGGCACCGCACAATCCCAAGCATCAGACAGCAGCCTGGCAGTTGCCTCGCAGCGCCCTCATGCAGAGCGCACCTAACAAGCCCAAGGAACTGTTAGGCACCCGGCTGTGTCCTGCGTGACACTGAAACATAAATGTCCTCAAAGGCACAAAGAGCAGGCAGGGGCCGAGCACTGCTCTATCAGGCACTGCTGCACAACTCACCTCACAACCAAGGACAGCACCCGAGGGCCTGGCACTGCTCTCCAAGCCATGCAGGCATAGGGCACCTCACAAGGCAAACTCTCAGCCACGGCCCGAGCAGCGGCACATGAGGGCATCACGCAGAAGGCCCTCCGAAGCACGAGGAGCAGCCGGCATCCTAGCATTGCTCTCTCAGGGACTGAGGCACGAGGCAAAAGGGACCTCCCAATCAGAAGCATCAGCCACCAGTGTGGCGGTTGCCTCGCACGGCCTCACGCAGAAGGCACCTCACAAGGAGAAGGAGCTGCCAGGCACCCGGCAAAGCCCTAAATGGCACTGCTGCACAAGGGACCTCCAACGCTAAGAGAGCGGCCAGGGGCCGAGCACTGCCCTGTCACGCACTGCTGCACAACTCACCTCACAACCAAGGACAGCACACAAGTGTCTGGCACTGCTCTCCGAGGCATGCGGGCATAAGGCACCTCACAAGGCAAACTCTCAGCCAAGGCCCTAGCAATGGCACATCAGGGTATAAGGCAGTAGGCCCCTGCGAAGCACGAGGAGCAGTCAGCAGCCCAGCATTGCACTCTCAGGGGCTGAGGCAGAAGGGACCGCACAGTTCTAGATATCAGCCACCAGCCTGGCAATTGCCTCGCTGGGCCCTCATGCAGCAGGCACCTCACAAGGTAAAGGAGCTGCTAGGCACCCGGCGAAGCCCTAAGTGGCACTGCTGCACAAGGGACCTCCAACAACAACAAGAGCACGGCCCTGCTCGCTCAGGCATGCGGGCATAGGGCACCTCCCAAGCCAAACTCTCAGCCATGGCCCGAGCAGTGGCACATCAGGGCGTTCAGGCAGAAGGTCCCTCCGAAGCATGAGGAGCAGTCAGCATCCTAATAGCGCTCTCAGGGATGGAGGCAGATGAGACCTCACAACCCCAAGGATCAGCCACCAGCCTTGCAGTTGCCTCGCAGGGCCTCCTGCAGAAGGTGCCGTACAAGGAGCTCCTAGGCACCCAGCTAAGCCCTAAATGGCACGGCTACACAAGGGACCTCCAAAGCGCACGGACAAGTGATGTGCCTGCCGCTGCTCTCCAAGCCATGCAGGCATAGGGCACCTCACAAGGCAAACTCTCAGCCACGGCCCGAGCAGTGGCGCAGCAGGGCATCAGGCAGAAGGCCCTCCGAAGCACGAGGAGCAGCCGGCATCCTAGCATTGCTCTCTCAGGGACTGAGGCAGAAGGCACCGCACAATCCCAAGCATCAGACAGCAGCCTGGCAGTTGCCTCGCAGCGCCCTCATGCAGAGCGCACCTAACAAGCCCAAGGAACTGTTAGGCACCCGGCTGTGTCCTGCGTGACACTGAAACATAAATGTCCTCAAAGGCACAAAGAGCAGGCAGGGGCCGAGCACTGCTCTATCAGGCACTGCTGCACAACTCACCTCACAACCAAGGACAGCACCCGAGGGCCTGGCACTGCTCTCCAAGCCATGCAGGCATAGGGCACCTCACAAGGCAAACTCTCAGCCACGGCCCGAGCAGCGGCACATGAGGGCATCACGCAGAAGGCCCTCCGAAGCACGAGGAGCAGCCGGCATCCTAGCATTGCTCTCTCAGGGACTGAGGCACGAGGAAAAAGGGACCTCCCAATCAGAAGCATCAGCCACCAGTGTGGCGGTTGCCTCGCACGGCCTCACGCAGAAGGCACCTCACAAGGAGAAGGAGCTGCCAGGCACCCGGCGAAGCCCTAAATGGCACTGCTGCACAAGGGACCTCCAACGCTAAGAGAGCGGCCAGGGGCCGAGCACTGCCCTGTCACGCACTGCTGCACAACTCACCTCACAACCAAGGACAGCACACAAGTGTCTGGCACTGCTCTCCAAGCCATGCAGGCATAGGGTACCTCCCAAGCCAAACTCTCAGCCACGGCCCGAGCAGCCGCACATGAGGGCATCAGGCAGAAGGTCCCTCCGAAGCATGAGGAGCAGTCAGCATCCTAATAGCGCTCTCAGGGATGGAGGCAGATGAGACCTCACAACCCCAAGGATCAGCCACCAGCCTTGCAGTTGCCTCGCAGGGCCTCCTGCAGAAGGTGCTGTACAAGGAGCTCCTAGGCACCCAGCTAAGCCCTAAATGGCACGGCTACACAAGGGACCTCCAAAGCGCACGGACAAGTGATGTGCCTGCCGCTGCTCTCCAAGCCATGCAGGCATAGGGCACCTCACAAGGCAAACTCTCAGCCACGGCCCGAGCAGTGGCGCAGCAGGGCATCAGGCAGAAGGCCCTCCGAAGCACGAGGAGCAGCCGGCATCCTAGCATTGCTCTCTCAGGGACTGAGGCAGAAGGCACCGCACAATCCCAAGCATCAGACAGCAGCCTGGCAGTTGCCTCGCAGCGCCCTCATGCAGAGCGCACCTAACAAGCCCAAGGAACTGTTAGGCACCCGGCTGTGTCCTGCGTGACACTGAAACATAAATGTCCTCAAAGGCACAAAGAGCAGGCAGGGGCCGAGCACTGCTCTATCAGGCACTGCTGCACAACTCACCTCACAACCAAGGACAGCACCCGAGGGCCTGGCACTGCTCTCCAAGCCATGCAGGCATAGGGCACCTCACAAGGCAAACTCTCAGCCACGGCCCGAGCAGCGGCACATGAGGGCATCACGCAGAAGGCCCTCCGAAGCACGAGGAGCAGCCGGCATCCTAGCATTGCTCTCTCAGGGACTGAGGCACGAGGAAAAAGGGACCTCCCAATCAGAAGCATCAGCCACCAGTGTGGCGGTTGCCTCGCACGGCCTCACGCAGAAGGCACCTCACAAGGAGAAGGAGCTGCCAGGCACCCGGCGAAGCCCTAAATGGCACTGCTGCACAAGGGACCTCCAACGCTAAGAGAGCGGCCAGGGGCCGAGCACTGCCCTGTCACGCACTGCTGCACAACTCACCTCACAACCAAGGACAGCACACAAGTGTCTGGCACTGCTCTCCAAGCCATGCAGGCATAGGGCACCTCCCAAGCCAAACTCTCAGCCACGGCCCGAGCAGCCGCACATGAGGGCATCAGGCAGAAGGTCCCTCCGAAGCATGAGGAGCAGTCAGCATCCTAATAGCGCTCTCAGGGATGGAGGCAGATGAGACCTCACAACCCCAAGGATCAGCCACCAGCCTTGCAGTTGCCTCGCAGGGCCTCCTGCAGAAGGTGCTGTACAAGGAGCTCCTAGGCACCCAGCTAAGCCCTAAATGGCACGGCTACACAAGGGACCTCCAAAGCGCACGGACAAGTGATGTGCCTGCCGCTGCTCTCCAAGCCATGCGGGCATAGGGCACCTCACAAGGCAAACTCTCAGCCACGGCCCGAGCAGCGGCGCAGCAGGGCATCAGGGCATCAGGCAGAAGGCCCCTCCGAAGCACGAGGAGCAGTCGGCATCCTAATAGCGCTCTCAGGGATGGAGGCAGATGAGACCTCACAAGCCCAAGGATCAGCCACCAGCCTTGCAGTTGCCTCGCAGGGCCTCCTGCAGACGGTGCCATACAAGGAGCTCCTAGGCACCCAGCTAAGCCCTAAATGGCACGGCTACACAAGGGACCTCCAAAGCGCACGGACAAGTGATGTGCCTGCCGCTGCTCTCCAAGCCATGCGGGCATAGGGCACCTCCCAAGCCAAACTCTCAGCCATGGCCCGAGCAGTGGCACATCAGGGCGTTCAGGCAGAAGGCCCTCCGAAGCACGAGGAGCAGCCGGCATCCTAGCATTGCTCTCTCAGGGACTGAGGCAGAAGGCACCGCACAATCCCAAGCATCAGACAGCAGCCTGGCAGTTGCCTCGCAGCGCCCTCATGCAGAGCGCACCTAACAAGCCCAAGGAACTGTTAGGCACCCGGCTGTGTCCTGCGTGACACTGAAACATAAATGTCCTCAAAGGCACAAAGAGCAGGCAGGGGCCGAGCACTGCTCTATCAGGCACTGCTGCACAACTCACCTCACAACCAAGGACAGCACCCGAGGGCCTGGCACTGCTCTCCAAGCCATGCAGGCACAGGGCACCTCACAAGGCAAACTCTCAGCCACGGCCCGAGCAGCGGCACATGACTGCATCACGCAGAAGGCCCTCCGAAGCACGAGGAGCAGCCGGCATCCTAGCATTGCTCTCTCAGGGACTCAGGCACGAGGCAAAAGGGACCTCCCAATCAGAAGCATCAGCCACCAGTGTGGCGGTTGCCTCGCACGGCCTCACGCAGAAGGCACCTCACAAGGAGAAGGAGCTGCCAGGCACCCGGCGAAGCCCTAAATGGCACTGCTGCACAAGGGACCTCCAACGCTAAGAGAGCGGCCAGGGGCCGAGCACTGCCCTGTCACGCACTGCTGCACAACTCACCTCACAAGCACGGACAGCACACAAGTGTCTGGCACTGCTCTCCGAGGCATGCAGGCATAGGGCACCTCCCAAGCCAAACTCTCAGCCACGGCCCGAGCAGCCGCACATGAGGGCATCAGGCAGAAGGTCCCTCCGAAGCATGAGGAGCAGTCAGCATCCTAATAGCGCTCTCAGGGATGGAGGCAGATGAGACCTCACAAGCCCAAGGATCAGCCACCAGCCTTGCAGTTGCCTCGCAGGGCCTCCTGCAGACGGTGCCATACAAGGAGCTCCTAGGCACCCAGCTAAGCCCTAAATGGCACGGCTACACAAGGGACCTCCAAAGCGCACGGACAAGTGATGTGCCTGCCGCTGCTCTCCAAGCCATGCGGGCATAGGGCACCTCACAAGGCAAACTCTCAGCCACGGCCCGAGCAGTGGCGCAGCAGGGCATCAGGCAGAAGGCCCTCCGAAGCACGAGGAGCAGCCGGCATCCTAGCATTGCTCTCTCAGGGACTGAGGCAGAAGGCACCGCACAATCCCAAGCATCAGACAGCAGCCTGGCAGTTGCCTCGCAGCGCCCTCATGCAGAGCGCACCTAACAAGCCCAAGGAACTGTTAGGCACCCGGCTGTGTCCTGCGTGACACTGAAACATAAATGTCCTCAAAGGCACAAAGAGCAGGCAGGGGCCGAGCACTGCTCTATCAGGCACTGCTGCACAACTCACCTCACAACCAAGGACAGCACCCGAGGGCCTGGCACTGCTCTCCAAGCCATGCAGGCATAGGGCACCTCACAAGGCAAACTCTCAGCCACGGCCCGAGCAGCGGCACATGAGGGCATCACGCAGAAGGCCCTCCGAAGCACGAGGAGCAGCCGGCATCCTAGCATTGCTCTCTCAGGGACTGAGGCACGAGGCAAAAGGGACCTCCCAATCAGAAGCATCAGCCACCAGTGTGGCGGTTGCCTCGCAGGGCCTCACGCAGAAGGCACCTCACAAGGAGAAGGAGCTGCCAGGCACCCGGCGAAGCCCTAAATGGCACTGCTGCACAAGGGACCGCCAACGCTAAGAGAGCGGCCAGGGGCCGAGCACTGCCCTGTCACGCACTGCTGCACAACTCACCTCACAACCAAGGACAGCACACAAGTGTCTGGCACTGCTCTCCGAGGCATGCGGGCATAAGGCACCTCACAAGGCAAACTCTCAGCCAAGGCCCTAGCTATGGCACATCAGGGCATCAGGCAGTAGGCCCCTGCGAAGCACGAGGAGCAGTCAGCAGCCCAGCATTGCACTCTCAGGGGCTGAGGCAGAAGGGACCGCACAGTTCTAGATATCAGCCACCAGCCTGGCAATTGCCTCGCTGGGCCCTCATGCAGCAGGCACCTCACAAGGTAAAGGAGCTGCTAGGCCCCGGCGAAGCCCTAAGTGGCACTGCTGCACAAGGGACCTCCAACAGCACACAAGAGCACGGCCCTGCTCGCTCAGGCATGCGGGCATAGGGCACCTCCCAAGCCAAACTCTCAGCCATGGCCCGAGCAGTGGCACATCAGGGCGTTCAGGCAGAAGGTCCCTCCGAAGCACGAGGAGCAGCCGGCATCCTAGCATTGCTCTGTCAGGGACTGAGGCAGAAGGCACCGCACAATCCCAAGCATCAGACAGCAGCCTGGCAGTTGCCTCGCAGCGCCCTCATGCAGAGCGCACCTAACAAGCCCAAGGAACTGTTAGGCACCCGGCTGTGTCCTGCGTGACACTGAAACATAAATGTCCTCAAAGGCACAAAGAGCAGGCAGGGGCCGAGCACTGCTCTATCAGGCACTGCTGCACAACTCACCTCACAACCAAGGACAGCACCCGAGGGCCTGGCACTGCTCTCCAAGCCATGCAGGCATAGGGCACCTCACAAGGCAAACTCTCAGCCACGGCCCGAGCAGCGGCACATGACTGCATCACGCAGAAGGCCCTCCGAAGCACGAGGAGCAGCCGGCATCCTAGCATTGCTCTCTCAGGGACTGAGGCACGAGGCAAAAGGGACCTCCCAATCAGAAGCATCAGCCACCAGTGTGGCAGTTGCCTCGCAGGGCCTCACGCAGAAGGCACCTCACAAGGAGAAGGAGCTGCCAGGCACCCGGCGAAGCCCTAAATGGCACTGCTGCACAAGGGACCTCCAACGCTAAGAGAGCGGCCAGGGGCCGAGCACTGCCCTGTCACGCACTGCTGCACAACTCACCTCACAAGCACGGACAGCACCCGAGGGCCTGGCACTGCTCTCCAAGCCATGCAGGCATAGGGCACCTCCCAAGCCAAACTCTCAGCCACGGCCCGAGCAGCGGCGCAGCAGGGCATCAGGGCATCAGGCAGAAGGCCCCTCCGAAGCACGAGGAGCAGTCGGCATCCTAATAGCGCTCTCAGGGATGGAGGCAGATGAGACCTCACAAGCCCAAGGATCAGCCACCAGCCTTGCAGTTGCCTCGCAGGGCCTCCTGCAGACGGTGCCATACAAGGAGCTCCTAGGCACCCAGCTAAGCCCTAAATGGCACGGCTACACAAGGGACCTCCAAAGCGCACGGACAAGTGATGTGCCTGCCGCTGCTCTCCAAGCCATGCGGGCATAGGGCACCTCACAAGGCAAACTCTCAGCCACGGCCCGAGCAGTGGCGCAGCAGGGCATCAGGCAGAAGGCCCTCCGAAGCACGAGGAGCAGCCGGCATCCTAGCATTGCTCTCTCAGGGACTGAGGCAGAAGGCACCGCACAATCCCAAGCATCAGACAGCAGCCTGGCAGTTGCCTCGCAGCGCCCTCATGCAGAGCGCACCTAACAAGCCCAAGGAACTGTTAGGCACCCGGCTGTGTCCTGCGTGACACTGAAACATAAATGTCCTCAAAGGCACAAAGAGCAGGCAGGGGCCGAGCACTGCTCTATCAGGCACTGCTGCACAACTCACCTCACAACCAAGGACAGCACCCGAGGGCCTGGCACTGCTCTCCAAGCCATGCAGGCATAGGGCACCTCACAAGGCAAACTCTCAGCCACGGCCCGAGCAGCGGCACATGAGGGCATCACGCAGAAGGCCCTCCGAAGCACGAGGAGCAGCCGGCATCCTAGCATTGCTCTCTCAGGGACTGAGGCACGAGGCAAAAGGGACCTCCCAATCAGAAGCATCAGCCACCAGTGTGGCAGTTGCCTCGCAGGGCCTCACGCAGAAGGCACCTCACAAGGAGAAGGAGCTGCCAGGCACCCGGCGAAGCCCTAAATGGCACTGCTGCACAAGGGACCTCCAACGCTAAGAGAGTGGCCAGGGGCCGAGCACTGCCCTGTCACGCACTGCTGCACAACTCACCTCACAACCAAGGACAGCACACAAGTGTCTGGCACTGCTCTCCGAGGCATGCGGGCATAAGGCACCTCACAAGGCAAACTCTCAGCCAAGGCCCTAGCTATGGCACATCAGGGCATCAGGCAGTAGGCCCCTGCGAAGCACGAGGAGCAGTCAGCAGCCCAGCATTGCACTCTCAGGGGCTGAGGCAGAAGGGACCGCACAGTTCTAGATATCAGCCACCAGCCTGGCAATTGCCTCGCAGGGCCCTCATGCAGCAGGCACCTCACAAGGTAAAGGAGCTGCTAGGCCCCGGCGAAGCCCTAAGTGGCACTGCTGCACAAGGGACCTCCAACAGCACACAAGAGCACGGCCCTGCTCGCTCAGGCATGCGGGCATAGGGCACCTCCCAAGCCAAACTCTCAGCCATGGCCCGAGCAGTGGCACATCAGGGCGTTCAGGCAGAAGGCCCTCCGAAGCACGAGGAGCAGCCGGCATCCTAGCATTGCTCTGTCAGGGACTGAGGCAGAAGGCACCGCACAATCCCAAGCATCAGACAGCAGCCTGGCAGTTGCCTCGCAGCGCCCTCATGCAGAGCGCACCTAACAAGCCCAAGGAACTGTTAGGCACCCGGCTGTGTCCTGCGTGACACTGAAACATAAATGTCCTCAAAGGCACAAAGAGCAGGCAGGGGCCGAGCACTGCTCTATCAGGCACTGCTGCACAACTCACCTCACAACCAAGGACAGCACCCGAGGGCCTGGCACTGCTCTCCAAGCCATGCAGGCACAGGGCACCTCACAAGGCAAACTCTCAGCCACGGCCCGAGCAGCGGCACATGACTGCATCACGCAGAAGGCCCTCCGAAGCACGAGGAGCAGCCGGCATTCTAGCATTGCTCTCTCAGGGACTGAGGCACGAGGCAAAAGGGACCTCCCAATCAGAAGCATCAGCCACCAGTGTGGCAGTTGCCTCGCAGGGCCTCACGCAGAAGGCACCTCACAAGGAGAAGGAGCTGCCAGGCACCCGGCGAAGCCCTAAATGGCACTGCTGCACAAGGGACCTCCAACGCTAAGAGAGCGGCCAGGGGCCGAGCACTGCCCTGTCACGCACTGCTGCACAACTCACCTCACAAGCACGGACAGCACACAAGTGTCTGGCACTGCTCTCCGAGGCATGCAGGCATAGGGCACCTCCCAAGCCAAACTCTCAGCCACGGCCCGAGCAGCCGCACATGAGGGCATCAGGCAGAAGGTCCCTCCGAAGCATGAGGAGCAGTCAGCATCCTAATAGCGCTCTCAGGGATGGAGGCAGATGAGACCTCACAACCCCAAGGATCAGCCACCAGCCTTGCAGTTGCCTCGCAGGGCCTCCTGCAGACGGTGCCATACAAGGAGCTCCTAGGCACCCAGCTAAGCCCTAAATGGCACGGCTACACAAGGGACCTCCAAAGCGCACGGACAAGTGATGTGCCTGCCGCTGCTCTCCAAGCCATGCGGGCATAGGGCACCTCACAAGGCAAACTCTCAGCCACGGCCCGAGCAGTGGCGCAGCAGGGCATCAGGCAGAAGGCCCTCCGAAGCACGAGGAGCAGCCGGCATCCTAGCATTGCTCTCTCAGGGACTGAGGCAGAAGGCACCGCACAATCCCAAGCATCAGACAGCAGCCTGGCAGTTGCCTCGCAGCGCCCTCATGCAGAGCGCACCTAACAAGCCCAAGGAACTGTTAGGCACCCGGCTGTGTCCTGCGTGACACTGAAACATAAATGTCCTCAAAGGCACAAAGAGCAGGCAGGGGCCGAGCACTGCTCTATCAGGCACTGCTGCACAACTCACCTCACAACCAAGGACAGCACCCGAGGGCCTGGCACTGCTCTCCAAGCCATGCAGGCATAGGGCACCTCACAAGGCAAACTCTCAGCCACGGCCCGAGCAGCGGCACATGAGGGCATCACGCAGAAGGCCCTCCGAAGCACGAGGAGCAGCCGGCATCCTAGCATTGCTCTCTCAGGGACTGAGGCACGAGGCAAAAGGGACCTCCCAATCAGAAGCATCAGCCACCAGTGTGGCGGTTGCCTCGCAGGGCCTCACGCAGAAGGCACCTCACAAGGAGAAGGAGCTGCCAGGCACCCGGCGAAGCCCTAAATGGCACTGCTGCACAAGGGACCGCCAACGCTAAGAGAGCGGCCAGGGGCCGAGCACTGCCCTGTCACGCACTGCTGCACAACTCACCTCACAACCAAGGACAGCACACAAGTGTCTGGCACTGCTCTCCGAGGCATGCGGGCATAAGGCACCTCACAAGGCAAACTCTCAGCCAAGGCCCTAGCTATGGCACATCAGGGCATCAGGCAGTAGGCCCCTGCGAAGCACGAGGAGCAGTCAGCAGCCCAGCATTGCACTCTCAGGGGCTGAGGCAGAAGGGACCGCACAGTTCTAGATATCAGCCACCAGCCTGGCAATTGCCTCGCTGGGCCCTCATGCAGCAGGCACCTCACAAGGTAAAGGAGCTGCTAGGCCCCGGCGAAGCCCTAAGTGGCACTGCTGCACAAGGGACCTCCAACAGCACACAAGAGCACGGCCCTGCTCGCTCAGGCATGCGGGCATAGGGCACCTCCCAAGCCAAACTCTCAGCCATGGCCCGAGCAGTGGCACATCAGGGCGTTCAGGCAGAAGGTCCCTCCGAAGCACGAGGAGCAGCCGGCATCCTAGCATTGCTCTCTCAGGGACTGAGGCAGAAGGCACCGCACAATCCCAAGCATCAGACAGCAGCCTGGCAGTTGCCTCGCAGCGCCCTCATGCAGAGCGCACCTAACAAGCCCAAGGAACTGTTAGGCACCCGGCTGTGTCCTGCGTGACACTGAAACATAAATGTCCTCAAAGGCACAAAGAGCAGGCAGGGGCCGAGCACTGCTCTATCAGGCACTGCTGCACAACTCACCTCACAACCAAGGACAGCACCCGAGGGCCTGGCACTGCTCTCCAAGCCATGCAGGCATAGGGCACCTCACAAGGCAAACTCTCAGCCACGGCCCGAGCAGCGGCACATGAGGGCATCACGCAGAAGGCCCTCCGAAGCACGAGGAGCAGCCGGCATCCTAGCATTGCTCTCTCAGGGACTGAGGCACGAGGCAAAAGGGACCTCCCAATCAGAAGCATCAGCCACCAGTGTGGCAGTTGCCTCGCAGGGCCTCACGCAGAAGGCACCTCACAAGGAGAAGGAGCTGCCAGGCACCCGGCGAAGCCCTAAATGGCACTGCTGCACAAGGGACCTCCAACGCTAAGAGAGCGGCCAGGGGCCGAGCACTGCCCTGTCACGCACTGCTGCACAACTCACCTCACAAGCCCGGACAGCACCCGAGGGCCTGGCACTGCTCTCCAAGCCATGCAGGCATAGGGCACCTCCCAAGCCAAACTCTCAGCCACGGCCCGAGCAGCGGCGCAGCAGGGCATCAGGGCATCAGGCAGAAGGCCCCTCCGAAGCACGAGGAGCAGTCGGCATCCTAATAGCGCTCTCAGGGATGGAGGCAGATGAGACCTCACAACCCCAAGGATCAGCCACCAGCCTTGCAGTTGCCTCGCAGGGCCTCCTGCAGACGGTGCCATACAAGGAGCTCCTAGGCACCCAGCTAAGCCCTAAATGGCACGGCTACACAAGGGACCTCCAAAGCGCACGGACAAGTGATGTGCCTGCCGCTGCTCTCCAAGCCATGCAGGCATAGGGCACCTCACAAGGCAAACTCTCAGCCACGGCCCGAGCAGTGGCGCAGCAGGGCATCAGGCAGAAGGCCCTCCGAAGCACAAGGAGCAGCCAGCATCCTAGCATTGCTCTGTCAGGGACTGAGGCAGAAGGCACCGCACAATCCCAAGCATCAGACAGCAGCCTGGCAGTTGCCTCGCAGCGCCCTCATGCAGAGCGCACCTAACAAGCCCAAGGAACTGTTAGGCACCCGGCTGTGTCCTGCGTGACACTGAAACATAAATGTCCTCAAAGGCACAAAGAGCAGGCAGGGGCCGAGCACTGCTCTATCAGGCACTGCTGCACAACTCACCTCACAACCAAGGACAGCACCCGAGGGCCTGGCACTGCTCTCCAAGCCATGCAGGCATAGGGCACCTCACAAGGCAAACTCTCAGCCACGGCCCGAGCAGCGGCACATGACTGCATCACGCAGAAGGCCCTCCGAAGCACGAGGAGCAGCCGGCATCCTAGCATTGCTCTCTCAGGGACTGAGGCACGAGGCAAAAGGGACCTCCCAATCAGAAGCATCAGCCACCAGTGTGGCGGTTGCCTCGCACGGCCTCACGCAGAAGGCACCTCACAAGGAGAAGGAGCTGCCAGGCACCCGGCGAAGCCCTAAATGGCACTGCTGCACAAGGGACCTCCAACGCTAAGAGAGCGGCCAGGGGCCGAGCACTGCCCTGTCACGCACTGCTGCACAACTCACCTCACAAGCACGGACAGCACCCGAGGGCCTGGCACTGCTCTCCAAGCCATGCAGGCATAGGGCACCTCCCAAGCCAAACTCTCAGCCACGGCCCGAGCAGCCGCACATGAGGGCATCAGGCAGAAGGTCCCTCCGAAGCATGAGGAGCAGTCAGCATCCTAATAGCGCTCTCAGGGATGGAGGCAGATGAGACCTCACAACCCCAAGGATCAGCCACCAGCCTTGCAGTTGCCTCGCAGGGCCTCCTGCAGAAGGTGCCGTACAAGGAGCTCCTAGGCACCCAGCTAAGCCCTAAATGGCACGGCTACACAAGGGACCTCCAAAGCGCACGGACAAGTGATGTGCCTGCCGCTGCTCTCCAAGCCATGCAGGCATAGGGCACCTCACAAGGCAAACTCTCAGCCACGGCCCGAGCAGCGGCGCAGCAGGGCATCAGGGCATCAGGCAGAAGGCCCCTCCGAAGCACGAGGAGCAGTCGGCATCCTAATAGCGCTCTCAGGGATGGAGGCAGATGAGACCTCACAAGCCCAAGGATCAGCCACCAGCCTTGCAGTTGCCTCGCAGGGCCTCCTGCAGACGGTGCCGTACAAGGAGCTCCTAGGCACCCAGCTAAGCCCTAAATGGCACGGCTACACAAGGGACCTCCAAAGCGCACGGACAAGTGATGTGCCTGCCGCTGCTCTCCAAGCCATGCAGGCATAGGGCACCTCCCAAGCCAAACTCTCAGCCACGGCCCGAGCAGTGGCGCAGCAGGGCATCAGGCAGAAGGCCCTCCGAAGCACGAGGAGCAGCCGGCATCCTAGCATTGCTCTCTCAGGGACTGAGGCAGAAGGCACCGCACAATCCCAAGCATCAGACAGCAGCCTGGCAGTTGCCTCGCAGCGCCCTCATGCAGAGCGCACCTAACAAGCCCAAGGAACTGTTAGGCACCCGGCTGTGTCCTGCGTGACACTGAAACATAAATGTCCTCAAAGGCACAAAGAGCAGGCAGGGGCCGAGCACTGCTCTATCAGGCACTGCTGCACAACTCACCTCACAACCAAGGACAGCACCCGAGGGCCTGGCACTGCTCTCCAAGCCATGCAGGCATAGGGCACCTCACAAGGCAAACTCTCAGCCACGGCCCGAGCAGCGGCACATGAGGGCATCACGCAGAAGGCCCTCCGAAGCACGAGGAGCAGCCGGCATCCTAGCATTGCTCTCTCAGGGACTGAGGCACGAGGCAAAAGGGACCTCCCAATCAGAAGCATCAGCCACCAGTGTGGCGGTTGCCTCGCACGGCCTCACGCAGAAGGCACCTCACAAGGAGAAGGAGCTGCCAGGCACCCGGCGAAGCTCTAAATGGCACTGCTGCACAAGGGACCTCCAACGCTAAGAGAGCGGCCAGGGGCCGAGCACTGCCCTGTCACGCACTGCTGCACAACTCACCTCACAAGCACGGACAGCACCCGAGGGCCTGGCACTGCTCTCCAAGCCATGCAGGCATAGGGCACCTCCCAAGCCAAACTCTCAGCCACGGCCCGAGCAGCCGCACATGAGGGCATCAGGCAGAAGGTCCCTCCGAAGCATGAGGAGCAGTCAGCATCCTAATAGCGCTCTCAGGGATGGAGGCAGATGAGACCTCACAACCCCAAGGATCAGCCACCAGCCTTGCAGTTGCCTCGCAGGGCCTCCTGCAGAAGGTGCCGTACAAGGAGCTCCTAGGCACCCAGCTAAGCCCTAAATGGCACGGCTACACAAGGGACCTCCAAAGCGCACGGACAAGTGATGTGCCTGCCGCTGCTCTCCAAGCCATGCAGGCATAGGGCACCTCACAAGGCAAACTCTCAGCCACGGCCCGAGCAGCGGCGCAGCAGGGCATCAGGGCATCAGGCAGAAGGCCCCTCCGAAGCACGAGGAGCAGTCGGCATCCTAATAGCGCTCTCAGGGATGGAGGCAGATGAGACCTCACAAGCCCAAGGATCAGCCACCAGCCTTGCAGTTGCCTCGCAGGGCCTCCTGCAGACGGTGCCGTACAAGGAGCTCCTAGGCACCCAGCTAAGCCCTAAATGGCACGGCTACACAAGGGACCTCCAAAGCGCACGGACAAGTGATGTGCCTGCCGCTGCTCTCCAAGCCATGCAGGCATAGGGCACCTCACAAGGCAAACTCTCAGCCACGGCCCGAGCAGTGGCGCAGCAGGGCATCAGGCAGAAGGCCCTCCGAAGCACGAGGAGCAGCCGGCATCCTAGCATTGCTCTCTCAGGGACTGAGGCAGAAGGCACCGCACAATCCCAAGCATCAGACAGCAGCCTGGCAGTTGCCTCGCAGCGCCCTCATGCAGAGCGCACCTAACAAGCCCAAGGAACTGTTAGGCACCCGGCTGTGTCCTGCGTGACACTGAAACATAAATGTCCTCAAAGGCACAAAGAGCAGGCAGGGGCCGAGCACTGCTCTATCAGGCACTGCTGCACAACTCACCTCACAACCAAGGACAGCACCCGAGGGCCTGGCACTGCTCTCCAAGCCATGCAGGCATAGGGCACCTCACAAGGCAAACTCTCAGCCACGGCCCGAGCAGCGGCACATGAGGGCATCACGCAGAAGGCCCTCCGAAGCACGAGGAGCAGCCGGCATCCTAGCATTGCTCTCTCAGGGACTGAGGCACGAGGCAAAAGGGACCTCCCAATCAGAAGCATCAGCCACCAGTGTGGCGGTTGCCTCGCACGGCCTCACGCAGAAGGCACCTCACAAGGAGAAGGAGCTGCCAGGCACCCGGCGAAGCCCTAAATGGCACTGCTGCACAAGGGACCTCCAACAATAAGAGAGCGGCCAGGGGCCGAGCACTGCCCTGTCACGCACTGCTGCACAACTCACCTCACAAGCACGAACAGCACCCGAGGGCCTGGCACTGCTCTCCAAGCCATGCAGGCATAGGGCACCTCCCAAGCCAAACTCTCAGCCAAGGCCCTAGCTATGGCACATCAGGGCATCAGGCAGTAGGCCCCTCCGAAGCACGAGGAGCAGTCAGCATCCTAATAGCGCTCTCAGGGATGGAGGCAGATGAGACCTCACAACCCCAAGGATCAGCCACCAGCCTTGCAGTTGCCTCGCAGGGCCTCCTGCAGAAGGTGCTGTACAAGGAGCTCCTAGGCACCCAGCTAAGCCCTAAATGGCACGGCTACACAAGCGACCTCCAAAGCGCACGGACAAGTGATGTGCCTGCCGCTGCTCTCCAAGCCATGCAGGCATAGGGCACCTCACAAGACAAACTCTCAGCCACGGCCCGAGCAGCGGCACATGAGGGCATCACGCAGAAGGCCCTCCGAAGCACGAGGAGCAGCCGGCATCCTAGCATTGCTCTCTCAGGGACTGAGGCACGAGGCAAAAGGGACCTCCCAATCAGAAGCATCAGCCACCAGTGTGGCGGTTGCCTCGCAGGGCCTCACGCAGAAGGCACCTCACAAGGAGAAGGAGCTGCCAGGCACCCGGCGAAGCCCTAAATGGCACTGCTGCACAAGGGACCGCCAACGCTAAGAGAGCGGCCAGGGGCCGAGCACTGCCCTGTCACGCACTGCTGCACAACTCACCTCACAACCAAGGACAGCACACAAGTGTCTGGCACTGCTCTCCGAGGCATGCGGGCATAAGGCACCTCACAAGGCAAACTCTCAGCCAAGGCCCTAGCTATGGCACATCAGGGCATCAGGCAGTAGGCCCCTGCGAAGCACGAGGAGCAGTCAGCAGCCCAGCATTGCACTCTCAGGGGCTGAGGCAGAAGGGACCGCACAGTTCTAGATATCAGCCACCAGCCTGGCAATTGCCTCGCTGGGCCCTCATGCAGCAGGCACCTCACAAGGTAAAGGAGCTGCTAGGCCCCGGCGAAGCCCTAAGTGGCACTGCTGCACAAGGGACCTCCAACAGCACACAAGAGCACGGCCCTGCTCGCTCAGGCATGCGGGCATAGGGCACCTCCCAAGCCAAACTCTCAGCCATGGCCCGAGCAGTGGCACATCAGGGCGTTCAGGCAGAAGGTCCCTCCGAAGCACGAGGAGCAGCCGGCATCCTAGCATTGCTCTCTCAGGGACTGAGGCAGAAGGCACCGCACAATCCCAAGCATCAGACAGCAGCCTGGCAGTTGCCTCGCAGCGCCCTCATGCAGAGCGCACCTAACAAGCCCAAGGAACTGTTAGGCACCCGGCTGTGTCCTGCGTGACACTGAAACATAAATGTCCTCAAAGGCACAAAGAGCAGGCAGGGGCCGAGCACTGCTCTATCAGGCACTGCTGCACAACTCACCTCACAACCAAGGACAGCACCCGAGGGCCTGGCACTGCTCTCCAAGCCATGCAGGCATAGGGCACCTCACAAGGCAAACTCTCAGCCACGGCCCGAGCAGCGGCACATGAGGGCATCACGCAGAAGGCCCTCCGAAGCACGAGGAGCAGCCGGCATCCTAGCATTGCTCTCTCAGGGACTGAGGCACGAGGCAAAAGGGACCTCCCAATCAGAAGCATCAGCCACCAGTGTGGCAGTTGCCTCGCAGGGCCTCACGCAGAAGGCACCTCACAAGGAGAAGGAGCTGCCAGGCACCCGGCGAAGCCCTAAATGGCACTGCTGCACAAGGGACCTCCAACGCTAAGAGAGCGGCCAGGGGCCGAGCACTGCCCTGTCACGCACTGCTGCACAACTCACCTCACAAGCCCGGACAGCACCCGAGGGCCTGGCACTGCTCTCCAAGCCATGCAGGCATAGGGCACCTCCCAAGCCAAACTCTCAGCCACGGCCCGAGCAGCGGCGCAGCAGGGCATCAGGGCATCAGGCAGAAGGCCCCTCCGAAGCACGAGGAGCAGTCGGCATCCTAATAGCGCTCTCAGGGATGGAGGCAGATGAGACCTCACAACCCCAAGGATCAGCCACCAGCCTTGCAGTTGCCTCGCAGGGCCTCCTGCAGACGGTGCCATACAAGGAGCTCCTAGGCACCCAGCTAAGCCCTAAATGGCACGGCTACACAAGGGACCTCCAAAGCGCACGGACAAGTGATGTGCCTGCCGCTGCTCTCCAAGCCATGCAGGCATAGGGCACCTCACAAGGCAAACTCTCAGCCACGGCCCGAGCAGTGGCGCAGCAGGGCATCAGGCAGAAGGCCCTCCGAAGCACAAGGAGCAGCCAGCATCCTAGCATTGCTCTGTCAGGGACTGAGGCAGAAGGCACCGCACAATCCCAAGCATCAGACAGCAGCCTGGCAGTTGCCTCGCAGCGCCCTCATGCAGAGCGCACCTAACAAGCCCAAGGAACTGTTAGGCACCCGGCTGTGTCCTGCGTGACACTGAAACATAAATGTCCTCAAAGGCACAAAGAGCAGGCAGGGGCCGAGCACTGCTCTATCAGGCACTGCTGCACAACTCACCTCACAACCAAGGACAGCACCCGAGGGCCTGGCACTGCTCTCCAAGCCATGCAGGCATAGGGCACCTCACAAGGCAAACTCTCAGCCACGGCCCGAGCAGCGGCACATGACTGCATCACGCAGAAGGCCCTCCGAAGCACGAGGAGCAGCCGGCATCCTAGCATTGCTCTCTCAGGGACTGAGGCACGAGGCAAAAGGGACCTCCCAATCAGAAGCATCAGCCACCAGTGTGGCGGTTGCCTCGCACGGCCTCACGCAGAAGGCACCTCACAAGGAGAAGGAGCTGCCAGGCACCCGGCGAAGCCCTAAATGGCACTGCTGCACAAGGGACCTCCAACGCTAAGAGAGCGGCCAGGGGCCGAGCACTGCCCTGTCACGCACTGCTGCACAACTCACCTCACAAGCACGGACAGCACCCGAGGGCCTGGCACTGCTCTCCAAGCCATGCAGGCATAGGGCACCTCCCAAGCCAAACTCTCAGCCACGGCCCGAGCAGCCGCACATGAGGGCATCAGGCAGAAGGTCCCTCCGAAGCATGAGGAGCAGTCAGCATCCTAATAGCGCTCTCAGGGATGGAGGCAGATGAGACCTCACAACCCCAAGGATCAGCCACCAGCCTTGCAGTTGCCTCGCAGGGCCTCCTGCAGAAGGTGCCGTACAAGGAGCTCCTAGGCACCCAGCTAAGCCCTAAATGGCACGGCTACACAAGGGACCTCCAAAGCGCACGGACAAGTGATGTGCCTGCCGCTGCTCTCCAAGCCATGCAGGCATAGGGCACCTCACAAGGCAAACTCTCAGCCACGGCCCGAGCAGCGGCGCAGCAGGGCATCAGGGCATCAGGCAGAAGGCCCCTCCGAAGCACGAGGAGCAGTCGGCATCCTAATAGCGCTCTCAGGGATGGAGGCAGATGAGACCTCACAAGCCCAAGGATCAGCCACCAGCCTTGCAGTTGCCTCGCAGGGCCTCCTGCAGACGGTGCCGTACAAGGAGCTCCTAGGCACCCAGCTAAGCCCTAAATGGCACGGCTACACAAGGGACCTCCAAAGCGCACGGACAAGTGATGTGCCTGCCGCTGCTCTCCAAGCCATGCAGGCATAGGGCACCTCCCAAGCCAAACTCTCAGCCACGGCCCGAGCAGTGGCGCAGCAGGGCATCAGGCAGAAGGCCCTCCGAAGCACGAGGAGCAGCCGGCATCCTAGCATTGCTCTCTCAGGGACTGAGGCAGAAGGCACCGCACAATCCCAAGCATCAGACAGCAGCCTGGCAGTTGCCTCGCAGCGCCCTCATGCAGAGCGCACCTAACAAGCCCAAGGAACTGTTAGGCACCCGGCTGTGTCCTGCGTGACACTGAAACATAAATGTCCTCAAAGGCACAAAGAGCAGGCAGGGGCCGAGCACTGCTCTATCAGGCACTGCTGCACAACTCACCTCACAACCAAGGACAGCACCCGAGGGCCTGGCACTGCTCTCCAAGCCATGCAGGCATAGGGCACCTCACAAGGCAAACTCTCAGCCACGGCCCGAGCAGCGGCACATGAGGGCATCACGCAGAAGGCCCTCCGAAGCACGAGGAGCAGCCGGCATCCTAGCATTGCTCTCTCAGGGACTGAGGCACGAGGCAAAAGGGACCTCCCAATCAGAAGCATCAGCCACCAGTGTGGCGGTTGCCTCGCACGGCCTCACGCAGAAGGCACCTCACAAGGAGAAGGAGCTGCCAGGCACCCGGCGAAGCTCTAAATGGCACTGCTGCACAAGGGACCTCCAACGCTAAGAGAGCGGCCAGGGGCCGAGCACTGCCCTGTCACGCACTGCTGCACAACTCACCTCACAAGCACGGACAGCACCCGAGGGCCTGGCACTGCTCTCCAAGCCATGCAGGCATAGGGCACCTCCCAAGCCAAACTCTCAGCCACGGCCCGAGCAGCCGCACATGAGGGCATCAGGCAGAAGGTCCCTCCGAAGCATGAGGAGCAGTCAGCATCCTAATAGCGCTCTCAGGGATGGAGGCAGATGAGACCTCACAACCCCAAGGATCAGCCACCAGCCTTGCAGTTGCCTCGCAGGGCCTCCTGCAGAAGGTGCCGTACAAGGAGCTCCTAGGCACCCAGCTAAGCCCTAAATGGCACGGCTACACAAGGGACCTCCAAAGCGCACGGACAAGTGATGTGCCTGCCGCTGCTCTCCAAGCCATGCAGGCATAGGGCACCTCACAAGGCAAACTCTCAGCCACGGCCCGAGCAGCGGCGCAGCAGGGCATCAGGGCATCAGGCAGAAGGCCCCTCCGAAGCACGAGGAGCAGTCGGCATCCTAATAGCGCTCTCAGGGATGGAGGCAGATGAGACCTCACAAGCCCAAGGATCAGCCACCAGCCTTGCAGTTGCCTCGCAGGGCCTCCTGCAGACGGTGCCGTACAAGGAGCTCCTAGGCACCCAGCTAAGCCCTAAATGGCACGGCTACACAAGGGACCTCCAAAGCGCACGGACAAGTGATGTGCCTGCCGCTGCTCTCCAAGCCATGCAGGCATAGGGCACCTCACAAGGCAAACTCTCAGCCACGGCCCGAGCAGTGGCGCAGCAGGGCATCAGGCAGAAGGCCCTCCGAAGCACGAGGAGCAGCCGGCATCCTAGCATTGCTCTCTCAGGGACTGAGGCAGAAGGCACCGCACAATCCCAAGCATCAGACAGCAGCCTGGCAGTTGCCTCGCAGCGCCCTCATGCAGAGCGCACCTAACAAGCCCAAGGAACTGTTAGGCACCCGGCTGTGTCCTGCGTGACACTGAAACATAAATGTCCTCAAAGGCACAAAGAGCAGGCAGGGGCCGAGCACTGCTCTATCAGGCACTGCTGCACAACTCACCTCACAACCAAGGACAGCACCCGAGGGCCTGGCACTGCTCTCCAAGCCATGCAGGCATAGGGCACCTCACAAGGCAAACTCTCAGCCACGGCCCGAGCAGCGGCACATGAGGGCATCACGCAGAAGGCCCTCCGAAGCACGAGGAGCAGCCGGCATCCTAGCATTGCTCTCTCAGGGACTGAGGCACGAGGCAAAAGGGACCTCCCAATCAGAAGCATCAGCCACCAGTGTGGCGGTTGCCTCGCACGGCCTCACGCAGAAGGCACCTCACAAGGAGAAGGAGCTGCCAGGCACCCGGCGAAGCCCTAAATGGCACTGCTGCACAAGGGACCTCCAACAATAAGAGAGCGGCCAGGGGCCGAGCACTGCCCTGTCACGCACTGCTGCACAACTCACCTCACAAGCACGAACAGCACCCGAGGGCCTGGCACTGCTCTCCAAGCCATGCAGGCATAGGGCACCTCCCAAGCCAAACTCTCAGCCAAGGCCCTAGCTATGGCACATCAGGGCATCAGGCAGTAGGCCCCTCCGAAGCACGAGGAGCAGTCAGCATCCTAATAGCGCTCTCAGGGATGGAGGCAGATGAGACCTCACAACCCCAAGGATCAGCCACCAGCCTTGCAGTTGCCTCGCAGGGCCTCCTGCAGAAGGTGCTGTACAAGGAGCTCCTAGGCACCCAGCTAAGCCCTAAATGGCACGGCTACACAAGCGACCTCCAAAGCGCACGGACAAGTGATGTGCCTGCCGCTGCTCTCCAAGCCATGCAGGCATAGGGCACCTCACAAGACAAACTCTCAGCCACGGCCCGAGCAGCGGCGCAGCAGGGCATCAGGGCATCAGGCAGAAGGCCCCTCCGAAGCACGAGGAGCAGTCGGCATCCTAATAGCGCTCTCAGGGATGGAGGCAGATGAGACCTCACAACCCCAAGGATCAGCCATCAGCCTTGCAGTTGCCTCGCAGGGCCTCCTGCAGACGGTGCCATACAAGGAGCTCCTAGGCACCCAGCTAAGCCCTAAATGGCACGGCTACACAAGGGACCTCCAAAGCGCACGGACAAGTGATGTGCCTGCCGCTGCTCTCCAAGCCATGCAGGCATAGGGCACCTCCCAAGCCAAACTCTCAGCCACGGCCCGAGCAGTGGCGCAGCAGGGCATCAGGCAGAAGGCCCTCCGAAGCACGAGGAGCAGTCAGCAGCCCAGCATTGCACTCTCAGGGGCTGAGGCAGAAGGGACCGCACAGTTCTAGATATCAGCCACCAGCCTGGCAATTGCCTCGCTGGGCCCTCATGCAGCAGGCACCTCACAAGGTAAAGGAGCAGCTAGGCCCCGGCGAAGCCCTAAATGGCACTGCTGCACAAGGGACCTCCAACAGCACACAAGAGCACGGCCCTGCTCGCTCAGGCATGCGGGCATAGGGCACCTCCCAAGCCAAACTCTCAGCCATGGCCCGAGCAGTGGCACATCAGGGCGTTCAGGCAGAAGGCCCTCCGAAGCACGAGGAGCAGCCGGCATCCCAGCATTGCTCTCTCAGGGACTGAGGCAGAAGGCACCGCACAATCCCAAGCATCAGACAGCAGCCTGGCAGTTGCCTCGCAGCGCCCTCATGCAGAGCGCACCTAACAAGCCCAAGGAACTGTTAGGCACCCGGCTGTGTCCTGCGTGACACTGAAACATAAATGTCCTCAAAGGCACAAAGAGCAGGCAGGGGCCGAGCACTGCTCTATCAGGCACTGCTGCACAACTCACCTCACAACCAAAGACAGCACCCGAGGGCCTGGCACTGCTCTCCAAGCCATGCAGGCATAGGGCACCTCACAAGGCAAACTCTCAGCCACGGCCCGAGCAGCGGCACATGAGGGCATCACGCAGAAGGCCCTCCGAAGCACGAGGAGCAGCCGGCATCCTAGCATTGCTCTCTCAGGGACTGAGGCACGAGGCAAAAGGGACCTCCCAATCAGAAGCATCAGCCACCAGTGTGGCGGTTGCCTCGCACGGCCTCACGCAGAAGGCACCTCACAAGGAGAAGGAGCTGCCAGGCACCCGGCGAAGCCCTAAATGGCACTGCTGCACAAGGGACCTCCAACGCTAAGAGAGCGGCCAGGGGCCGAGCACTGCCCTGTCACGCACTGCTGCACAACTCACCTCACAACCAAGGACAGCACACAAGTGTCTGGCACTGCTCTCCGAGGCATGCGGGCATAAGGCACCTCACAAGGCAAACTCTCAGCCAAGGCCCTAGCTATGGCACATCAGGGCATCAGGCAGTAGGCCCCTCCGAAGCACGAGGAGCAGTCAGCAGCCCAGCATTGCACTCTCAGGGGCTGAGGCAGAAGGGACCGCACAGTTCTAGATATCAGCCACCAGCCTGGCAATTGCCTCGCTGGGCCCTCATGCAGCAGGCACCTCACAAGGTAAAGGAGCAGCTAGGCCCCGGCGAAGCCCTAAGTGGCACTGCTGCACAAGGGACCTCCAACAGCACACAAGAGCACGGCCCTGCTCGCTCAGGCATGCGGGCATAGGGCACCTCCCAAGCCAAACTCTCAGCCACGGCCCGAGCAGCGGCGCAGCAGGGCATCAGGGCATCAGGCAGAAGGCCCCTCCGAAGCATGAGGAGCAGTCGGCATCCTAATAGCGCTCTCAGGGATGGAGGCAGATGAGACCTCACAACCCCAAGGATCAGCCACCAGCCTTGCAGTTGCCTCGCAGGGCCTCCTGCAGAAGGTGCCGTACAAGGAGCTCCTAGGCACCCAGCTAAGCCCTAAATGGCACGGCTACACAAGGGACCTCCAAAGCGCACGGACAAGTGATGTGCCTGCCGCTGCTCTCCAAGCCATGCAGGCATAGGGCACCTCACAAGGCAAACTCTCAGCCACGGCCCGAGCAGCGGCGCAGCAGGGCATCAGGGCATCAGGCAGAAGGCCCCTCCGAAGCACGAGGAGCAGTCGGCATCCTAATAGCGCTCTCGGGATGGAGGCAGATGAGACCTCACAACCCCAAGGATCAGCCACCAGCCTTGCAGTTGCCTCGCAGGGCCTCCTGCAGACGGTGCCATACAAGGAGCTCCTAGGCACCCAGCTAAGCCCTAAATGGCACGGCTACACAAGGGACCTCCAAAGCGCACGGACAAGTGATGTGCCTGCCGCTGCTCTCCAAGCCATGCAGGCATAGGGCACCTCCCAAGGCAAACTCTCAGCCACGGCCCGAGCAGTGGCGCAGCAGGGCATCAGGCAGAAGGCCCTCCGAAGCACGAGGAGCAGCCGGCATCCTAGCACTGCTCTCTCAGGGACTGAGGCAGAAGGCACCGCACAATCCCAAGCATCAGACAGCAGCCTGGCAGTTGCCTCGCAGCGCCCTCATGCAGAGCGCACCTAACAAGCCCAAGGAACTGTTAGGCACCCGGCTGTGTCCTGCGTGACACTGAAACATAAATGTCCTCAAAGGCACAAAGAGCAGGCAGGGGCCGAGCACTGCTCTATCAGGCACTGCTGCACAACTCACCTCACAACCAAGGACAGCACCCGAGGGCCTGGCACTGCTCTCCAAGCCATGCAGGCATAGGGCACCTCACAAGGCAAACTCTCAGCCACGGCCCGAGCAGCGGCACATGAGGGCATCACGCAGAAGGCCCTCCGAAGCACGAGGAGCAGCCGGCATCCTAGCATTGCTCTCTCAGGGACTGAGGCACGAGGCAAAAGGGACCTCCCAATCAGAAGCATCAGCCACCAGTGTGGCGGTTGCCTCGCACGGCCTCACGCAGAAGGCACCTCACAAGGAGAAGGAGCTGCCAGGCACCCGGCGAAGCCCTAAATGGCACTGCTGCACAAGGGACCTCCAACGCTAAGAGAGCGGCCAGGGGCCGAGCACTGCCCTGTCACGCACTGCTGCACAACTCACCTCACAAGCACGGACAGCACCCGAGGGCCTGGCACTGCTCTCCAAGCCATGCAGGCATAGGGCACCTCCCAAGCCAAACTCTCAGCCACGGCCCGAGCAGCCGCACATGAGGGCATCAGGCAGAAGGTCCCTCCGAAGCACGAGGAGCAGTCGGCATCCTAATAGCGCTCTCAGGGATGGAGGCAGATGAGACCTCACAACCCCAAGGATCAGCCACCAGCCTTGCAGTTGCCTCGCAGGGCCTCCTGCAGAAGGTGCTGTACAAGGAGCTCCTAGGCACCCAGCTAAGCCCTAAATGGCACGGCTACACAAGGGACCTCCAAAGCGCACGGACAAGTGATGTGCCTGCCGCTGCTCTCCAAGCCATGCAGGCATAGGGCACCCCACAAGGCAAACTCTCAGCCACGGCCCGAGCAGCGGCGCAGCAGGGCATCAGGGCATCAGGCAGAAGGCCCCTCCGAAGCACGAGGAGCAGTCGGCATCCTAATAGCGCTCTCAGGGATGGAGGCAGATGAGACCTCACAACCCCAAGGATCAGCCACCAGCCTTGCAGTTGCCTCGCAGGGCCTCCTGCAGACGGTGCCATACAAGGAGCTCCTAGGCACCCAGCTAAGCCCTAAATGGCACGGCTACACAAGGGACCTCCAAAGCGCACGGACAAGTGATGTGCCTGCCGCTGCTCTCCAAGCCATGCAGGCATAGGGCACCTCACAAGGCAAACTCTCAGCCACGGCCCGAGCAGTGGCGCAGCAGGGCATCAGGCAGAAGGCCCTCCGAAGCACGAGGAGCAGCCGGCATCCTAGCATTGCTCTCTCAGGGACTGAGGCAGAAGGCACCGCACAATCCCAAGCATCAGACAGCAGCCTGGCAGTTGCCTCGCAGCGCCCTCATGCAGAGCGCACCTAACAAGCCCAAGGAACTGTTAGGCACCCGGCTGTGTCCTGCGTGACACTGAAACATAAATGTCCTCAAAGGCACAAAGAGCAGGCAGGGGCCGAGCACTGCTCTATCAGGCACTGCTGCACAACTCACCTCACAACCAAGGACAGCACCCGAGGGCCTGGCACTGCTCTCCAAGCCATGCAGGCATAGGGCACCTCACAAGGCAAACTCTCAGCCACGGCCCGAGCAGCGGCACATGAGGGCATCACGCAGAAGGCCCTCCGAAGCACGAGGAGCAGCCGGCATCCTAGCATTGCTCTCTCAGGGACTGAGGCACGAGGCAAAAGGGACCTCCCAATCAGAAGCATCAGCCACCAGTGTGGCAGTTGCCTCGCAGGGCCTCACGCAGAAGGCACCTCACAAGGAGAAGGAGCTGCCAGGCACCCGGCGAAGCCCTAAATGGCACTGCTGCACAAGGGACCTCCAACGCTAAGAGAGCGGCCAGGGGCCGAGCACTGCCCTGTCACGCACTGCTGCACAACTCACCTCACAACCAAGGACAGCACACAAGTGTCTGGCACTGCTCTCCGAGCCATGCGGGCATAAGGCACCTCACAAGGCAAACTCTCAGCCAAGGCCCTAGCAATGGCACATCAGGGCTTCAGGCAGAAGGCCCCTCCGAAGCACGAGGAGCAGTCAGCAGCCCAGCATTGCACTCTCAGGGGCTGAGGCAGAAGGGACCGCACAGTTCTAGATATCAGCCACCAGCCTGGCAATTGCCTCGCTGGGCCCTCATGCAGCAGGCACCTCACAAGGTAAAGGAGCTGCTAGGCACCCGGCGAAGCCCTAAGTGGCACTGCTGCACAAGGGACCTCCAACAGCACACAAGAGCACGGCCCTGCTCGCTCAGGCATGCGGGCATAGGGCACCTCCCAAGCCAAACTCTCAGCCATGGCCCGAGCAGTGGCACATCAGGGCGTTCAGGCAGAAGGCCCTCCGAAGCACGAGGAGCAGCCGGCATCCTAGCATTGCTCTCTCAGGGACTGAGGCAGAAGGCACCGCACAATCCCAAGCATCAGACAGCAGCCTGGCAGTTGCCTCGCAGCGCCCTCATGCAGAGCGCACCTAACAAGCCCAAGGAACTGTTAGGCACCCGGCTGTGTCCTGCGTGACACTGAAACATAAATGTCCTCAAAGGCACAAAGAGCAGGCAGGGGCCGAGCACTGCTCTATCAGGCACTGCTGCACAACTCACCTCACAACCAAGGACAGCACCCGAGGGCCTGGCACTGCTCTCCAAGCCATGCAGGCATAGGGCACCTCACAAGGCAAACTCTCAGCCACGGCCCGAGCAGCGGCACATGAGGGCATCAAGCAGAAGGCCCTCCGAAGCACGAGGAGCAGCCGGCATCCTAGCATTGCTCTCTCAGGGACTGAGGCACGAGGCAAAAGGGACCTCCCAATCAGAAGCATCAGCCACCAGTGTGGCGGTTGCCTCGCACGGCCTCACGCAGAAGGCACCTCACAAGGAGAAGGAGCTGCCAGGCACCCGGCGAAGCCCTAAATGGCACTGCTGCACAAGGGACCTCCAACGCTAAGAGAGCGGCCAGGGGCCGAGCACTGCCCTGTCACGCACTGCTGCACAACTCACCTCACAAGCACGGACAGCACCCGAGGGCCTGGCACTGCTCTCCAAGCCATGCAGGCATAGGGCACCTCCCAAGCCAAACTCTCAGCCACGGCCCGAGCAGCCGCACATAAGGGCATCAGGCAGAAGGCCCCTCCGAAGCATGAGGAGCAGTCAGCATCCTAATAGCGCTCTCAGGGATGGAGGCAGATGAGACCTCACAACCCCAAGGATCAGCCACCAGCCTTGCAGTTGCCTCGCAGGGCCTCCTGCAGACGGTGCCATACAAGGAGCTCCTAGGCACCCAGCTAAGCCCTAAATGGCACGGCTACACAAGGGACCTCCAAAGCGCACGGACAAGTGATGTGCCTGCCGCTGCTCTCCAAGCCATGCAGGCATAGGGCACCTCACAAGGCAAACTCTCAGCCACGGCCCGAGCAGTGGCGCAGCAGGGCATCAGGCAGAAGGCCCTCCGAAGCACGAGGAGCAGCCGGCATCCTAGCATTGCTCTCTCAGGGACTGAGGCAGAAGGCACCGCACAATCCCAAGCATCAGACAGCAGCCTGGCAGTTGCCTCGCAGCGCCCTCATGCAGAGCGCACCTAACAAGCCCAAGGAATTGTTAGGCACCCGGCTGTGTCCTGCGTGACACTGAAACATAAATGTCCTCAAAGGCACAAAGAGCAGGCAGGGGCCGAGCACTGCTCTATCAGGCACTGCTGCACAACTCACCTCACAACCAAGGACAGCACCCGAGGGCCTGGCACTGCTCTCCAAGCCATTCAGGCATAGGGCACCTCACAAGGCAAACTCTCAGCCACGGCCCGAGCAGCGGCACATGAGGGCATCACGCAGAAGGCCCTCCGAAGCACGAGGAGCAGCCGGCATCCTAGCATTGCTCTCTCAGGGACCGAGGCACGAGGCAAAAGGGACCTCCCAATCAGAAGCATCAGCCACCAGTGTGGCGGTTGCCTCGCACGGCCTCACGCAGAAGGCACCTCACAAGGAGAAGGAGCTGCCAGGCACCCGGCGAAGCCCTAAATGGCACTGCTGCACAAGGGACCTCCAACGCTAAGAGAGCGGCCAGGGGCCGAGCACTGCCCTGTCACGCACTGCTGCACAACTCACCTCACAACCAAGGACAGCACACAAGTGTCTGGCACTGCTCTCCGAGGCATGCGGGCATAAGGCACCTCACAAGGCAAACTCTCAGCCAAGGCCCTAGCAATGGCACATCAGGGCATCAGGCAGTAGGCCCCTGCGAAGCACGAGGAGCAGTCAGCAGCCCAGCATTGCACTCTCAGGGGCTGAGGCAGAAGGGACCGCACAGTTCTAGATATCAGCCACCAGCCTGGCAATTGCCTCGCTGGGCCCTCATGCAGCAGGCACCTCACAAGGTAAAGGAGCTGCTAGGCACCCGGCGAAGCCCTAAGTGGCACTGCTGCACAAGGGACCTCCAACAGCACACAAGAGCACGGCCCTGCTCGCTCAGGCATGCGGGCATAGGGCACCTCCCAAGCCAAACTCTCAGCCATGGCCCGAGCAGTGGCACATCAGGGCGTTCAGGCAGAAGGTCCCTCCGAAGCACGAGGAGCAGTCAGCATCCTAGCATTGCTCTCTCAGGGACTAAGGCAGAAGGCACCGCACAATCCCAAGCATCAGACAGCAGCCTGGCAGTTGCCTCGCAGCGCCCTCATGCAGAGCGCACCTAACAAGCCCAAGGAACTGTTAGGCACCCGGCTGTGTCCTGCGTGACACTGAAACATAAATGTCCTCAAAGGCACAAAGAGCAGGCAGGGGCCGAGCATTGCTCTATCAGGCACTGCTGCACAACTCACCTCACAACCAAGGACAGCACCCGAGGGCCTGGCACTGCTCTCCAAGCCATGCAGGCATAGGGCACCTCACAAGGCAAACTCTCAGCCACGGCCCGAGCAGCGGCACATGAGGGCATCACGCAGAAGGCCCTCCGAAGCACGAGGAGCAGCCGGCATCCTAGCATTGCTCTCTCAGGGACTGAGGCACGAGGCAAAAGGGACCTCCCAATCAGAAGCATCAGCCACCAGTGTGGCGGTTGCCTCGCACGGCCTCACGCAGAAGGCACCTCACAAGGAGAAGGAGCTGCCAGGCACCCGGCGAAGCCCTAAATGGCACTGCTGCACAAGGGACCTCCAACGCTAAGAGAGCGGCCAGGGGCCGAGCACTGCCCTGTCACGCACTGCTGCACAACTCACCTCACAACCAAGGACAGCACACAAGTGTCTGGCACTGCTCTCCGAGGCATGCAGGCATAGGGCACCTCCCAAGCCAAACTCTCAGCCACGGCCCGAGCAGCCGCACATGAGGGCATCAGGCAGAAGGTCCCTCCGAAGCATGAGGAGCAGTCAGCATCCTAATAGCGCTCTCAGGGATGGAGGCAGATGAGACCTCACAAGCCCAAGGATCAGCCACCAGCCTTGCAGTTGCCTCGCAGGGCCTCCTGCAGAAGGTGCTGTACAAGGAGCTCCTAGGCACCCAGCTAAGCCCTAAATGGCACGGCTACACAAGGGACCTCCAAAGCGCACGGACAAGTGATGTGCCTGCCGCTGCTCTGCAAGCCATGCAGGCATAGGGCACCTCACAAGGCAAACTCTCAGCCACGGCCCGAGCAGCGGCGCAGCAGGGCATCAGGGCATCAGGCAGAAGGCCCCTCCGAAGCACGAGGAGCAGTCGGCATCCTAATAGCGCTCTCAGGGATGGAGGCAGATGAGACCTCACACCCCAAGGATCAGCCACCAGCCTTGCAGTTGCCTCGCAGGGCCTCCTGCAGACGGTGCCATACAAGGAGCTCCTAGGCACCCAGCTAAGCCCTAAATGGCACGGCTACACAAGGGACCTCCAAAGCGCACGGACAAGTGATGTGCCTGCCGCTGCTCTCCAAGCCATGCAGGCATAGGGCACCTCACAAGGCAAACTCTCAGCCACGGCCCGAGCAGTGGCGCAGCAGGGCATCAGGCAGAAGGCCCTCCGAAGCACGAGGAGCAGCCGGCATCCTAGCATTGCTCTCTCAGGGACTGAGGCAGAAGGCACCGCACAATCCCAAGCATCAGACAGCAGCCTGGCAGTTGCCTCGCAGCGCCCTCATGCAGAGCGCACCTAACAAGCCCAAGGAACTGTTAGGCACCCGGCTGTGTCCTGCGTGACACTGAAACATAAATGTCCTCAAAGGCACAAAGAGCAGGCAGGGGCCGAGCACTGCTCTATCAGGCACTGCTGCACAACTCACCTCACAACCAAGGACAGCACCCGAGGGCCTGGCACTGCTCTCCAAGCCATGCAGGCATAGGGCACCTCACAAGGCAAACTCTCAGCCACGGCCCGAGCAGCGGCACATGAGGGCATCACGCAGAAGGCCCTCCGAAGCACGAGGAGCAGCCGGCATCCTAGCATTGCTCTCTCAGGGACTGAGGCACGAGGCAAAAGGGACCTCCCAATCAGAAGCATCAGCCACCAGTGTGGCGGTTGCCTCGCACGGCCTCACGCAGAAGGCACCTCACAAGGAGAAGGAGCTGCCAGGCACCCGGCGAAGCCCTAAATGGCACTGCTGCACAAGGGACCTCCAACGCTAAGAGAGCGGCCAGGGGCCGAGCACTGCCCTGTCACGCACTGCTGCACAACTCACCTCACAAGCACGAACAGCACCCGAGGGCCTGGCACTGCTCTCCAAGCCATGCAGGCATAGGGCACCTCCCAAGCCAAACTCTCAGCCAAGGCCCTAGCTATGGCACATCAGGGCATCAGGCAGTAGGCCCCTCCGAAGCACGAGGAGCAGTCAGCATCCTAATAGCGCTCTCAGGGATGGAGGCAGATGAGACCTCACAACCCCAAGGATCAGCCACCAGCCTTGCAGTTGCCTCGCAGGGCCTCCTGCAGAAGGTGCTGTACAAGGAGCTCCTAGGCACCCAGCTAAGCCCTAAATGGCACGGCTACACAAGCGACCTCCAAAGCGCACGGACAAGTGATGTGCCTGCCGCTGCTCTCCAAGCCATGCAGGCATAGGGCACCTCACAAGACAAACTCTCAGCCACGGCCCGAGCAGCGGCGCAGCAGGGCATCAGGGCATCAGGCAGAAGGCCCCTCCGAAGCACGAGGAGCAGTCGGCATCCTAATAGCGCTCTCAGGGATGGAGGCAGATGAGACCTCACAACCCCAAGGATCAGCCACCAGCCTTGCAGTTGCCTCGCAGGGCCTCCTGCAGACGGTGCCATACAAGGAGCTCCTAGGCACCCAGCTAAGCCCTAAATGGCACGGCTACACAAGGGACCTCCAAAGCGCACGGACAAGTGATGTGCCTGCCGCTGCTCTCCAAGCCATGCAGGCATAGGGCACCTCCCAAGCCAAACTCTCAGCCACGGCCCGAGCAGTGGCGCAGCAGGGCATCAGGCAGAAGGCCCTCCGAAGCACGAGGAGCAGTCAGCAGCCCAGCATTGCACTCTCAGGGGCTGAGGCAGAAGGGACCGCACAGTTCTAGATATCAGCCACCAGCCTGGCAATTGCCTCGCTGGGCCCTCATGCAGCAGGCACCTCACAAGGTAAAGGAGCAGCTAGGCCCCGGCGAAGCCCTAAATGGCACTGCTGCACAAGGGACCTCCAACAGCACACAAGAGCACGGCCCTGCTCGCTCAGGCATGCGGGCATAGGGCACCTCCCAAGCCAAACTCTCAGCCATGGCCCGAGCAGTGGCACATCAGGGCGTTCAGGCAGAAGGCCCTCCGAAGCACGAGGAGCAGCCGGCATCCCAGCATTGCTCTCTCAGGGACTGAGGCAGAAGGCACCGCACAATCCCAAGCATCAGACAGCAGCCTGGCAGTTGCCTCGCAGCGCCCTCATGCAGAGCGCACCTAACAAGCCCAAGGAACTGTTAGGCACCCGGCTGTGTCCTGCGTGACACTGAAACATAAATGTCCTCAAAGGCACAAAGAGCAGGCAGGGGCCGAGCACTGCTCTATCAGGCACTGCTGCACAACTCACCTCACAACCAAGGACAGCACCCGAGGGCCTGGCACTGCTCTCCAAGCCATGCAGGCATAGGGCACCTCACAAGGCAAACTCTCAGCCACGGCCCGAGCAGCGGCACATGAGGGCATCACGCAGAAGGCCCTCCGAAGCACGAGGAGCAGCCGGCATCCTAGCATTGCTCTCTCAGGGACTGAGGCACGAGGCAAAAGGGACCTCCCAATCAGAAGCATCAGCCACCAGTGTGGCGGTTGCCTCGCACGGCCTCACGCAGAAGGCACCTCACAAGGAGAAGGAGCTGCCAGGCACCCGGCGAAGCCCTAAATGGCACTGCTGCACAAGGGCCCTCCAACGCTAAGAGAGCGGCCAGGGGCCGAGCACTGCCCTGTCACGCACTGCTGCACAACTCACCTCACAACCAAGGACAGCACACAAGTGTCTGGCACTGCTCTCCGAGGCATGCGGGCATAAGGCACCTCACAAGGCAAACTCTCAGCCAAGGCCCTAGCTATGGCACATCAGGGCATCAGGCAGTAGGCCCCTCCGAAGCACGAGGAGCAGTCAGCAGCCCAGCATTGCACTCTCAGGGGCTGAGGCAGAAGGGACCGCACAGTTCTAGATATCAGCCACCAGCCTGGCAATTGCCTCGCTGGGCCCTCATGCAGCAGGCACCTCACAAGGTAAAGGAGCAGCTAGGCCCCGGCGAAGCCCTAAGTGGCACTGCTGCACAAGGGACCTCCAACAGCACACAAGAGCACGGCCCTGCTCGCTCAGGCATGCGGGCATAGGGCACCTCCCAAGCCAAACTCTCAGCCACGGCCCGAGCAGCGGCGCAGCAGGGCATCAGGGCATCAGGCAGAAGGCCCCTCCGAAGCATGAGGAGCAGTCGGCATCCTAATAGCGCTCTCAGGGATGGAGGCAGATGAGACCTCACAACCCCAAGGATCAGCCACCAGCCTTGCAGTTGCCTCGCAGGGCCTCCTGCAGAAGGTGCCGTACAAGGAGCTCCTAGGCACCCAGCTAAGCCCTAAATGGCACGGCTACACAAGGGACCTCCAAAGCGCACGGACAAGTGATGTGCCTGCCGCTGCTCTCCAAGCCATGCAGGCATAGGGCACCTCACAAGGCAAACTCTCAGCCACGGCCCGAGCAGCGGCGCAGCAGGGCATCAGGGCATCAGGCAGAAGGCCCCTCCGAAGCACGAGGAGCAGTCGGCATCCTAATAGCGCTCTCAGGGATGGAGGCAGATGAGACCTCACAACCCCAAGGATCAGCCACCAGCCTTGCAGTTGCCTCGCAGGGCCTCCTGCAGACGGTGCCATACAAGGAGCTCCTAGGCACCCAGCTAAGCCCTAAATGGCACGGCTACACAAGGGACCTCCAAAGCGCACGGACAAGTGATGTGCCTGCCGCTGCTCTCCAAGCCATGCAGGCATAGGGCACCTCACAAGGCAAACTCTCAGCCACGGCCCGAGCAGTGGCGCAGCAGGGCATCAGGCAGAAGGCCCTCCGAAGCACGAGGAGCAGCCGGCATCCTAGCACTGCTCTCTCAGGGACTGAGGCAGAAGGCACCGCACAATCCCAAGCATCAGACAGCAGCCTGGCAGTTGCCTCGCAGCGCCCTCATGCAGAGCGCACCTAACAAGCCCAAGGAACTGTTAGGCACCCGGCTGTGTCCTGCGTGACACTGAAACATAAATGTCCTCAAAGGCACAAAGAGCAGGCAGGGGCCGAGCACTGCTCTATCAGGCACTGCTGCACAACTCACCTCACAACCAAGGACAGCACCCGAGGGCCTGGCACTGCTCTCCAAGCCATGCAGGCATAGGGCACCTCACAAGGCAAACTCTCAGCCACGGCCCGAGCAGCGGCACATGAGGGCATCACGCAGAAGGCCCTCCGAAGCACGAGGAGCAGCCGGCATCCTAGCATTGCTCTCTCAGGGACTGAGGCACGAGGCAAAAGGGACCTCCCAATCAGAAGCATCAGCCACCAGTGTGGCGGTTGCCTCGCACGGCCTCACGCAGAAGGCACCTCACAAGGAGAAGGAGCTGCCAGGCACCCGGCGAAGCCCTAAATGGCACTGCTGCACAAGGGACCTCCAACGCTAAGAGAGCGGCCAGGGGCCGAGCACTGCCCTGTCACGCACTGCTGCACAACTCACCTCACAACCAAGGACAGCACACAAGTGTCTGGCACTGCTCTCCGAGGCATGCGGGCATAAGGCACCTCACAAGGCAAACTCTCAGCCAAGGCCCTAGCAATGGCACATCAGGGCATCAGGCAGTAGGCCCCTCCGAAGCACGAGGAGCAGTCAGCAGCCCAGCATTGCACTCTCAGGGGCTGAGGCAGAAGGGACCGCACAGTTCTAGATATCAGCCACCAGCCTGGCAATTGCCTCACTGGGCCCTCATGCAGCAGGCACCTCACAAGGTAAAGGAGCTGCTAGGCCCCGGCGAAGCCCTAAGTGGCACTGCTGCACAAGGGACCTCCAACAGCACACAAGAGCACGGCCCTGCTCGCTCAGGCATGCGGGCATAGGGCACCTCCCAAGCCAAACTCTCAGCCATGGCCCGAGCAGTGGCACATCAGGGCGTTCAGGCAGAAGGCCCTCCGAAGCACGAGGAGCAGTCAGCATCCCAGCATTGCTCTCTCAGGGACTGAGGCAGAAGGCACCGCACAATCCCAAGCATCAGACAGCAGCCTGGCAGTTGCCTCGCAGCGCCCTCATGCAGAGCGCACCTAACAAGCCCAAGGAACTGTTAGGCACCCGGCTGTGTCCTGCGTGACACTGAAACATAAATGTCCTCAAAGGCACAAAGAGCAGGCAGGGGCCGAGCACTGCTCTATCAGGCACTGCTGCACAACTCACCTCACAACCAAGGACAGCACCCGAGGGCCTGGCACTGCTCTCCAAGCCATGCAGGCATAGGGCACCTCACAAGGCAAACTCTCAGCCACGGCCCGAGCAGCGGCACATGAGGGCATCACGCAGAAGGCCCTCCGAAGCACGAGGAGCAGCCGGCATCCTAGCATTGCTCTCTCAGGGACTGAGGCACGAGGCAAAAGGGACCTCCCAATCAGAAGCATCAGCCACCAGTGTGGCGGTTGCCTCGCACGGCCTCACGCAGAAGGCACCTCACAAGGAGAAGGAGCTGCCAGGCACCCGGCGAAGCCCTAAATGGCACTGCTGCACAAGGGACCTCCAACGCTAAGAGAGCGGCCAGGGGCCGAGCACTGCCCTGTCACGCACTGCTGCACAACTCACCTCACAAGCACGGACAGCACCCGAGGGCCTGGCACTGCTCTCCAAGCCATGCAGGCATAGGGCACCTCCCAAGCCAAACTCTCAGCCACGGCCCGAGCAGCCGCACATGAGGGCATCAGGCAGAAGGTCCCTCCGAAGCACGAGGAGCAGTCGGCATCCTAATAGCGCTCTCAGGGATGGAGGCAGATGAGACCTCACAACCCCAAGGATCAGCCACCAGCCTTGCAGTTGCCTCGCAGGGCCTCCTGCAGAAGGTGCTGTACAAGGAGCTCCTAGGCACCCAGCTAAGCCCTAAATGGCACGGCTACACAAGGGACCTCCAAAGCGCACGGACAAGTGATGTGCCTGCCGCTGCTCTCCAAGCCATGCGGGCATAGGGCACCTCACAAGGCAAACTCTCAGCCACGGCCCGAGCAGCGGCGCAGCAGGGCATCAGGGCATCAGGCAGAAGGCCCCTCCGAAGCACGAGGAGCAGTCGGCATCCTAATAGCGCTCTCAGGGATGGAGGCAGATGAGACCTCACAACCCCAAGGATCAGCCACCAGCCTTGCAGTTGCCTCGCAGGGCCTCCTGCAGACGGTGCCATACAAGGAGCTCCTAGGCACCCAGCTAAGCCCTAAATGGCACGGCTACACAAGGGACCTCCAAAGCGCACGGACAAGTGATGTGCCTGCCGCTGCTCTCCAAGCCATGCAGGCATAGGGCACCTCACAAGGCAAACTCTCAGCCACGGCCCGAGCAGTGGCGCAGCAGGGCATCAGGCAGAAGGCCCTCCGAAGCACGAGGAGCAGCCGGCATCCTAGCATTGCTCTCTCAGGGACTGAGGCAGAAGGCACCGCACAATCCCAAGCATCAGACAGCAGCCTGGCAGTTGCCTCGCAGCGCCCTCATGCAGAGCGCACCTAACAAGCCCAAGGAACTGTTAGGCACCCGGCTGTGTCCTGCGTGACACTGAAACATAAATGTCCTCAAAGGCACAAAGAGCAGGCAGGGGCCGAGCACTGCTCTATCAGGCACTGCTGCACAACTCACCTCACAACCAAGGACAGCACCCGAGGGCCTGGCACTGCTCTCCAAGCCATGCAGGCATAGGGCACCTCACAAGGCAAACTCTCAGCCACGGCCCGAGCAGCGGCACATGAGGGCATCACGCAGAAGGCCCTCCGAAGCACGAGGAGCAGCCGGCATCCTAGCATTGCTCTCTCAGGGACTGAGGCACGAGGCAAAAGGGACCTCCCAATCAGAAGCATCAGCCACCAGTGTGGCAGTTGCCTCGCAGGGCCTCACGCAGAAGGCACCTCACAAGGAGAAGGAGCTGCCAGGCACCCGGCGAAGCCCTAAATGGCACTGCTGCACAAGGGACCTCCAACGCTAAGAGAGCGGCCAGGGGCCGAGCACTGCCCTGTCACGCACTGCTGCACAACTCACCTCACAACCAAGGACAGCACACAAGTGTCTGGCACTGCTCTCCGAGCCATGCGGGCATAAGGCACCTCACAAGGCAAACTCTCAGCCAAGGCCCTAGCAATGGCACATCAGGGCTTCAGGCAGAAGGCCCCTCCGAAGCACGAGGAGCAGTCAGCAGCCCAGCATTGCACTCTCAGGGGCTGAGGCAGAAGGGACCGCACAGTTCTAGATATCAGCCACCAGCCTGGCAATTGCCTCGCTGGGCCCTCATGCAGCAGGCACCTCACAAGGTAAAGGAGCTGCTAGGCACCCGGCGAAGCCCTAAGTGGCACTGCTGCACAAGGGACCTCCAACAGCACACAAGAGCACGGCCCTGCTCGCTCAGGCATGCGGGCATAGGGCACCTCCCAAGCCAAACTCTCAGCCATGGCCCGAGCAGTGGCACATCAGGGCGTTCAGGCAGAAGGCCCTCCGAAGCACGAGGAGCAGCCGGCATCCTAGCATTGCTCTCTCAGGGACTGAGGCAGAAGGCACCGCACAATCCCAAGCATCAGACAGCAGCCTGGCAGTTGCCTCGCAGCGCCCTCATGCAGAGCGCACCTAACAAGCCCAAGGAACTGTTAGGCACCCGGCTGTGTCCTGCGTGACACTGAAACATAAATGTCCTCAAAGGCACAAAGAGCAGGCAGGGGCCGAGCACTGCTCTATCAGGCACTGCTGCACAACTCACCTCACAACCAAGGACAGCACCCGAGGGCCTGGCACTGCTCTCCAAGCCATGCAGGCATAGGGCACCTCACAAGGCAAACTCTCAGCCACGGCCCGAGCAGCGGCACATGAGGGCATCACGCAGAAGGCCCTCCGAAGCACGAGGAGCAGCCGGCATCCTAGCATTGCTCTCTCAGGGACTGAGGCACGAGGCAAAAGGGACCTCCCAATCAGAAGCATCAGCCACCAGTGTGGCGGTTGCCTCGCACGGCCTCACGCAGAAGGCACCTCACAAGGAGAAGGAGCTGCCAGGCACCCGGCGAAGCCCTAAATGGCACTGCTGCACAAGGGACCTCCAACGCTAAGAGAGCGGCCAGGGGCCGAGCACTGCCCTGTCACGCACTGCTGCACAACTCACCTCACAAGCACGGACAGCACCCGAGGGCCTGGCACTGCTCTCCAAGCCATGCAGGCATAGGGCACCTCCCAAGCCAAACTCTCAGCCACGGCCCGAGCAGCCGCACATGAGGGCATCAGGCAGAAGGCCCCTCCGAAGCATGAGGAGCAGTCAGCATCCTAATAGCGCTCTCAGGGATGGAGGCAGATGAGACCTCACAACCCCAAGGATCAGCCACCAGCCTTGCAGTTGCCTCGCAGGGCCTCCTGCAGACGGTGCCATACAAGGAGCTCCTAGGCACCCAGCTAAGCCCTAAATGGCACGGCTACACAAGGGACCTCCAAAGCGCACGGACAAGTGATGTGCCTGCCGCTGCTCTCCAAGCCATGCAGGCATAGGGCACCTCACAAGGCAAACTCTCAGCCACGGCCCGAGCAGTGGCGCAGCAGGGCATCAGGCAGAAGGCCCTCCGAAGCACGAGGAGCAGCCGGCATCCTAGCATTGCTCTCTCAGGGACTGAGGCAGAAGGCACCGCACAATCCCAAGCATCAGACAGCAGCCTGGCAGTTGCCTCGCAGCGCCCTCATGCAGAGCGCACCTAACAAGCCCAAGGAATTGTTAGGCACCCGGCTGTGTCCTGCGTGACACTGAAACATAAATGTCCTCAAAGGCACAAAGAGCAGGCAGGGGCCGAGCACTGCTCTATCAGGCACTGCTGCACAACTCACCTCACAACCAAGGACAGCACCCGAGGGCCTGGCACTGCTCTCCAAGCCATGCAGGCATAGGGCACCTCACAAGGCAAACTCTCAGCCACGGCCCGAGCAGCGGCACATGAGGGCATCACGCAGAAGGCCCTCCGAAGCACGAGGAGCAGCCGGCATCCTAGCATTGCTCTCTCAGGGACTGAGGCACGAGGCAAAAGGGACCTCCTAATCAGAAGCATCAGCCACCAGTGTGGCGGTTGCCTCGCACGGCCTCACGCAGAAGGCACCTCACAAGGAGAAGGAGCTGCCAGGCACCCGGCGAAGCCCTAAATGGCACTGCTGCACAAGGGACCTCCAACGCTAAGAGAGCGGCCAGGGGGTGAGCACTGCCCTGTCACGCACTGCTGCACAACTCACCTCACAAGCACGAACAGCACCCGAGGGCCTGGCACTTCTCTCCAAGCCATGCAGGCATAGGGCACCTCACAAGGCAAACTCTCAGCCACGGCCCAAGCAGCGGCGCAGCAGGGCATCAGGGCATCAGGCAGAAGGCCCCTCCGAAGCACGAGGAGCAGTCGGCATCCTAATAGCGCTCTCAGGGATGGAGGCAGATGAGACCTCACAACCCCAAGGATCAGCCACCAGCCTTGCAGTTGCCTCGCAGGGCCTCCTGCAGACGGTGCCATACAAGGAGCTCCTAGGCACCCAGCTAAGCCCTAAATGGCACGGCTACACAAGGGACCTCCAAAGCGCACGGACAAGTGATGTGCCTGCCGCTGCTCTCCAAACCATGCAGGCATAGGGCACCTCACAAGGCAAACTCTCAGCCACGGCCCGAGCAGTGGCGCAGCAGGGCATCAGGCAGAAGGCCCTCCGAAGCACGAGGAGCAGCCAGCATCCTAGCATTGCTCTCTCAGGGACTGAGGCAGAAGGCACCGCACAATCCCAAGCATCAGACAGCAGCCTGGCAGTTGCCTCGCAGCGCCCTCATGCAGAGCGCACCTAACAAGCCCAAGGAACTGTTAGGCACCCGGCTGTGTCCTGCGTGACACTGAAACATAAATGTCCTCAAAGGCACAAAGAGCAGGCAGGGGCCGAGCACTGCTCTATCAGGCACTGCTGCACAACTCACCTCACAACCAAGGACAGCACCCGAGGGCCTGGCACTGCTCTCCAAGCCATGCAGGCATAGGGCACCTCACAAGGCAAACTCTCAGCCACGGCCCGAGCAGCGGCACATGAGGGCATCACGCAGAAGGCCCTCCGAAGCACGAGGAGCAGCCGGCATCCTAGCATTGCTCTCTCAGGGACCGAGGCACGAGGCAAAAGGGACCTCCCAATCAGAAGCATCAGCCACCAGTGTGGCGGTTGCCTCGCACGGCCTCACGCAGAAGGCACCTCACAAGGAGAAGGAGCTGCCAGGCACCCGGCGAAGCCCTAAATGGCACTGCTGCACAAGGGACCTCCAACGCTAAGAGAGCGGCCAGGGGCCGAGCACTGCCCTGTCACGCACTGCTGCACAACTCACCTCACAACCAAGGACAGCACACAAGTGTCTGGCACTGCTCTCCGAGGCATGCGGGCATAAGGCACCTCACAAGGCAAACTCTCAGCCAAGGCCCTAGCAATGGCACATCAGGGCATAAGGCAGTAGGCCCCTGCGAAGCACGAGGAGCAGTCAGCAGCCCAGCATTGCACTCTCAGGGGCTGAGGCAGAAGGGACCGCACAGTTCTAGATATCAGCCACCAGCCTGGCAATTGCCTCGCTGGGCCCTCATGCAGCAGGCACCTCACAAGGTAAAGGAGCTGCTAGGCACCCGGCGAAGCCCTAAGTGGCACTGCTGCACAAGGGACCTCCAACAGCACACAAGAGCACGGCCCTGCTCGCTCAGGCATGCGGGCATAGGGCACCTCCCAAGCCAAACTCTCAGCCATGGCCCGAGCAGTGGCACATCAGGGCGTTCAGGCAGAAGGTCCCTCCGAAGCACGAGGAGCAGTCAGCATCCTAGCATTGCTCTCTCAGGGACTGAGGCAGAAGGCACCGCACAATCCCAAGCATCAGACAGCAGCCTGGCAGTTGCCTCGCAGCGCCCTCATGCAGAGCGCACCTAACAAGCCCAAGGAACTGTTAGGCACCCGGCTGTGTCCTGCGTGACACTGAAACATAAATGTCCTCAAAGGCACAAAGAGCAGGCAGGGGCCGAGCATTGCTCTATCAGGCACTGCTGCACAACTCACCTCACAACCAAGGACAGCACCCGAGGGCCTGGCACTGCTCTCCAAGCCATGCAGGCATAGGGCACCTCACAAGGCAAACTCTCAGCCACGGCCCGAGCAGCGGCACATGAGGGCATCACGCAGAAGGCCCTCCGAAGCACGAGGAGCAGCCGGCATCCTAGCATTGCTCTCTCAGGGACTGAGGCACGAGGCAAAAGGGACCTCCCAATCAGAAGCATCAGCCACCAGTGTGGCGGTTGCCTCGCAGGGCCTCACGCAGAAGGCACCTCACAAGGAGAAGGAGCTGCCAGGCACCCGGCAAAGCCCTAAATGGCACTGCTGCACAAGGGACCTCCAACGCTAAGAGAGCGGCCAGGGGCCGAGCACTGCCCTGTCACGCACTGCTGCACAACTCACCTCACAACCAAGGACAGCACACAAGTGTCTGGCACTGCTCTCCGAGCCATGCGGGCATAAGGCACCTCACAAGGCAAACTCTCAGCCAAGGCCCTAGCAATGGCACATCAGGGCATAAGGCAGTAGGCCCCTGCGAAGCACGAGGAGCAGTCAGCAGCCCAGCATTGCACTCTCAGGGGCTGAGGCAGAAGGGACCGCACAGTTCTAGATATCAGCCACCAGCCTGGCAATTGCCTCGCTGGGCCCTCATGCAGCAGGCACCTCACAAGGTAAAGGAGCAGCTAGGCACCCGGCGAAGCCCTAAGTGGCACTGCTGCACAAGGGACCTCCAACAACAACAAGAGCACGGCCCTGCTCGCTCAGGCATGCGGGCATAGGGCACCTCACAAGGCAAACTCTCAGCCACGGCCCGAGCAGTGGCGCAGCAGGGCATCAGGCAGAAGGCCCTCCGAAGCACGAGGAGCAGCCGGCATCCTAGCATTGCTCTCTCAGGGACTGAGGCAGAAGGCACCGCACAATCCCAAGCATCAGACAGCAGCCTGGCAGTTGCCTCGCAGCGCCCTCATGCAGAGCGCACCTAACAAGCCCAAGGAACTGTTAGGCACCCGGCTGTGTCCTGCGTGACACTGAAACATAAATGTCCTCAAAGGCACAAAGAGCAGGCAGGGGCCGAGCACTGCTCTATCAGGCACTGCTGCACAACTCACCTCACAACCAAGGACAGCACCCGAGGGCCTGGCACTGCTCTCCAAGCCATGCAGGCATAGGGCACCTCACAAGGCAAACTCTCAGCCACGGCCCGAGCAGCGGCACATGAGGGCATCACGCAGAAGGCCCTCCGAAGCACGAGGAGCAGCCGGCATCCTAGCATTGCTCTCTCAGGGACTGAGGCACGAGGAAAAAGGGACCTCCCAATCAGAAGCATCAGCCACCAGTGTGGCGGTTGCCTCGCAGGGCCTCACGCAGAAGGCACCTCACAAGGAGAAGGAGCTGCCAGGCACCCGGCGAAGCCCTAAATGGCACTGCTGCACAAGGGACCTCCAACGCTAAGAGAGCGGCCAGGGGCCGAGCACTGCCCTGTCACGCACTGCTGCACAACTCACCTCACAACCAAGGACAGCACACAAGTGTCTGGCACTGCTCTCCGAGGCATGCGGGCATAAGGCACCTCACAAGGCAAACTCTCAGCCAAGGCCCTAGCTATGGCACATCAGGGCATCAGGCAGTAGGCCCCTCCGAAGCACGAGGAGCAGTCAGCAGCCCAGCATTGCACTCTCAGGGGCTGAGGCAGAAGGGACCGCACAGTTCTAGATATCAGCCACCAGCCTGGCAATTGCCTCGCTGGGCCCTCATGCAGCAGGCACCTCACAAGGTAAAGGAGCTGCTAGGCCCCGGCGAAGCCCTAAGTGGCACTGCTGCACAAGGGACCTCCAACAGCACACAAGAGCACGGCCCTGCTCGCTCAGGCATGCGGGCATAGGGCACCTCCCAAGCCAAACTCTCAGCCATGGCCCGAGCAGTGGCACATCAGGGCGTTCAGGCAGAAGGCCCTCCGAAGCACGAGGAGCAGCCGGCATCCTAGCATTGCTCTCTCAGGGACTGAGGCAGAAGGCACCGCACAATCCCAAGCATCAGACAGCAGCCTGGCAGTTGCCTCGCAGCGCCCTCATGCAGAGCGCACCTAACAAGCCCAAGGAACTGTTAGGCACCCGGCTGTGTCCTGCGTGACACTGAAACATAAATGTCCTCAAAGGCACAAAGAGCAGGCAGGGGCCGAGCACTGCTCTATCAGGCACTGCTGCACAACTCACCTCACAACCAAGGACAGCACCCGAGGGCCTGGCACTGCTCTCCAAGCCATGCAGGCATAGGGCACCTCACAAGGCAAACTCTCAGCCACGGCCTGAGCAGCGGCACATGAGGGCATCACGCAGAAGGCCCTCCGAAGCACGAGGAGCAGCCGGCATCCTAGCATTGCTCTCTCAGGGACTGAGGCACGAGGCAAAAGGGACCTCCCAATCAGAAGCATCAGCCACCAGTGTGGCGGTTGCCTCGCACGGCCTCACGCAGAAGGCACCTCACAAGGAGAAGGAGCTGCCAGGCACCCGGCGAAGCCCTAAATGGCACTGCTGCACAAGGGACCTCCAACGCTAAGAGAGCGGCCAGGGGCCGAGCACTGCCCTGTCACGCACTGCTGCACAACTCACCTCACAACCAAGGACAGCACACAAGTGTCTGGCACTGCTCTCCGAGGCATGCAGGCATAGGGCACCTCCCAAGCCAAACTCTCAGCCACGGCCCGAGCAGCCGCACATGAGGGCATCAGGCAGAAGGTCCCTCCGAAGCATGAGGAGCAGTCAGCATCCTAATAGCGCTCTCAGGGATGGAGGCAGATGAGACCTCACAACCCCAAGGATCAGCCACCAGCCTTGCAGTTGCCTCGCAGGGCCTCCTGCAGAAGGTGCTGTACAAGGAGCTCCTAGGCACCCAGCTAAGCCCTAAATGGCACGGCTACACAAGGGACCTCCAAAGCGCACGGACAAGTGATGTGCCTGCCGCTGCTCTCCAAGCCATGCGGGCATAGGGCACCTCACAAGGCAAACTCTCAGCCACGGCCCGAGCAGCGGCGCAGCAGGGCATCAGGGCATCAGGCAGAAGGCCCCTCCGAAGCACGAGGAGCAGTCGGCATCCTAATAGCGCTCTCAGGGATGGAGGCAGATGAGACCTCACAACCCCAAGGATCAGCCACCAGCCTTGCAGTTGCCTCGCAGGGCCTCCTGCAGACGGTGCCATACAAGGAGCTCCTAGGCACCCAGCTAAGCCCTAAATGGCACGGCTACACAAGGGACCTCCAAAGCGCACGGACAAGTGATGTGCCTGCCGCTGCTCTCCAAGCCATGCGGGCATAGGGCACCTCACAAGGCAAACTCTCAGCCACGGCCCGAGCAGTGGTGCAGCAGGGCATCAGGCAGAAGGCCCTCCGAAGCACGAGGAGCAGCCGGCATCCTAGCATTGCTCTCTCAGGGACTGAGGCAGAAGGCACCGCACAATCCCAAGCATCAGACAGCAGCCTGGCAGTTGCCTCGCAGCGCCCTCATGCAGAGCGCACCTAACAAGCCCAAGGAACTGTTAGGCACCCGGCTGTGTCCTGCGTGACACTGAAACATAAATGTCCTCAAAGGCACAAAGAGCAGGCAGGGGCCGAGCACTGCTCTATCAGGCACTGCTGCACAACTCACCTCACAACCAAGGACAGCACCCGAGGGCCTGGCACTGCTCTCCAAGCCATGCAGGCATAGGGCACCTCACAAGGCAAACTCTCAGCCACGGCCCGAGCAGCGGCACATGAGGGCATCACGCAGAAGGCCCTCCGAAGCACGAGGAGCAGCCGGCATCCTAGCATTGCTCTCTCAGGGACTGAGGCACGAGGCAAAAGGGACCTCCCAATCAGAAGCATCAGCCACCAGTGTGGCAGTTGCCTCGCAGGGCCTCACGCAGAAGGCACCTCACAAGGAGAAGGAGCTGCCAGGCACCCGGCGAAGCCCTAAATGGCACTGCTGCACAAGGGACCTCCAACGCTAAGAGAGCGGCCAGGGGCCGAGCACTGCCCTGTCACGCACTGCTGCACAACTCACCTCACAACCAAGGACAGCACACAAGTGTCTGGCACTGCTCTCCGAGGCATGCGGGCATAAGGCACCTCACAAGGCAAACTCTCAGCCAAGGCCCTAGCTATGGCACATCAGGGCATCAGGCAGTAGGCCCCTCCGAAGCACGAGGAGCAGTCAGCAGCCCAGCATTGCACTCTCAGGGGCTGAGGCAGAAGGGACCGCACAGTTCTAGATATCAGCCACCAGCCTGGCAATTGCCTCGCTGGGCCCTCATGCAGCAGGCACCTCACAAGGTAAAGGAGCTGCTAGGCCCCGGCGAAGCCCTAAGTGGCACTGCTGCACAAGGGACCTCCAACAGCACACAAGAGCACGGCCCTGCTCGCTCAGGCATGCGGGCATAGGGCACCTCCCAAGCCAAACTCTCAGCCATGGCCCGAGCAGTGGCACATCAGGGCGTTCAGGCAGAAGGCCCTCCGAAGCACGAGGAGCAGCCGGCATCCTAGCATTGCTCTCTCAGGGACTGAGGCAGAAGGCACCGCACAATCCCAAGCATCAGACAGCAGCCTGGCAGTTGCCTCGCAGCGCCCTCATGCAGAGCGCACCTAACAAGCCCAAGGAACTGTTAGGCACCCGGCTGTGTCCTGCGTGACACTGAAACATAAATGTCCTCAAAGGCACAAAGAGCAGGCAGGGGCCGAGCACTGCTCTATCAGGCACTGCTGCACAACCTCACAACCAAGGACAGCACCCGAGGGCCTGGCACTGCTCTCCAAGCCATGCAGGCATAGGGCACCTCACAAGGCAAACTCTCAGCCACGGCCCGAGCAGCGGCACATGACTGCATCACGCAGAAGGCCCTCCGAAGCACGAGGAGCAGCCGGCATCCTAGCATTGCTCTCTCAGGGACTGAGGCACGAGGCAAAAGGGACCTCCCAATCAGAAGCATCAGCCACCAGTGTGGCAGTTGCCTCGCAGGGCCTCACGCAGAAGGCACCTCACAAGGAGAAGGAGCTGCCAGGCACCCGGCGAAGCCCTAAATGGCACTGCTGCACAACGGACCTCCAACGCTAAGAGAGCGGCCAGGGGCCGAGCACTGCCCTGTCACGCACTGCTGCACAACTCACCTCACAAGCACGGACAGCACCCGAGGGCCTGGCACTGCTCTCCAAGCCATGCAGGCATAGGGCACCTCCCAAGCCAAACTCTCAGCCATGGCCCGAGCAGCCGCACATGAGGGCATCAGGCAGAAGGTCCCTCCGAAGCATGAGGAGCAGTCAGCATCCTAATAGCGCTCTCAGGGATGGAGGCAGATGAGACCTCACAACCCCAAGGATCAGCCACCAGCCTTGCAGTTGCCTCGCAGGGCCTCCTGCAGAAGGTGCCGTACAAGGAGCTCCTAGGCACCCAGCTAAGCCCTAAATGGCACGGCTACACAAGGGACCTCCAAAGCGCAGGGACAAGTGATGTGCCTGCTGCTGCTCTCCAAGCCATGCGGGCATAGGGCACCTCACAAGGCAAACTCTCAGCCACGGCCCGAGCAGTGGCGCAGCAGGGCATCAGGCAGAAGGCCCTCCGAAGCACGAGGAGCAGCCGGCATCCTAGCATTGCTCTCTCAGGGACTGAGGCAGAAGGCACCGCACAATCCCAAGCATCAGACAGCAGCCTGGCAGTTGCCTCGCAGCGCCCTCATGCAGAGCGCACCTAACAAGCCCAAGGAACTGTTAGGCACCCGGCTGTGTCCTGCGTGACACTGAAACATAAATGTCCTCAAAGGCACAAAGAGCAGGCAGGGGCCGAGCACTGCTCTATCAGGCACTGCTGCACAACTCACCTCACAACCAAGGACAGCACCCGAGGGCCTGGCACTGCTCTCCAAGCCATGCAGGCATAGGGCACCTCACAAGGCAAACTCTCAGCCACGGCCCGAGCAGCGGCACATGAGGGCATCACGCAGAAGGCCCTCCGAAGCACGAGGAGCAGCCGGCATCCTAGCATTGCTCTCTCAGGGACTGAGGCACGAGGCAAAAGGGACCTCCCAATCAGAAGCATCAGCCACCAGTGTGGCGGTTGCCTCGCAGGGCCTCACGCAGAAGGCACCTCACAAGGAGAAGGAGCTGCCAGGCACCCGGCGAAGCCCTAAATGGCACTGCTGCACAAGGGACCTCCAACGCTAAGAGAGCGGCCAGGGGCCGAGCACTGCCCTGTCACGCACTGCTGCACAACTCACCTCACAAGCACGGACAGCACCCGAGGGCCTGGCACTGCTCTCCAAGCCATGCAGGCATAGGGCACCTCCCAAGCCAAACTCTCAGCCATGGCCCGAGCAGCCGCACATGAGGGCATCAGGCAGAAGGTCCCTCCGAAGCATGAGGAGCAGTCAGCATCCTAATAGCGCTCTCAGGGATGGAGGCAGATGAGACCTCACAACCCCAAGGATCAGCCACCAGCCTTGCAGTTGCCTCGCAGGGCCTCCTGCAGAAGGTGCCGTACAAGGAGCTCCTAGGCACCCAGCTAAGCCCTAAATGGCACGGCTACACAAGGGACCTCCAAAGCGCAGGGACAAGTGATGTGCCTGCTGCTGCTCTCCAAGCCATGCAGGCATAGGGCACCTCACAAGGCAAACTCTCAGCCACGGCCCGAGCAGTGGCGCAGCAGGGCATCAGGCAGAAGGCCCTCCGAAGCACGAGGAGCAGCCGGCATCCTAGCATTGCTCTCTCAGGGACTGAGGCAGAAGGCACCGCACAATCCCAAGCATCAGACAGCAGCCTGGCAGTTGCCTCGCAGCGCCCTCATGCAGAGCGCACCTAACAAGCCCAAGGAACTGTTAGGCACCCGGCTGTGTCCTGCGTGACACTGAAACATAAATGTCCTCAAAGGCACAAAGAGCAGGCAGGGGCCGAGCACTGCTCTATCAGGCACTGCTGCACAACTCACCTCACAACCAAGGACAGCACCCGAGGGCCTGGCACTGCTCTCCAAGCCATGCAGGCATAGGGCACCTCACAAGGCAAACTCTCAGCCACGGCCCGAGCAGCGGCACATGAGGGCATCACGCAGAAGGCCCTCCGAAGCACGAGGAGCAGCCGGCATCCTAGCATTGCTCTCTCAGGGACTGAGGCACGAGGCAAAAGGGACCTCCCAATCAGAAGCATCAGCCACCAGTGTGGCGGTTGCCTCGCACGGCCTCACGCAGAAGGCACCTCACAAGGAGAAGGAGCTGCCAGGCACCCGGCGAAGCCCTAAATGGCACTGCTGCACAAGGGACCTCCAACGCTAAGAGAGCGGCCAGGGGCCGAGCACTGCCCTGTCACGCACTGCTGCACAACTCACCTCACAACCAAGGACAGCACACAAGTGTCTGGCACTGCTCTCCGAGGCATGCGGGCATAAGGCACCTCACAAGGCAAACTCTCAGCCAAGGCCCTAGCTATGGCACATCAGGGCATCAGGCAGTAGGCCCCTCCGAAGCACGAGGAGCAGTCAGCAGCCCAGCATTGCACTCTCAGGGGCTGAGGCAGAAGGGACCGCACAGTTCTAGATATCAGCCACCAGCCTGGCAATTGCCTCGCTGGGCCCTCATGCAGCAGGCACCTCACAAGGTAAAGGAGCTGCTAGGCCCCGGCGAAGCCCTAAGTGGCACTGCTGCACAAGGGACCTCCAACAGCACACAAGAGCACGGCCCTGCTCGCTCAGGCATGCGGGCATAGGGCACCTCCCAAGCCAAACTCTCAGCCATGGCCCGAGCAGTGGCACATCAGGGCGTTCAGGCAGAAGGCCCTCCGAAGCACGAGGAGCAGCCGGCATCCTAGCATTGCTCTCTCAGGGACTGAGGCAGAAGGCACCGCACAATCCCAAGCATCAGACAGCAGCCTGGCAGTTGCCTCGCAGCGCCCTCATGCAGAGCGCACCTAACAAGCCCAAGGAACTGTTAGGCACCCGGCTGTGTCCTGCGTGACACTGAAACATAAATGTCCTCAAAGGCACAAAGAGCAGGCAGGGGCCGAGCACTGCTCTATCAGGCACTGCTGCACAACTCACCTCACAACCAAGGACAGCACCCGAGGGCCTGGCACTGCTCTCCAAGCCATGCAGGCATAGGGCACCTCACAAGGCAAACTCTCAGCCACGGCCCGAGCAGCGGCACATGACTGCATCACGCAGAAGGCCCTCCGAAGCACGAGGAGCAGCCGGCATCCTAGCATTGCTCTCTCAGGGACTGAGGCACGAGGCAAAAGGGACCTCCCAATCAGAAGCATCAGCCACCAGTGTGGCAGTTGCCTCGCAGGGCCTCACGCAGAAGGCACCTCACAAGGAGAAGGAGCTGCCAGGCACCCGGCGAAGCCCTAAATGGCACTGCTGCACAACGGACCTCCAACGCTAAGAGAGCGGCCAGGGGCCGAGCACTGCCCTGTCACGCACTGCTGCACAACTCACCTCACAAGCACGGACAGCACCCGAGGGCCTGGCACTGCTCTCCAAGCCATGCAGGCATAGGGCACCTCCCAAGCCAAACTCTCAGCCATGGCCCGAGCAGCCGCACATGAGGGCATCAGGCAGAAGGTCCCTCCGAAGCATGAGGAGCAGTCAGCATCCTAATAGCGCTCTCAGGGATGGAGGCAGATGAGACCTCACAACCCCAAGGATCAGCCACCAGCCTTGCAGTTGCCTCGCAGGGCCTCCTGCAGAAGGTGCCGTACAAGGAGCTCCTAGGCACCCAGCTAAGCCCTAAATGGCACGGCTACACAAGGGACCTCCAAAGCGCAGGGACAAGTGATGTGCCTGCTGCTGCTCTCCAAGCCATGCGGGCATAGGGCACCTCACAAGGCAAACTCTCAGCCACGGCCCGAGCAGTGGCGCAGCAGGGCATCAGGCAGAAGGCCCTCCGAAGCACGAGGAGCAGCCGGCATCCTAGCATTGCTCTCTCAGGGACTGAGGCAGAAGGCACCGCACAATCCCAAGCATCAGACAGCAGCCTGGCAGTTGCCTCGCAGCGCCCTCATGCAGAGCGCACCTAACAAGCCCAAGGAACTGTTAGGCACCCGGCTGTGTCCTGCGTGACACTGAAACATAAATGTCCTCAAAGGCACAAAGAGCAGGCAGGGGCCGAGCACTGCTCTATCAGGCACTGCTGCACAACTCACCTCACAACCAAGGACAGCACCCGAGGGCCTGGCACTGCTCTCCAAGCCATGCAGGCATAGGGCACCTCACAAGGCAAACTCTCAGCCACGGCCCGAGCAGCGGCACATGAGGGCATCACGCAGAAGGCCCTCCGAAGCACGAGGAGCAGCCGGCATCCTAGCATTGCTCTCTCAGGGACTGAGGCACGAGGCAAAAGGGACCTCCCAATCAGAAGCATCAGCCACCAGTGTGGCGGTTGCCTCGCAGGGCCTCACGCAGAAGGCACCTCACAAGGAGAAGGAGCTGCCAGGCACCCGGCGAAGCCCTAAATGGCACTGCTGCACAAGGGACCTCCAACGCTAAGAGAGCGGCCAGGGGCCGAGCACTGCCCTGTCACGCACTGCTGCACAACTCACCTCACAAGCACGGACAGCACCCGAGGGCCTGGCACTGCTCTCCAAGCCATGCAGGCATAGGGCACCTCCCAAGCCAAACTCTCAGCCATGGCCCGAGCAGCCGCACATGAGGGCATCAGGCAGAAGGTCCCTCCGAAGCATGAGGAGCAGTCAGCATCCTAATAGCGCTCTCAGGGATGGAGGCAGATGAGACCTCACAACCCCAAGGATCAGCCACCAGCCTTGCAGTTGCCTCGCAGGGCCTCCTGCAGAAGGTGCCGTACAAGGAGCTCCTAGGCACCCAGCTAAGCCCTAAATGGCACGGCTACACAAGGGACCTCCAAAGCGCAGGGACAAGTGATGTGCCTGCTGCTGCTCTCCAAGCCATGCAGGCATAGGGCACCTCACAAGGCAAACTCTCAGCCACGGCCCGAGCAGTGGCGCAGCAGGGCATCAGGCAGAAGGCCCTCCGAAGCACGAGGAGCAGCCGGCATCCTAGCATTGCTCTCTCAGGGACTGAGGCAGAAGGCACCGCACAATCCCAAGCATCAGACAGCAGCCTGGCAGTTGCCTCGCAGCGCCCTCATGCAGAGCGCACCTAACAAGCCCAAGGAACTGTTAGGCACCCGGCTGTGTCCTGCGTGACACTGAAACATAAATGTCCTCAAAGGCACAAAGAGCAGGCAGGGGCCGAGCACTGCTCTATCAGGCACTGCTGCACAACTCACCTCACAACCAAGGACAGCACCCGAGGGCCTGGCACTGCTCTCCAAGCCATGCAGGCATAGGGCACCTCACAAGGCAAACTCTCAGCCACGGCCCGAGCAGCGGCACATGAGGGCATCACGCAGAAGGCCCTCCGAAGCACGAGGAGCAGCCGGCATCCTAGCATTGCTCTCTCAGGGACTGAGGCACGAGGCAAAAGGGACCTCCCAATCAGAAGCATCAGCCACCAGTGTGGCGGTTGCCTCGCACGGCCTCACGCAGAAGGCACCTCACAAGGAGAAGGAGCTGCCAGGCACCCGGCGAAGCCCTAAATGGCACTGCTGCACAAGGGACCTCCAACGCTAAGAGAGCGGCCAGGGGCCGAGCACTGCCCTGTCACGCACTGCTGCACAACTCACCTCACAACCAAGGACAGCACACAAGTGTCTGGCACTGCTCTCCGAGGCATGCGGGCATAAGGCACCTCACAAGGCAAACTCTCAGCCAAGGCCCTAGCTATGGCACATCAGGGCATCAGGCAGTAGGCCCCTCCGAAGCACGAGGAGCAGTCAGCAGCCCAGCATTGCACTCTCAGGGGCTGAGGCAGAAGGGACCGCACAGTTCTAGATATCAGCCACCAGCCTGGCAATTGCCTCGCTGGGCCCTCATGCAGCAGGCACCTCACAAGGTAAAGGAGCTGCTAGGCCCCGGCGAAGCCCTAAGTGGCACTGCTGCACAAGGGACCTCCAACAGCACACAAGAGCACGGCCCTGCTCGCTCAGGCATGCGGGCATAGGGCACCTCCCAAGCCAAACTCTCAGCCATGGCCCGAGCAGTGGCACATCAGGGCGTTCAGGCAGAAGGCCCTCCGAAGCACGAGGAGCAGCCGGCATCCTAGCATTGCTCTCTCAGGGACTGAGGCAGAAGGCACCGCACAATCCCAAGCATCAGACAGCAGCCTGGCAGTTGCCTCGCAGCGCCCTCATGCAGAGCGCACCTAACAAGCCCAAGGAACTGTTAGGCACCCGGCTGTGTCCTGCGTGACACTGAAACATAAATGTCCTCAAAGGCACAAAGAGCAGGCAGGGGCCGAGCACTGCTCTATCAGGCACTGCTGCACAACTCACCTCACAACCAAGGACAGCACCCGAGGGCCTGGCACTGCTCTCCAAGCCATGCAGGCATAGGGCACCTCACAAGGCAAACTCTCAGCCACGGCCCGAGCAGCGGCACATGAGGGCATCACGCAGAAGGCCCTCCGAAGCACGAGGAGCAGCCGGCATCCTAGCATTGCTCTCTCAGGGACTGAGGCACGAGGCAAAAGGGACCTCCCAATCAGAAGCATCAGCCACCAGTGTGGCAGTTGCCTCGCAGGGCCTCACGCAGAAGGCACCTCACAAGGAGAAGGAGCTGCCAGGCACCCGGCGAAGCCCTAAATGGCACTGCTGCACAAGGGACCTCCAACGCTAAGAGAGCGGCCAGGGGCCGAGCACTGCCCTGTCACGCACTGCTGCACAACTCACCTCACAAGCACGGACAGCACCCGAGGGCCTGGCACTGCTCTCCAAGCCATGCAGGCATAGGGCACCTCCCAAGCCAAACTCTCAGCCACGGCCCGAGCAGCGGCGCAGCAGGGCATCAGGGCATCAGGCAGAAGGCCCCTCCGAAGCACGAGGAGCAGTCGGCATCCTAATAGCGCTCTCAGGGATGGAGGCAGATGAGACCTCACAACCCCAAGGATCAGCCACCAGCCTTGCAGTTGCCTCGCAGGGCCTCCTGCAGAAGGTGCCGTACAAGGAGCTCCTAGGCACCCAGCTAAGCCCTAAATGGCACGGCTACACAAGGGACCTCCAAAGCGCACGGACAAGTGATGTGCCTGCCGCTGCTCTCCAAGCCATGCGGGCATAGGGCACCTCACAAGGCAAACTCTCAGCCACGGCCCGAGCAGTGGCGCAGCAGGGCATCAGGCAGAAGGCCCTCCGAAGCACGAGGAGCAGCCGGCATCCTAGCATTGCTCTCTCAGGGACTGAGGCAGAAGGCACCGCACAATCCCAAGCATCAGACAGCAGCCTGGCAGTTGCCTCGCAGCGCCCTCATGCAGAGCGCACCTAACAAGCCCAAGGAACTGTTAGGCACCCGGCTGTGTCCTGCGTGACACTGAAACATAAATGTCCTCAAAGGCACAAAGAGCAGGCAGGGGCCGAGCACTGCTCTATCAGGCACTGCTGCACAACTCACCTCACAACCAAGGACAGCACCCGAGGGCCTGGCACTGCTCTCCAAGCCATGCAGGCATAGGGCACCTCACAAGGCAAACTCTCAGCCACGGCCCGAGCAGCGGCACATGAGGGCATCAGGCAGAAGGCCCTCCGAAGCACGAGGAGCAGCCGGCATCCTAGCATTGCTCTCTCAGGGACTGAGGCACGAGGCAAAAGGGACCTCCCAATCAGAAGCATCAGCCACCAGTGTGGCAGTTGCCTCGCAGGGCCTCACGCAGAAGGCACCTCACAAGGAGAAGGAGCTGCCAGGCACCCGGCGAAGCCCTAAATGGCACTGCTGCACAAGGGACCTCCAACGCTAAGAGAGCGGCCAGGGGCCGAGCACTGCCCTGTCACGCACTGCTGCACAACTCACCTCACAAGCACGGACAGCACCCGAGGGCCTGGCACTGCTCTCCAAGCCATGCAGGCATAGGGCACCTCCCAAGCCAAACTCTCAGCCACGGCCCGAGCAGCCGCACATGAGGGCATCAGGCAGAAGGTCCCTCCGAAGCATGAGGAGCAGTCAGCATCCTAATAGCGCTCTCAGGGATGGAGGCAGATGAGACCTCACAAGCCCAAGGATCAGCCACCAGCCTTGCAGTTGCCTCGCAGGGCCTCCTGCAGAAGGTGCTGTACAAGGAGCTCCTAGGCACCCAGCTAAGCCCTAAATGGCACGGCTACACAAGGGACCTCCAAAGCGCACGGACAAGTGATGTGCCTGCCGCTGCTCTCCAAGCCATGCAGGCATAGGGCACCTCACAAGGCAAACTCTCAGCCACGGCCCGAGCAGCGGAGCAGCAGGGCATCAGGGCATCAGGCAGAAGGCCCCTCCGAAGCACGAGGAGCAGCCGGCATCCTAGCATTGCTCTCTCAGGGACTGAGGCAGAAGGCACCGCACAATCCCAAGCATCAGACAGCAGCCTGGCAGTTGCCTCGCAGCGCCCTCATGCAGAGCGCACCTAACAAGCCCAAGGAACTGTTAGGCACCCGGCTGTGTCCTGCGTGACACTGAAACATAAATGTCCTCAAAGGCACAAAGAGCAGGCAGGGGCCGAGCACTGCTCTATCAGGCACTGCTGCACAACTCACCTCACAACCAAGGACAGCACCCGAGGGCCTGGCACTGCTCTCCAAGCCATGCAGGCATAGGGCACCTCACAAGGCAAACTCTCAGCCACGGCCCGAGCAGCGGCACATGAGGGCATCACGCAGAAGGCCCTCCGAAGCACGAGGAGCAGCCGGCATCCTAGCATTGCTCTCTCAGGGACTGAGGCACGAGGCAAAAGGGACCTCCCAATCAGAAGCATCAGCCACCAGTGTGGCGGTTGCCTCGCACGGCCTCACGCAGAAGGCACCTCACAAGGAGAAGGAGCTGCCAGGCACCCGGCGAAGCCCTAAATGGCACTGCTGCACAAGGGACCGCCAACGCTAAGAGAGCGGCCAGGGGCCGAGCACTGCCCTGTCACGCACTGCTGCACAACTCACCTCACAACCAAGGACAGCACACAAGTGTCTGGCACTGCTCTCCGAGGCATGCGGGCATAAGGCACCTCACAAGGCAAACTCTCAGCCAAGGCCCTAGCTATGGCACATCAGGGCATCAGGCAGTAGGCCCCTCCGAAGCACGAGGAGCAGTCAGCAGCCCAGCATTGCACTCTCAGGGGCTGAGGCAGAAGGGACCGCACAGTTCTAGATATCAGCCACCAGCCTGGCAATTGCCTCGCTGGGCCCTCATGCAGCAGGCACCTCACAAGGTAAAGGAGCTGCTAGGCCCCGGCGAAGCCCTAAGTGGCACTGCTGCACAAGGGACCTCCAACAGCACACAAGAGCACGGCCCTGCTCGCTCAGGCATGCGGGCATAGGGCACCTCCCAAGCCAAACTCTCAGCCATGGCCCGAGCAGTGGCACATCAGGGCGTTCAGGCAGAAGGCCCTCCGAAGCACGAGGAGCAGCCGGCATCCTAGCATTGCTCTCTCAGGGACTGAGGCAGAAGGCACCGCACAATCCCAAGCATCAGACAGCAGCCTGGCAGTTGCCTCGCAGCGCCCTCATGCAGAGCGCACCTAACAAGCCCAAGGAACTGTTAGGCACCCGGCTGTGTCCTGCGTGACACTGAAACATAAATGTCCTCAAAGGCACAAAGAGCAGGCAGGGGCCGAGCACTGCTCTATCAGGCACTGCTGCACAACTCACCTCACAACCAAGGACAGCACCCGAGGGCCTGGCACTGCTCTCCAAGCCATGCAGGCATAGGGCACCTCACAAGGCAAACTCTCAGCCACGGCCCGAGCAGCGGCACATGACTGCATCACGCAGAAGGCCCTCCGAAGCACGAGGAGCAGCCGGCATCCTAGCATTGCTCTCTCAGGGACTGAGGCACGAGGCAAAAGGGACCTCCCAATCAGAAGCATCAGCCACCAGTGTGGCAGTTGCCTCGCAGGGCCTCACGCAGAAGGCACCTCACAAGGAGAAGGAGCTGCCAGGCACCCGGCGAAGCCCTAAATGGCACTGCTGCACAAGGGACCTCCAACGCTAAGAGAGCGGCCAGGGGCCGAGCACTGCCCTGTCACGCACTGCTGCACAACTCACCTCACAAGCACGGACAGCACCCGAGGGCCTGGCACTGCTCTCCAAGCCATGCAGGCATAGGGCACCTCCCAAGCCAAACTCTCAGCCACGGCCCGAGCAGCGGCGCAGCAGGGCATCAGGGCATCAGGCAGAAGGCCCCTCCGAAGCACGAGGAGCAGTCGGCATCCTAATAGCGCTCTCAGGGATGGAGGCAGATGAGACCTCACAACCCCAAGGATCAGCCACCAGCCTTGCAGTTGCCTCGCAGGGCCTCCTGCAGACGGTGCCATACAAGGAGCTCCTAGGCACCCAGCTAAGCCCTAAATGGCACGGCTACACAAGGGACCTCCAAAGCGCACGGACAAGTGATGTGCCTGCCGCTGCTCTCCAAGCCATGCAGGCATAGGGCACCTCCCAAGGCAAACTCTCAGCCACGGCCCGAGCAGTGGCGCAGCAGGGCATCAGGCAGAAGGCCCTCCGAAGCACGAGGAGCAGCCGGCATCCTAGCATTGCTCTCTCAGGGACTGAGGCAGAAGGCACCGCACAATCCCAAGCATCAGACAGCAGCCTGGCAGTTGCCTCGCAGCGCCCTCATGCAGAGCGCACCTAACAAGCCCAAGGAACTGTTAGGCACCCGGCTGTGTCCTGCGTGACACTGAAACATAAATGTCCTCAAAGGCACAAAGAGCAGGCAGGGGCCGAGCACTGCTCTATCAGGCACTGCTGCACAACTCACCTCACAACCAAGGACAGCACCCGAGGGCCTGGCACTGCTCTCCAAGCCATGCAGGCATAGGGCACCTCACAAGGCAAACTCTCAGCCACGGCCCGAGCAGCGGCACATGAGGGCATCACGCAGAAGGCCCTCCGAAGCACGAGGAGCAGCCGGCATCCTAGCATTGCTCTCTCAGGGACTGAGGCACGAGGCAAAAGGGACCTCCCAATCAGAAGCATCAGCCACCAGTGTGGCAGTTGCCTCGCAGGGCCTCACGCAGAAGGCACCTCACAAGGAGAAGGAGCTGCCAGGCACCCGGCGAAGCCCTAAATGGCACTGCTGCACAAGGGACCTCCAACGCTAAGAGAGCGGCCAGGGGCCGAGCACTGCCCTGTCACGCACTGCTGCACAACTCACCTCACAAGCACGGACAGCACCCGAGGGCCTGGCACTGCTCTCCAAGCCATGCAGGCATAGGGCACCTCCCAAGCCAAACTCTCAGCCACGGCCCGAGCAGCCGCACATGAGGGCATCAGGCAGAAGGTCCCTCCGAAGCATGAGGAGCAGTCAGCATCCTAATAGCGCTCTCAGGGATGGAGGCAGATGAGACCTCACAAGCCCAAGGATCAGCCACCAGCCTTGCAGTTGCCTCGCAGGGCCTCCTGCAGAAGGTGCTGTACAAGGAGCTCCTAGGCACCCAGCTAAGCCCTAAATGGCACGGCTACACAAGGGACCTCCAAAGCGCACGGACAAGTGATGTGCCTGCCGCTGCTCTCCAAGCCATGCGGGCATAGGGCACCTCACAAGGCAAACTCTCAGCCACGGCCCGAGCAGTGGCGCAGCAGGGCATCAGGCAGAAGGCCCTCCGAAGCACGAGGAGCAGCCGGCATCCTAGCATTGCTCTCTCAGGGACTGAGGCAGAAGGCACCGCACAATCCCAAGCATCAGACAGCAGCCTGGCAGTTGCCTCGCAGCGCCCTCATGCAGAGCGCACCTAACAAGCCCAAGGAACTGTTAGGCACCCGGCTGTGTCCTGCGTGACACTGAAACATAAATGTCCTCAAAGGCACAAAGAGCAGGCAGGGGCCGAGCACTGCTCTATCAGGCACTGCTGCACAACTCACCTCACAACCAAGGACAGCACCCGAGGGCCTGGCACTGCTCTCCAAGCCATGCAGGCATAGGGCACCTCACAAGGCAAACTCTCAGCCACGGCCCGAGCAGCGGCACATGAGGGCATCACGCAGAAGGCCCTCCGAAGCACGAGGAGCAGCCGGCATCCTAGCATTGCTCTCTCAGGGACTGAGGCACGAGGCAAAAGGGACCTCCCAATCAGAAGCATCAGCCACCAGTGTGGCGGTTGCCTCGCACGGCCTCACGCAGAAGGCACCTCACAAGGAGAAGGAGCTGCCAGGCACCCGGCGAAGCCCTAAATGGCACTGCTGCACAAGGGACCTCCAACGCTAAGAGAGCGGCCAGGGGCCGAGCACTGCCCTGTCACGCACTGCTGCACAACTCACCTCACAACCAAGGACAGCACACAAGTGTCTGGCACTGCTCTCCGAGGCATGCGGGCATAAGGCACCTCACAAGCCAAACTCTCAGCCAAGGCCCTAGCTATGGCACATCAGGGCATCAGGCAGTAGGCCCCTGCGAAGCACGAGGAGCAGTCAGCAGCCCAGCATTGCACTCTCAGGGGCTGAGGCAGAAGGGACCGCACAGTTCTAGATATCAGCCACCAGCCTGGCAATTGCCTCGCTGGGCCCTCATGCAGCAGGCACCTCACAAGGTAAAGGAGCAGCTAGGCCCCGGCGAAGCCCTAAGTGGCACTGCTGCACAAGGGACCTCCAACAGCACACAAGAGCACGGCCCTGCTCGCTCAGGCATGCGGGCATAGGGCACCTCCCAAGCCAAACTCTCAGCCATGGCCCGAGCAGTGGCACATCAGGGCGTTCAGGCAGAAGGCCCTCCGAAGCACGAGGAGCAGCCGGCATCCTAGCATTGCTCTCTCAGGGACTGAGGCAGAAGGCACCGCACAATCCCAAGCATCAGACAGCAGCCTGGCAGTTGCCTCGCAGCGCCCTCATGCAGAGCGCACCTAACAAGCCCAAGGAACTGTTAGGCACCCGGCTGTGTCCTGCGTGACACTGAAACATAAATGTCCTCAAAGGCACAAAGAGCAGGCAGGGGCCGAGCACTGCTCTATCAGGCACTGCTGCACAACTCACCTCACAACCAAGGACAGCACCCGAGGGCCTGGCACTGCTCTCCAAGCCATGCAGGCATAGGGCACCTCACAAGGCAAACTCTCAGCCACGGCCCGAGCAGCGGCACATGACTGCATCACGCAGAAGGCCCTCCGAAGCACGAGGAGCAGCCGGCATCCTAGCATTGCTCTCTCAGGGACTGAGGCACGAGGCAAAAGGGACCTCCCAATCAGAAGCATCAGCCACCAGTGTGGCAGTTGCCTCGCAGGGCCTCACGCAGAAGGCACCTCACAAGGAGAAGGAGCTGCCAGGCACCCGGCGAAGCCCTAAATGGCACTGCTGCACAAGGGACCTCCAACGCTAAGAGAGCGGCCAGGGGCCGAGCACTGCCCTGTCACGCACTGCTGCACAACTCACCTCACAAGCACGGACAGCACCCGAGGGCCTGGCACTGCTCTCCAAGCCATGCAGGCATAGGGCACCTCCCAAGCCAAACTCTCAGCCACGGCCCGAGCAGCGGCGCAGCAGGGCATCAGGGCATCAGGCAGAAGGCCCCTCCGAAGCACGAGGAGCAGTCGGCATCCTAATAGCGCTCTCAGGGATGGAGGCAGATGAGACCTCACAACCCCAAGGATCAGCCACCAGCCTTGCAGTTGCCTCGCAGGGCCTCCTGCAGACGGTGCCATACAAGGAGCTCCTAGGCACCCAGCTAAGCCCTAAATGGCACGGCTACACAAGGGACCTCCAAAGCGCACGGACAAGTGATGTGCCTGCCGCTGCTCTCCAAGCCATGCGGGCATAGGGCACCTCACAAGGCAAACTCTCAGCCACGGCCCGAGCAGTGGCGCAGCAGGGCATCAGGCAGAAGGCCCTCCGAAGCACGAGGAGCAGCCGGCATCCTAGCATTGCTCTCTCAGGGACTGAGGCAGAAGGCACCGCACAATCCCAAGCATCAGACAGCAGCCTGGCAGTTGCCTCGCAGCGCCCTCATGCAGAGCGCACCTAACAAGCCCAAGGAACTGTTAGGCACCCGGCTGTGTCCTGCGTGACACTGAAACATAAATGTCCTCAAAGGCACAAAGAGCAGGCAGGGGCCGAGCACTGCTCTATCAGGCACTGCTGCACAACTCACCTCACAACCAAGGACAGCACCCGAGGGCCTGGCACTGCTCTCCAAGCCATGCAGGCATAGGGCACCTCACAAGGCAAACTCTCAGCCACGGCCCGAGCAGCGGCACATGACTGCATCACGCAGAAGGCCCTCCGAAGCACGAGGAGCAGCCGGCATCCTAGCATTGCTCTCTCAGGGACTGAGGCACGAGGCAAAAGGGACCTCCCAATCAGAAGCATCAGCCACCAGTGTGGCGGTTGCCTCGCAGGGCCTCACGCAGAAGGCACCTCACAAGGAGAAGGAGCTGCCAGGCACCCGGCGAAGCCCTAAATGGCACTGCTGCACAAGGGACCTCCAACGCTAAGAGAGCGGCCAGGGGGCGAGCACTGCCCTGTCACGCACTGCTGCACAACTCACCTCACAAGCACGAACAGCACCCGAGGGCCTGGCACTGCTCTCCAAGCCATGCAGGCATAGGGCACCTCCCAAGGCAAACTCTCAGCCACGGCCCGAGCAGTGGCGCAGCAGGGTATCAGGCAGAAGGCCCTCCGAAGCACGAGGAGCAGCCGGCATCCTAGCATTGCTCTCTCAGGGACTGAGGCAGAAGGCACCGCACAATCCCAAGCATCAGACAGCAGCCTGGCAGTTGCCTCGCAGCGCCCTCATGCAGAGCGCACCTAACAAGCCCAAGGAACTGTTAGGCACCCGGCTGTGTCCTGCGTGACACTGAAACATAAATGTCCTCAAAGGCACAAAGAGCAGGCAGGGGCCGAGCACTGCTCTATCAGGCACTGCTGCACAACTCACCTCACAACCAAGGACAGCACCCGAGGGCCTGGCACTGCTCTCCAAGCCATGCAGGCATAGGGCACCTCACAAGGCAAACTCTCAGCCACGGCCCGAGCAGCGGCACATGAGGGCATCACGCAGAAGGCCCTCCGAAGCACGAGGAGCAGCCGGCATCCTAGCATTGCTCTCTCAGGGACTGAGGCACGAGGCAAAAGGGACCTCCCAATCAGAAGCATCAGCCACCAGTGTGGCGGTTGCCTCGCACGGCCTCACGCAGAAGGCACCTCACAAGGAGAAGGAGCTGCCAGGCACCCGGCGAAGCCCTAAATGGCACTGCTGCACAAGGGACCTCCAACGCTAAGAGAGCGGCCAGGGGCCGAGCACTGCCCTGTCACGCACTGCTGCACAACTCACCTCACAACCAAGGACAGCACACAAGTGTCTGGCACTGCTCTCCGAGGCATGCGGGCATAAGGCACCTCACAAGCCAAACTCTCAGCCAAGGCCCTAGCAATGGCACATCAGGGCATAAGGCAGAAGGCCTCTCCGAACCACGAGGAGCAGTCAGCAGCCCAGCATTGCACTCTCAGGGGCTGAGGCAGAAGAGACCGCACAGTTCTAGATATCAGCCACCAGCCTGGCAATTGCCTCGCTGGGCCCTCATGCAGCAGGCACCTCACAAGGTAAAGGAGCAGCTAGGCCCCGGCGAAGCCCTAAGTGGCACTGCTGCACAAGGGACCTCCAACAGCACACAAGAGCACGGCCCTGCTCGCTCAGGCATGCGGGCATAGGGCACCTCCCAAGCCAAACTCTCAGCCATGGCCCGAGCAGTGGCACATCAGGGCGTTCAGGCAGAAGGCCCTCCGAAGCACGAGGAGCAGCCGGCATCCTAGCATTGCTCTCTCAGGGACTGAGGCAGAAGGCACCGCACAATCCCAAGCATCAGACAGCAGCCTGGCAGTTGCCTCGCAGCGCCCTCATGCAGAGCGCACCTAACAAGCCCAAGGAACTGTTAGGCACCCGGCTGTGTCCTGCGTGACACTGAAACATAAATGTCCTCAAAGGCACAAAGAGCAGGCAGGGGCCGAGCACTGCTCTATCAGGCACTGCTGCACAACTCACCTCACAACCAAGGACAGCACCCGAGGGCCTGGCACTGCTCTCCAAGCCATGCAGGCATAGGGCACCTCACAAGGCAAACTCTCAGCCACGGCCCGAGCAGCGGCACATGACTGCATCACGCAGAAGGCCCTCCGAAGCACGAGGAGCAGCCGGCATCCTAGCATTGCTCTCTCAGGGACTGAGGCACGAGGCAAAAGGGACCTCCCAATCAGAAGCATCAGCCACCAGTGTGGCGGTTGCCTCGCAGGGCCTCACGCAGAAGGCACCTCACAAGGAGAAGGAGCTGCCAGGCACCCGGCGAAGCCCTAAATGGCACTGCTGCACAAGGGACCTCCAACGCTAAGAGAGCGGCCAGGGGGCGAGCACTGCCCTGTCACGCACTGCTGCACAACTCACCTCACAAGCACGAACAGCACCCGAGGGCCTGGCACTGCTCTCCAAGCCATGCAGGCATAGGGCACCTCCCAAGGCAAACTCTCAGCCACGGCCCGAGCAGTGGCGCAGCAGGGTATCAGGCAGAAGGCCCTCCGAAGCACGAGGAGCAGCCGGCATCCTAGCATTGCTCTCTCAGGGACTGAGGCAGAAGGCACCGCACAATCCCAAGCATCAGACAGCAGCCTGGCAGTTGCCTCGCAGCGCCCTCATGCAGAGCGCACCTAACAAGCCCAAGGAACTGTTAGGCACCCGGCTGTGTCCTGCGTGACACTGAAACATAAATGTCCTCAAAGGCACAAAGAGCAGGCAGGGGCCGAGCACTGCTCTATCAGGCACTGCTGCACAACTCACCTCACAACCAAGGACAGCACCCGAGGGCCTGGCACTGCTCTCCAAGCCATGCAGGCATAGGGCACCTCACAAGGCAAACTCTCAGCCACGGCCCGAGCAGCGGCACATGAGGGCATCACGCAGAAGGCCCTCCGAAGCACGAGGAGCAGCCGGCATCCTAGCATTGCTCTCTCAGGGACTGAGGCACGAGGCAAAAGGGACCTCCCAATCAGAAGCATCAGCCACCAGTGTGGCGGTTGCCTCGCAGGGCCTCACGCAGAAGGCACCTCACAAGGAGAAGGAGCTGCCAGGCACCCGGCGAAGCCCTAAATGGCACTGCTGCACAAGGGACCTCCAACGCTAAGAGAGCGGCCAGGGGCCGAGCACTGCCCTGTCACGCACTGCTGCACAACTCACCTCACAAGCACGGACAGCACCCGAGGGCCTGGCACTGCTCTCCAAGCCATGCAGGCATAGGGCACCTCCCAAGCCAAACTCTCAGCCACGGCCCGAGCAGCCGCACATGAGGGCATCAGGCAGAAGGTCCCTCCGAAGCATGAGGAGCAGTCAGCATCCTAATAGCGCTCTCAGGGATGGAGGCAGATGAGACCTCACAAGCCCAAGGATCAGCCACCAGCCTTGCAGTTGCCTCGCAGGGCCTCCTGCAGAAGGTGCTGTACAAGGAGCTCCTAGGCACCCAGCTAAGCCCTAAATGGCACGGCTACACAAGGGACCTCCAAAGCGCACGGACAAGTGATGTGCCTGCCGCTGCTCTCCAAGCCATGCAGGCATAGGGCACCTCACAAGGCAAACTCTCAGCCACGGCCCGAGCAGCGGAGCAGCAGGGCATCAGGGCATCAGGCAGAAGGCCCCTCCGAAGCACGAGGAGCAGCCGGCATCCTAGCATTGCTCTCTCAGGGACTGAGGCAGAAGGCACCGCACAATCCCAAGCATCAGACAGCAGCCTGGCAGTTGCCTCGCAGCGCCCTCATGCAGAGCGCACCTAACAAGCCCAAGGAACTGTTAGGCACCCGGCTGTGTCCTGCGTGACACTGAAACATAAATGTCCTCAAAGGCACAAAGAGCAGGCAGGGGCCGAGCACTGCTCTATCAGGCACTGCTGCACAACTCACCTCACAACCAAGGACAGCACCCGAGGGCCTGGCACTGCTCTCCAAGCCATGCAGGCATAGGGCACCTCACAAGGCAAACTCTCAGCCACGGCCCGAGCAGCGGCACATGAGGGCATCACGCAGAAGGCCCTCCGAAGCACGAGGAGCAGCCGGCATCCTAGCATTGCTCTCTCAGGGACTGAGGCACGAGGCAAAAGGGACCTCCCAATCAGAAGCATCAGCCACCAGTGTGGCGGTTGCCTCGCACGGCCTCACGCAGAAGGCACCTCACAAGGAGAAGGAGCTGCCAGGCACCCGGCGAAGCCCTAAATGGCACTGCTGCACAAGGGACCGCCAACGCTAAGAGAGCGGCCAGGGGCCGAGCACTGCCCTGTCACGCACTGCTGCACAACTCACCTCACAACCAAGGACAGCACACAAGTGTCTGGCACTGCTCTCCGAGGCATGCGGGCATAAGGCACCTCACAAGGCAAACTCTCAGCCAAGGCCCTAGCTATGGCACATCAGGGCATCAGGCAGTAGGCCCCTCCGAAGCACGAGGAGCAGTCAGCAGCCCAGCATTGCACTCTCAGGGGCTGAGGCAGAAGGGACCGCACAGTTCTAGATATCAGCCACCAGCCTGGCAATTGCCTCGCTGGGCCCTCATGCAGCAGGCACCTCACAAGGTAAAGGAGCTGCTAGGCCCCGGCGAAGCCCTAAGTGGCACTGCTGCACAAGGGACCTCCAACAGCACACAAGAGCACGGCCCTGCTCGCTCAGGCATGCGGGCATAGGGCACCTCCCAAGCCAAACTCTCAGCCATGGCCCGAGCAGTGGCACATCAGGGCGTTCAGGCAGAAGGCCCTCCGAAGCACGAGGAGCAGCCGGCATCCTAGCATTGCTCTCTCAGGGACTGAGGCAGAAGGCACCGCACAATCCCAAGCATCAGACAGCAGCCTGGCAGTTGCCTCGCAGCGCCCTCATGCAGAGCGCACCTAACAAGCCCAAGGAACTGTTAGGCACCCGGCTGTGTCCTGCGTGACACTGAAACATAAATGTCCTCAAAGGCACAAAGAGCAGGCAGGGGCCGAGCACTGCTCTATCAGGCACTGCTGCACAACTCACCTCACAACCAAGGACAGCACCCGAGGGCCTGGCACTGCTCTCCAAGCCATGCAGGCATAGGGCACCTCACAAGGCAAACTCTCAGCCACGGCCCGAGCAGCGGCACATGACTGCATCACGCAGAAGGCCCTCCGAAGCACGAGGAGCAGCCGGCATCCTAGCATTGCTCTCTCAGGGACTGAGGCACGAGGCAAAAGGGACCTCCCAATCAGAAGCATCAGCCACCAGTGTGGCAGTTGCCTCGCAGGGCCTCACGCAGAAGGCACCTCACAAGGAGAAGGAGCTGCCAGGCACCCGGCGAAGCCCTAAATGGCACTGCTGCACAAGGGACCTCCAACGCTAAGAGAGCGGCCAGGGGCCGAGCACTGCCCTGTCACGCACTGCTGCACAACTCACCTCACAAGCACGGACAGCACCCGAGGGCCTGGCACTGCTCTCCAAGCCATGCAGGCATAGGGCACCTCCCAAGCCAAACTCTCAGCCACGGCCCGAGCAGCGGCGCAGCAGGGCATCAGGGCATCAGGCAGAAGGCCCCTCCGAAGCACGAGGAGCAGTCGGCATCCTAATAGCGCTCTCAGGGATGGAGGCAGATGAGACCTCACAACCCCAAGGATCAGCCACCAGCCTTGCAGTTGCCTCGCAGGGCCTCCTGCAGACGGTGCCATACAAGGAGCTCCTAGGCACCCAGCTAAGCCCTAAATGGCACGGCTACACAAGGGACCTCCAAAGCGCACGGACAAGTGATGTGCCTGCCGCTGCTCTCCAAGCCATGCGGGCATAGGGCACCTCACAAGGCAAACTCTCAGCCACGGCCCGAGCAGTGGCGCAGCAGGGCATCAGGCAGAAGGCCCTCCGAAGCACGAGGAGCAGCCGGCATCCTAGCATTGCTCTCTCAGGGACTGAGGCAGAAGGCACCGCACAATCCCAAGCATCAGACAGCAGCCTGGCAGTTGCCTCGCAGCGCCCTCATGCAGAGCGCACCTAACAAGCCCAAGGAACTGTTAGGCACCCGGCTGTGTCCTGCGTGACACTGAAACATAAATGTCCTCAAAGGCACAAAGAGCAGGCAGGGGCCGAGCACTGCTCTATCAGGCACTGCTGCACAACTCACCTCACAACCAAGGACAGCACCCGAGGGCCTGGCACTGCTCTCCAAGCCATGCAGGCATAGGGCACCTCACAAGGCAAACTCTCAGCCACGGCCCGAGCAGCGGCACATGAGGGCATCACGCAGAAGGCCCTCCGAAGCACGAGGAGCAGCCGGCATCCTAGCATTGCTCTCTCAGGGACTGAGGCACGAGGCAAAAGGGACCTCCCAATCAGAAGCATCAGCCACCAGTGTGGCAGTTGCCTCGCAGGGCCTCACGCAGAAGGCACCTCACAAGGAGAAGGAGCTGCCAGGCACCCGGCGAAGCCCTAAATGGCACTGCTGCACAAGGGACCTCCAACGCTAAGAGAGCGGCCAGGGGCCGAGCACTGCCCTGTCACGCACTGCTGCACAACTCACCTCACAAGCACGGACAGCACCCGAGGGCCTGGCACTGCTCTCCAAGCCATGCAGGCATAGGGCACCTCCCAAGCCAAACTCTCAGCCACGGCCCGAGCAGCCGCACATGAGGGCATCAGGCAGAAGGTCCCTCCGAAGCATGAGGAGCAGTCAGCATCCTAATAGCGCTCTCAGGGATGGAGGCAGATGAGACCTCACAAGCCCAAGGATCAGCCACCAGCCTTGCAGTTGCCTCGCAGGGCCTCCTGCAGAAGGTGCTGTACAAGGAGCTCCTAGGCACCCAGCTAAGCCCTAAATGGCACGGCTACACAAGGGACCTCCAAAGCGCACGGACAAGTGATGTGCCTGCCGCTGCTCTCCAAGCCATGCGGGCATAGGGCACCTCACAAGGCAAACTCTCAGCCACGGCCCGAGCAGTGGCGCAGCAGGGCATCAGGCAGAAGGCCCTCCGAAGCACGAGGAGCAGCCGGCATCCTAGCATTGCTCTCTCAGGGACTGAGGCAGAAGGCACCGCACAATCCCAAGCATCAGACAGCAGCCTGGCAGTTGCCTCGCAGCGCCCTCATGCAGAGCGCACCTAACAAGCCCAAGGAACTGTTAGGCACCCGGCTGTGTCCTGCGTGACACTGAAACATAAATGTCCTCAAAGGCACAAAGAGCAGGCAGGGGCCGAGCACTGCTCTATCAGGCACTGCTGCACAACTCACCTCACAACCAAGGACAGCACCCGAGGGCCTGGCACTGCTCTCCAAGCCATGCAGGCATAGGGCACCTCACAAGGCAAACTCTCAGCCACGGCCCGAGCAGCGGCACATGAGGGCATCACGCAGAAGGCCCTCCGAAGCACGAGGAGCAGCCGGCATCCTAGCATTGCTCTCTCAGGGACTGAGGCACGAGGCAAAAGGGACCTCCCAATCAGAAGCATCAGCCACCAGTGTGGCGGTTGCCTCGCACGGCCTCACGCAGAAGGCACCTCACAAGGAGAAGGAGCTGCCAGGCACCCGGCGAAGCCCTAAATGGCACTGCTGCACAAGGGACCTCCAACGCTAAGAGAGCGGCCAGGGGCCGAGCACTGCCCTGTCACGCACTGCTGCACAACTCACCTCACAACCAAGGACAGCACACAAGTGTCTGGCACTGCTCTCCGAGGCATGCGGGCATAAGGCACCTCACAAGCCAAACTCTCAGCCAAGGCCCTAGCTATGGCACATCAGGGCATCAGGCAGTAGGCCCCTGCGAAGCACGAGGAGCAGTCAGCAGCCCAGCATTGCACTCTCAGGGGCTGAGGCAGAAGGGACCGCACAGTTCTAGATATCAGCCACCAGCCTGGCAATTGCCTCGCTGGGCCCTCATGCAGCAGGCACCTCACAAGGTAAAGGAGCAGCTAGGCCCCGGCGAAGCCCTAAGTGGCACTGCTGCACAAGGGACCTCCAACAGCACACAAGAGCACGGCCCTGCTCGCTCAGGCATGCGGGCATAGGGCACCTCCCAAGCCAAACTCTCAGCCATGGCCCGAGCAGTGGCACATCAGGGCGTTCAGGCAGAAGGCCCTCCGAAGCACGAGGAGCAGCCGGCATCCTAGCATTGCTCTCTCAGGGACTGAGGCAGAAGGCACCGCACAATCCCAAGCATCAGACAGCAGCCTGGCAGTTGCCTCGCAGCGCCCTCATGCAGAGCGCACCTAACAAGCCCAAGGAACTGTTAGGCACCCGGCTGTGTCCTGCGTGACACTGAAACATAAATGTCCTCAAAGGCACAAAGAGCAGGCAGGGGCCGAGCACTGCTCTATCAGGCACTGCTGCACAACTCACCTCACAACCAAGGACAGCACCCGAGGGCCTGGCACTGCTCTCCAAGCCATGCAGGCATAGGGCACCTCACAAGGCAAACTCTCAGCCACGGCCCGAGCAGCGGCACATGACTGCATCACGCAGAAGGCCCTCCGAAGCACGAGGAGCAGCCGGCATCCTAGCATTGCTCTCTCAGGGACTGAGGCACGAGGCAAAAGGGACCTCCCAATCAGAAGCATCAGCCACCAGTGTGGCAGTTGCCTCGCAGGGCCTCACGCAGAAGGCACCTCACAAGGAGAAGGAGCTGCCAGGCACCCGGCGAAGCCCTAAATGGCACTGCTGCACAAGGGACCTCCAACGCTAAGAGAGCGGCCAGGGGCCGAGCACTGCCCTGTCACGCACTGCTGCACAACTCACCTCACAAGCACGGACAGCACCCGAGGGCCTGGCACTGCTCTCCAAGCCATGCAGGCATAGGGCACCTCCCAAGCCAAACTCTCAGCCACGGCCCGAGCAGCGGCGCAGCAGGGCATCAGGGCATCAGGCAGAAGGCCCCTCCGAAGCACGAGGAGCAGTCGGCATCCTAATAGCGCTCTCAGGGATGGAGGCAGATGAGACCTCACAACCCCAAGGATCAGCCACCAGCCTTGCAGTTGCCTCGCAGGGCCTCCTGCAGACGGTGCCATACAAGGAGCTCCTAGGCACCCAGCTAAGCCCTAAATGGCACGGCTACACAAGGGACCTCCAAAGCGCACGGACAAGTGATGTGCCTGCCGCTGCTCTCCAAGCCATGCGGGCATAGGGCACCTCACAAGGCAAACTCTCAGCCACGGCCCGAGCAGTGGCGCAGCAGGGCATCAGGCAGAAGGCCCTCCGAAGCACGAGGAGCAGCCGGCATCCTAGCATTGCTCTCTCAGGGACTGAGGCAGAAGGCACCGCACAATCCCAAGCATCAGACAGCAGCCTGGCAGTTGCCTCGCAGCGCCCTCATGCAGAGCGCACCTAACAAGCCCAAGGAACTGTTAGGCACCCGGCTGTGTCCTGCGTGACACTGAAACATAAATGTCCTCAAAGGCACAAAGAGCAGGCAGGGGCCGAGCACTGCTCTATCAGGCACTGCTGCACAACTCACCTCACAACCAAGGACAGCACCCGAGGGCCTGGCACTGCTCTCCAAGCCATGCAGGCATAGGGCACCTCACAAGGCAAACTCTCAGCCACGGCCCGAGCAGCGGCACATGACTGCATCACGCAGAAGGCCCTCCGAAGCACGAGGAGCAGCCGGCATCCTAGCATTGCTCTCTCAGGGACTGAGGCACGAGGCAAAAGGGACCTCCCAATCAGAAGCATCAGCCACCAGTGTGGCGGTTGCCTCGCAGGGCCTCACGCAGAAGGCACCTCACAAGGAGAAGGAGCTGCCAGGCACCCGGCGAAGCCCTAAATGGCACTGCTGCACAAGGGACCTCCAACGCTAAGAGAGCGGCCAGGGGGCGAGCACTGCCCTGTCACGCACTGCTGCACAACTCACCTCACAAGCACGAACAGCACCCGAGGGCCTGGCACTGCTCTCCAAGCCATGCAGGCATAGGGCACCTCCCAAGGCAAACTCTCAGCCACGGCCCGAGCAGTGGCGCAGCAGGGTATCAGGCAGAAGGCCCTCCGAAGCACGAGGAGCAGCCGGCATCCTAGCATTGCTCTCTCAGGGACTGAGGCAGAAGGCACCGCACAATCCCAAGCATCAGACAGCAGCCTGGCAGTTGCCTCGCAGCGCCCTCATGCAGAGCGCACCTAACAAGCCCAAGGAACTGTTAGGCACCCGGCTGTGTCCTGCGTGACACTGAAACATAAATGTCCTCAAAGGCACAAAGAGCAGGCAGGGGCCGAGCACTGCTCTATCAGGCACTGCTGCACAACTCACCTCACAACCAAGGACAGCACCCGAGGGCCTGGCACTGCTCTCCAAGCCATGCAGGCATAGGGCACCTCACAAGGCAAACTCTCAGCCACGGCCCGAGCAGCGGCACATGAGGGCATCACGCAGAAGGCCCTCCGAAGCACGAGGAGCAGCCGGCATCCTAGCATTGCTCTCTCAGGGACTGAGGCACGAGGCAAAAGGGACCTCCCAATCAGAAGCATCAGCCACCAGTGTGGCGGTTGCCTCGCACGGCCTCACGCAGAAGGCACCTCACAAGGAGAAGGAGCTGCCAGGCACCCGGCGAAGCCCTAAATGGCACTGCTGCACAAGGGACCTCCAACGCTAAGAGAGCGGCCAGGGGCCGAGCACTGCCCTGTCACGCACTGCTGCACAACTCACCTCACAACCAAGGACAGCACACAAGTGTCTGGCACTGCTCTCCGAGGCATGCGGGCATAAGGCACCTCACAAGGCAAACTCTCAGCCAAGGCCCTAGCAATGGCACATCAGGGCTTCAGGCAGAAGGCCTCTCCGAACCACGAGGAGCAGTCAGCAGCCCAGCATTGCACTCTCAGGGGCTGAGGCAGAAGAGACCGCACAGTTCTAGATATCAGCCACCAGCCTGGCAATTGCCTCGCTGGGCCCTCATGCAGCAGGCACCTCACAAGGTAAAGGAGCAGCTAGGCCCCGGCGAAGCCCTAAGTGGCACTGCTGCACAAGGGACCTCCAACAGCACACAAGAGCACGGCCCTGCTCGCTCAGGCATGCGGGCATAGGGCACCTCCCAAGCCAAACTCTCAGCCATGGCCCGAGCAGTGGCACATCAGGGCGTTCAGGCAGAAGGCCCTCCGAAGCACGAGGAGCAGCCGGCATCCTAGCATTGCTCTCTCAGGGACTGAGGCAGAAGGCACCGCACAATCCCAAGCATCAGACAGCAGCCTGGCAGTTGCCTCGCAGCGCCCTCATGCAGAGCGCACCTAACAAGCCCAAGGAACTGTTAGGCACCCGGCTGTGTCCTGCGTGACACTGAAACATAAATGTCCTCAAAGGCACAAAGAGCAGGCAGGGGCCGAGCACTGCTCTATCAGGCACTGCTGCACAACTCACCTCACAACCAAGGACAGCACCCGAGGGCCTGGCACTGCTCTCCAAGCCATGCAGGCATAGGGCACCTCACAAGGCAAACTCTCAGCCACGGCCCGAGCAGCGGCACATGACTGCATCACGCAGAAGGCCCTCCGAAGCACGAGGAGCAGCCGGCATCCTAGCATTGCTCTCTCAGGGACTGAGGCACGAGGCAAAAGGGACCTCCCAATCAGAAGCATCAGCCACCAGTGTGGCGGTTGCCTCGCAGGGCCTCACGCAGAAGGCACCTCACAAGGAGAAGGAGCTGCCAGGCACCCGGCGAAGCCCTAAATGGCACTGCTGCACAAGGGACCTCCAACGCTAAGAGAGCGGCCAGGGGGCGAGCACTGCCCTGTCACGCACTGCTGCACAACTCACCTCACAAGCACGAACAGCACCCGAGGGCCTGGCACTGCTCTCCAAGCCATGCAGGCATAGGGCACCTCCCAAGGCAAACTCTCAGCCACGGCCCGAGCAGTGGCGCAGCAGGGTATCAGGCAGAAGGCCCTCCGAAGCACGAGGAGCAGCCGGCATCCTAGCATTGCTCTCTCAGGGACTGAGGCAGAAGGCACCGCACAATCCCAAGCATCAGACAGCAGCCTGGCAGTTGCCTCGCAGCGCCCTCATGCAGAGCGCACCTAACAAGCCCAAGGAACTGTTAGGCACCCGGCTGTGTCCTGCGTGACACTGAAACATAAATGTCCTCAAAGGCACAAAGAGCAGGCAGGGGCCGAGCACTGCTCTATCAGGCACTGCTGCACAACTCACCTCACAACCAAGGACAGCACCCGAGGGCCTGGCACTGCTCTCCAAGCCATGCAGGCATAGGGCACCTCACAAGGCAAACTCTCAGCCACGGCCCGAGCAGCGGCACATGAGGGCATCACGCAGAAGGCCCTCCGAAGCACGAGGAGCAGCCGGCATCCTAGCATTGCTCTCTCAGGGACTGAGGCACGAGGCAAAAGGGACCTCCCAATCAGAAGCATCAGCCACCAGTGTGGCGGTTGCCTCGCACGGCCTCACGCAGAAGGCACCTCACAAGGAGAAGGAGCTGCCAGGCACCCGGCGAAGCCCTAAATGGCACTGCTGCACAAGGGACCTCCAACGCTAAGAGAGCGGCCAGGGGCCGAGCACTGCCCTGTCACGCACTGCTGCACAACTCACCTCACAACCAAGGACAGCACACAAGTGTCTGGCACTGCTCTCCGAGGCATGCGGGCATAAGGCACCTCACAAGCCAAACTCTCAGCCAAGGCCCTAGCAATGGCACATCAGGGCTTCAGGCAGAAGGCCTCTCCGAACCACGAGGAGCAGTCAGCAGCCCAGCATTGCACTCTCAGGGGCTGAGGCAGAAGAGACCGCACAGTTCTAGATATCAGCCACCAGCCTGGCAATTGCCTCGCTGGGCCCTCATGCAGCAGGCACCTCACAAGGTAAAGGAGCAGCTAGGCCCCGGCGAAGCCCTAAGTGGCACTGCTGCACAAGGGACCTCCAACAGCACACAAGAGCACGGCCCTGCTCGCTCAGGCATGCGGGCATAGGGCACCTCCCAAGCCAAACTCTCAGCCATGGCCCGAGCAGTGGCACATCAGGGCGTTCAGGCAGAAGGCCCTCCGAAGCACGAGGAGCAGCCGGCATCCTAGCATTGCTCTCTCAGGGACTGAGGCAGAAGGCACCGCACAATCCCAAGCATCAGACAGCAGCCTGGCAGTTGCCTCGCAGCGCCCTCATGCAGAGCGCACCTAACAAGCCCAAGGAACTGTTAGGCACCCGGCTGTGTCCTGCGTGACACTGAAACATAAATGTCCTCAAAGGCACAAAGAGCAGGCAGGGGCCGAGCACTGCTCTATCAGGCACTGCTGCACAACTCACCTCACAACCAAGGACAGCACCCGAGGGCCTGGCACTGCTCTCCAAGCCATGCAGGCATAGGGCACCTCACAAGGCAAACTCTCAGCCACGGCCCGAGCAGCGGCACATGAGGGCATCACGCAGAAGGCCCTCCGAAGCACGAGGAGCAGCCGGCATCCTAGCATTGCTCTCTCAGGGACTGAGGCACGAGGCAAAAGGGACCTCCCAATCAGAAGCATCAGCCACCAGTGTGGCGGTTGCCTCGCACGGCCTCACGCAGAAGGCACCTCACAAGGAGAAGGAGCTGCCAGGCACCCGGCAAAGCCCTAAATGGCACTGCTGCACAAGGGCCCTCCAACGCTAAGAGAGCGGCCAGGGGCCGAGCACTGCCCTGTCACGCACTGCTGCACAACTCACCTCACAACCAAGGACAGCACACAAGTGTCTGGCACTGCTCTCCGAGGCATGCGGGCATAAGGCACCTCACAAGGCAAACTCTCAGCCAAGGCCCTAGCAATGGCACATCAGGGCATAAGGCAGTAGGCCCCTGCGAAGCACGAGGAGCAGTCAGCAGCCCAGCATTGCACTCTCAGGGGCTGAGGCAGAAGGGACCGCACAGTTCTAGATATCAGCCACCAGCCTGGCAATTGCCTCGCTGGGCCCTCATGCAGCAGGCACCTCACAAGGTAAAGGAGCTGCTAGGCACCCGGCGAAGCCCTAAGTGGCACTGCTGCACAAGGGACCTCCAACAGCACACAAGAGCACGGCCCTGCTCGCTCAGGCATGCGGGCATAGGGCACCTCCCAAGCCAAACTCTCAGCCATGGCCCGAGCAGTGGCACATCAGGGCGTTCAGGCAGAAGGTCCCTCCGAAGCATGAGGAGCAGTCAGCATCCTAGCATTGCTCTCTCAGGGACTGAGGCAGAAGACACCGCACAATCCCAAGCATCAGACAGCAGCCTGGCAGTTGCCTCGCAGCGCCCTCATGCAGAGCGCACCTAACAAGCCCAAGGAACTGTTAGGCACCCGGCTGTGTCCTGCGTGACACTGAAACATAAATGTCCTCAAAGGCACAAAGAGCAGGCAGGGGCCGAGCACTGCTCTATCAGGCACTGCTGCACAACTCACCTCACAACCAAGGACAGCACCCGAGGGCCTGGCACTGCTCTCCAAGCCATGCAGGCATAGGGCACCTCACAAGGCAAACTCTCAGCCACGGCCCGAGCAGCGGCACATGACTGCATCACGCAGAAGGCCCTCCGAAGCACGAGGAGCAGCCGGCATCCTAGCATTGCTCTCTCAGGGACTGAGGCACGAGGCAAAAGGGACCTCCCAATCAGAAGCATCAGCCACCAGTGTGGCAGTTGCCTCGCAGGGCCTCACGCAGAAGGCACCTCACAAGGAGAAGGAGCTGCCAGGCACCCGGCGAAGCCCTAAATGGCACTGCTGCACAAGGGACCTCCAACGCTAAGAGAGCGGCCAGGGGCCGAGCACTGCCCTGTCACGCACTGCTGCACAACTCACCTCACAAGCACGGACAGCACCCGAGGGCCTGGCACTGCTCTCCAAGCCATGCAGGCATAGGGCACCTCCCAAGCCAAACTCTCAGCCACGGCCCGAGCAGCCGCACATGAGGGCATCAGGCAGAAGGTCCCTCCGAAGCATGAGGAGCAGTCAGCATCCTAATAGCGCTCTCAGGGATGGAGGCAGATGAGACCTCACAACCCCAAGGATCAGCCACCAGCCTTGCAGTTGCCTCGCAGGGCCTCCTGCAGAAGGTGCCGTACAAGGAGCTCCTAGGCACCCAGCTAAGCCCTAAATGGCACGGCTACACAAGGGACCTCCAAAGCGCACGGACAAGTGATGTGCCTGCCGCTGCTCTCCAAGCCATGCGGGCATAGGGCACCTCACAAGGCAAACTCTCAGCCACGGCCCGAGCAGTGGCGCAGCAGGGCATCAGGCAGAAGGCCCTCCGAAGCACGAGGAGCAGCCGGCATCCTAGCATTGCTCTCTCAGGGACTGAGGCAGAAGGCACCGCACAATCCCAAGCATCAGACAGCAGCCTGGCAGTTGCCTCGCAGCGCCCTCATGCAGAGCGCACCTAACAAGCCCAAGGAACTGTTAGGCACCCGGCTGTGTCCTGCGTGACACTGAAACATAAATGTCCTCAAAGGCACAAAGAGCAGGCAGGGGCCGAGCACTGCTCTATCAGGCACTGCTGCACAACTCACCTCACAACCAAGGACAGCACCCGAGGGCCTGGCACTGCTCTCCAAGCCATGCAGGCATAGGGCACCTCACAAGGCAAACTCTCAGCCACGGCCCGAGCAGCGGCACATGAGGGCATCACGCAGAAGGCCCTCCGAAGCACGAGGAGCAGCCGGCATCCTAGCATTGCTCTCTCAGGGACTGAGGCACGAGGCAAAAGGGACCTCCCAATCAGAAGCATCAGCCACCAGTGTGGCGGTTGCCTCGCACGGCCTCACGCAGAAGGCACCTCACAAGGAGAAGGAGCTGCCAGGCACCCGGCGAAGCCCTAAATGGCACTGCTGCACAAGGGACCTCCAACGCTAAGAGAGCGGCCAGGGGGCGAGCACTGCCCTGTCACGCACTGCTGCACAACTCACCTCACAAGCACGAACAGCACCCGAGGGCCTGGCACTGCTCTCCAAGCCATGCAGGCATAGGGCACCTCACAAGGCAAACTCTCAGCCACGGCCCGAGCAGCGGCGCAGCAGGGCATCAGGGCATCAGGCAGAAGGCCCCTCCGAAGCACGAGGAGCAGTCGGCATCCTAATAGCGCTCTCAGGGATGGAGGCAGATGAGACCTCACAACCCCAAGGATCAGCCACCAGCCTTGCAGTTGCCTCGCAGGGCCTCCTGCAGACGGTGCCATACAAGGAGCTCCTAGGCACCCAGCTAAGCCCTAAATGGCACGGCTACACAAGGGACCTCCAAAGCGCACGGACAAGTGATGTGCCTGCCGCTGCTCTCCAAACCATGCAGGCATAGGGCACCTCCCAAGCCAAACTCTCAGCCACGGCCCGAGCAGTGGCGCAGCAGGGCATCAGGCAGAAGGCCCTCCGAAGCACGAGGAGCAGCCGGCATCCTAGCATTGCTCTCTCAGGGACTGAGGCAGAAGGCACCGCACAATCCCAAGCATCAGACAGCAGCCTGGCAGTTGCCTCGCAGCGCCCTCATGCAGAGCGCACCTAACAAGCCCAAGGAACTGTTAGGCACCCGGCTGTGTCCTGCGTGACACTGAAACATAAATGTCCTCAAAGGCACAAAGAGCAGGCAGGGGCCGAGCACTGCTCTATCAGGCACTGCTGCACAACTCACCTCACAACCAAGGACAGCACCCGAGGGCCTGGCACTGCTCTCCAAGCCATGCAGGCATAGGGCACCTCACAAGGCAAACTCTCAGCCACGGCCCGAGCAGCGGCACATGAGGGCATCACGCAGAAGGCCCTCCGAAGCACGAGGAGCAGCCGGCATCCTAGCATTGCTCTCTCAGGGACTGAGGCACGAGGCAAAAGGGACCTCCCAATCAGAAGCATCAGCCACCAGTGTGGCGGTTGCCTCGCACGGCCTCACGCAGAAGGCACCTCACAAGGAGAAGGAGCTGCCAGGCACCCGGCGAAGCCCTAAATGGCACTGCTGCACAAGGGACCTCCAACGCTAAGAGAGCGGCCAGGGGCCGAGCACTGCCCTGTCACGCACTGCTGCACAACTCACCTCACAACCAAGGACAGCACACAAGTGTCTGGCACTGCTCTCCGAGGCATGCGGGCATAAGGCACCTCACAAGGCAAACTCTCAGCCAAGGCCCTAGCAATGGCACATCAGGGCATAAGGCAGTAGGCCCCTGCGAAGCACGAGGAGCAGTCAGCAGCCCAGCATTGCACTCTCAGGGGCTGAGGCAGAAGGGACCGCACAGTTCTAGATATCAGCCACCAGCCTGGCAATTGCCTCGCTGGGCCCTCATGCAGCAGGCACCTCACAAGGTAAAGGAGCTGCTAGGCACCCGGCGAAGCCCTAAGTGGCACTGCTGCACAAGGGACCTCCAACAGCACACAAGAGCACGGCCCTGCTCGCTCAGGCATGCGGGCATAGGGCACCTCCCAAGCCAAACTCTCAGCCATGGCCCGAGCAGTGGCACATCAGGGCGTTCAGGCAGAAGGTCCCTCCGAAGCACGAGGAGCAGTCAGCATCCTAGCATTGCTCTCTCAGGGACTGAGGCAGAAGGCACCGCACAATCCCAAGCATCAGACAGCAGCCTGGCAGTTGCCTCGCAGCGCCCTCATGCAGAGCGCACCTAACAAGCCCAAGGAACTGTTAGGCACCCGGCTGTGTCCTGCGTGACACTGAAACATAAATGTCCTCAAAGGCACAAAGAGCAGGCAGGGGCCGAGCATTGCTCTATCAGGCACTGCTGCACAACTCACCTCACAACCAAGGACAGCACCCGAGGGCCTGGCACTGCTCTCCAAGCCATGCAGGCATAGGGCACCTCACAAGGCAAACTCTCAGCCACGGCCCGAGCAGCGGCACATGAGGGCATCACGCAGAAGGCCCTCCGAAGCACGAGGAGCAGCCGGCATCCTAGCATTGCTCTCTCAGGGACTGAGGCACGAGGCAAAAGGGACCTCCCAATCAGAAGCATCAGCCACCAGTGTGGCGGTTGCCTCGCACGGCCTCACGCAGAAGGCACCTCACAAGGAGAAGGAGCTGCCAGGCACCCGGCAAAGCCCTAAATGGCACTGCTGCACAAGGGCCCTCCAACGCTAAGAGAGCGGCCAGGGGCCGAGCACTGCCCTGTCACGCACTGCTGCACAACTCACCTCACAACCAAGGACAGCACACAAGTGTCTGGCACTGCTCTCCGAGGCATGCGGGCATAAGGCACCTCACAAGGCAAACTCTCAGCCAAGGCCCTAGCAATGGCACATCAGGGCATAAGGCAGTAGGCCCCTCCGAAGCATGAGGAGCAGTCAGCATCCTAATAGCGCTCTCAGGGATGGAGGCAGATGAGACCTCACAACCCCAAGGATCAGCCACCAGCCTTGCAGTTGCCTCGCAGGGCCTCCTGCAGAAGGTGCCGTACAAGGAGCTCCTAGGCACCCAGCTAAGCCCTAAATGGCACGGCTACACAAGGGACCTCCAAAGCGCAGGGACAAGTGATGTGCCTGCTGCTGCTCTCCAAGCCATGCAGGCATAGGGCACCTCACAAGGCAAACTCTCAGCCACGGCCCGAGCAGTGGCGCAGCAGGGCATCAGGCAGAAGGCCCTCCGAAGCACGAGGAGCAGCCGGCATCCTAGCATTGCTCTCTCAGGGACTGAGGCAGAAGGCACCGCACAATCCCAAGCATCAGACAGCAGCCTGGCAGTTGCCTCGCAGCGCCCTCATGCAGAGCGCACCTAACAAGCCCAAGGAACTGTTAGGCACCCGGCTGTGTCCTGCGTGACACTGAAACATAAATGTCCTCAAAGGCACAAAGAGCAGGCAGGGGCCGAGCACTGCTCTATCAGGCACTGCTGCACAACTCACCTCACAACCAAGGACAGCACCCGAGGGCCTGGCACTGCTCTCCAAGCCATGCAGGCATAGGGCACCTCACAAGGCAAACTCTCAGCCACGGCCCGAGCAGCGGCACATGAGGGCATCAGGCAGAAGGCCCTCCGAAGCACGAGGAGCAGCCGGCATCCTAGCATTGCTCTCTCAGGGACTGAGGCACGAGGAAAAAGGGACCTCCCAATCAGAAGCATCAGCCACCAGTGTGGCAGTTGCCTCGCACGGCCTCACGCAGAAGGCACCTCACAAGGAGAAGGAGCTGCCAGGCACCCGGCGAAGCCCTAAATGGCACTGCTGCACAAGGGACCTCCAACGCTAAGAGAGCGGCCAGGGGCCGAGCACTGCCCTGTCACGCACTGCTGCACAACTCACCTCACAACCAAGGACAGCACACAAGTGTCTGGCACTGCTCTCCGAGGCATGCAGGCATAGGGCACCTCCCAAGCCAAACTCTCAGCCACGGCCCGAGCAGCCGCACATGAGGGCATCAGGCAGAAGGTCCCTCCGAAGCATGAGGAGCAGTCAGCATCCTAATAGCGCTCTCAGGGATGGAGGCAGATGAGACCTCACAACCCCAAGGATCAGCCACCAGCCTTGCAGTTGCCTCGCAGGGCCTCCTGCAGAAGGTGCCATACAAGGAGCTCCTAGGCACCCAGCTAAGCCCTAAATGGCACGGCTACACAAGGGACCTCCAAAGCGCACGGACAAGTGATGTGCCTGCCGCTGCTCTCCAAGCCATGCAGGCATAAGGCACCTCACAAGGCAAACTCTCAGCCACGGCCCGAGCAGCGGCGCAGCAGGGCATCAGGGCATCAGGCAGAAGGCCCCTCCGAAGCACGAGGAGCAGTCGGCATCCTAATAGCGCTCTCAGGGATGGAGGCAGATGAGACCTCACAAGCCCAAGGATCAGCCACCAGCCTTGCAGTTGCCTTGCAGGGCCTCCTGCAGACGGTGCCATACAAGGAGCTCCTAGGCACCCAGCTAAGCCCTAAATGGCACGGCTACACAAGGGACCTCCAAAGCGCACGGACAAGTGATGTGCCTGCCGCTGCTCTCCAAGCCATGCGGGCATAGGGCACCTCACAAGGCAAACTCTCAGCCACGGCCCGAGCAGTGGCGCAGCAGGGCATCAGGCAGAAGGCCCTCCGAAGCACGAGGAGCAGCCGGCATCCTAGCATTGCTCTCTCAGGGACTGAGGCAGAAGGCACCGCACAATCCCAAGCATCAGACAGCAGCCTGGCAGTTGCCTCGCAGCGCCCTCATGCAGAGCGCACCTAACAAGCCCAAGGAACTGTTAGGCACCCGGCTGTGTCCTGCGTGACACTGAAACATAAATGTCCTCAAAGGCACAAAGAGCAGGCAGGGGCCGAGCACTGCTCTATCAGGCACTGCTGCACAACTCACCTCACAACCAAGGACAGCACCCGAGGGCCTGGCACTGCTCTCCAAGCCATGCAGGCATAGGGCACCTCACAAGGCAAACTCTCAGCCACGGCCCGAGCAGCGGCACATGAGGGCATCACGCAGAAGGCCCTCCGAAGCACGAGGAGCAGCCGGCATCCTAGCATTGCTCTCTCAGGGACTGAGGCACGAGGCAAAAGGGACCTCCCAATCAGAAGCATCAGCCACCAGTGTGGCGGTTGCCTCGCACGGCCTCACGCAGAAGGCACCTCTCAAGGAGAAGGAGCTGCCAGGCACCCGGCGAAGCCCTAAATGGCACTGCTGCACAAGGGACCTCCAACGCTAAGAGAGCGGCCAGGGGCCGAGCACTGCCCTGTCACGCACTGCTGCACAACTCACCTCACAAGCACGGACAGCACCCGAGGGCCTGGCACTGCTCTCCGAGGCATGCAGGCATAGGGCACCTCCCAAGCCAAACTCTCAGCCACGGCCCGAGCAGCCGCACATGAGGGCATCAGGCAGAAGGTCCTCCGAAGCATGAGGAGCAGTCAGCATCCTAATAGCGCTCTCAGGGATGGAGGCAGATGAGACCTCACAACCCCAAGGATCAGCCACCAGCCTTGCAGTTGCCTCGCAGGGCCTCCTGCAGAAGGTGCTGTACAAGGAGCTCCTAGGCACCCAGCTAAGCCCTAAATGGCACGGCTACACAAGGGACCTCCAAAGCGCACGGACAAGTGATGTGCCTGCCGCTGCTCTCCAAGCCATGCAGGCATAGGGCACCTCACAAGGCAAACTCTCAGCCACGGCCCGAGCAGCAGCGCAGCAGGGCATCAGGGCATCAGGCAGAAGGCCCCTCCGAAGCACGAGGAGCAGTCGGCATCCTAATAGCGCTCTCAGGGATGGAGGCAGATGAGACCTCACAACCCCAAGGATCAGCCACCAGCCTTGCAGTTGCCTCGCAGGGCCTCCTGCAGACGGTGCCATACAAGGAGCTCCTAGGCACCCAGCTAAGCCCTAAATGGCACGGCTACACAAGGGACCTCCAAAGCGCACGGACAAGTGATGTGCCTGCCGCTGCTCTCCAAGCCATGCGGGCATAGGGCACCTCACAAGGCAAACTCTCAGCCACGGCCCGAGCAGTGGCGCAGCAGGGCATCAGGCAGAAGGCCCTCCGAAGCACGAGGAGCAGCCGGCATCCTAGCATTGCTCTCTCAGGGACTGAGGCACGAGGCAAAAGGGACCTCCCAATCAGAAGCATCAGCCACCAGTGTGGCGGTTGCCTCGCAGGGCCTCACGCAGAAGGCACCTCACAAGGAGAAGGAGCTGCCAGGCACCCGGCGAAGCCCTAAATGGCACTGCTGCACAAGGGACCTCCAACGCTAAGAGAGCGGCCAGGGGGCGAGCACTGCCCTGTCACGCACTGCTGCACAACTCACCTCACAAGCACGGACAGCACCCGAGGGCCTGGCACTGCTCTCCAAGCCATGCAGGCATAGGGCACCTCCCAAGCCAAACTCTCAGCCACGGCCCGAGCAGTGGCGCAGCAGGGTATCAGGCAGAAGGCCCTCCGAAGCACGAGGAGCAGCCGGCATCCTAGCATTGCTCTCTCAGGGACTGAGGCAGAAGGCACCGCACAATCCCAAGCATCAGACAGCAGCCTGGCAGTTGCCTCGCAGCGCCCTCATGCAGAGCGCACCTAACAAGCCCAAGGAACTGTTAGGCACCCGGCTGTGTCCTGCGTGACACTGAAACATAAATGTCCTCAAAGGCACAAAGAGCAGGCAGGGGCCGAGCACTGCTCTATCAGGCACTGCTGCACAACTCACCTCACAACCAAGGACAGCACCCGAGGGCCTGGCACTGCTCTCCAAGCCATGCAGGCATAGGGCACCTCACAAGGCAAACTCTCAGCCACGGCCCGAGCAGCGGCACATGAGGGCATCACGCAGAAGGCCCTCCGAAGCACGAGGAGCAGCCGGCATCCTAGCATTGCTCTCTCAGGGACTGAGGCACGAGGCAAAAGGGACCTCCCAATCAGAAGCATCAGCCACCAGTGTGGCGGTTGCCTCGCACGGCCTCACGCAGAAGGCACCTCTCAAGGAGAAGGAGCTGCCAGGCACCCGGCAAAGCCCTAAATGGCACTGCTGCACAAGGGACCTCCAACGCTAAGAGAGCGGCCAGGGGCCGAGCACTGCCCTGTCACGCACTGCTGCACAACTCACCTCACAACCAAGGACAGCACACAAGTGTCTGGCACTGCTCTCTGAGGCATGCGGGCATAAGGCACCTCACAAGGCAAACTCTCAGCCAAGGCCCTAGCAATGGCACATCAGGGCATAAGGCAGTAGGCCCCTGCGAAGCACGAGGAGCAGTCAGCAGCCCAGCATTGCACTCTCAGGGGCTGAGGCAGAAGAGACCGCACAGTTCTAGATATCAACCACCAGCCTGGCAATTGCCTCGCTGGGCCCTCATGCAGCAGGCACCTCACAAGGTAAAGGAGCTGCTAGGCACCCGGCGAAGCCCTAAGTGGCACTGCTGCACAAGGGACCTCCAACAGCACACAAGAGCACGGCCCTGCTCGCTCAGGCATGCGGGCATAGGGCACCTCCCAAGCCAAACTCTCAGCCATGGCCCGAGCAGTGGCACATCAGGGCGTTCAGGCAGAAGGTCCCTTCGAAGCATGAGGAGCAGTCAGCATCCTAGCATTGCTCTCTCAGGGACTGAGGCAGAAGACACCGCACAATCCCAAGCATCAGACAGCAGCCTGGCAGTTGCCTCGCAGCGCCCTCATGCAGAGCGCACCTAACAAGCCCAAGGAACTGTTAGGCACCCGGCTGTGTCCTGCGTGACACTGAAACATAAATGTCCTCAAAGGCACAAAGAGCAGGCAGGGGCCGAGCACTGCTCTATCAGGCACTGCTGCACAACTCACCTCACAACCAAGGACAGCACCCGAGGGCCTGGCACTGCTCTCCAAGCCATGCAGGCATAGGGCACCTCACAAGGCAAACTCTCAGCCACGGCCCGAGCAGCGGCACATGAGGGCATCACGCAGAAGGCCCTCCGAAGCACGAGGAGCAGCCGGCATCCTAGCATTGCTCTCTCAGGGACTGAGGCACGAGGCAAAAGGGACCTCCCAATCAGAAGCATCAGCCACCAGTGTGGCAGTTGCCTCGCAGGGCCTCACGCAGAAGGCACCTCACAAGGAGAAGGAGCTGCCAGGCACCCGGCGAAGCCCTAAATGGCACTGCTGCACAAGGGACCTCCAACGCTAAGAGAGCGGCCAGGGGCCGAGCACTGCCCTGTCACGCACTGCTGCACAACTCACCTCACAAGCACGGACAGCACCCGAGGGCCTGGCACTGCTCTCCAAGCCATGCAGGCATAGGGCACCTCCCAAGCCAAACTCTCAGCCACGGCCCGAGCAGCCGCACATGAGGGCATCAGGCAGAAGGTCCCTCCGAAGCATGAGGAGCAGTCAGCATCCTAATAGCGCTCTCAGGGATGGAGGCAGATGAGACCTCACAACCCCAAGGATCAGCCACCAGCCTTGCAGTTGCCTCGCAGGGCCTCCTGCAGAAGGTGCCGTACAAGGAGCTCCTAGGCACCCAGCTAAGCCCTAAATGGCACGGCTACACAAGGGACCTCCAAAGCGCACGGACAAGTGATGTGCCTGCCGCTGCTCTCCAAGCCATGCAGGCATAGGGCACCTCACAAGGCAAACTCTCAGCCACGGCCCGAGCAGTGGCGCAGCAGGGCATCAGGCAGAAGGCCCTCCGAAGCACGAGGAGCAGCCGGCATCCTAGCATTGCTCTCTCAGGGACTGAGGCAGAAGGCACCGCACAATCCCAAGCATCAGACAGCAGCCTGGCAGTTGCCTCGCAGCGCCCTCATGCAGAGCGCACCTAACAAGCCCAAGGAACTGTTAGGCACCCGGCTGTGTCCTGCGTGACACTGAAACATAAATGTCCTCAAAGGCACAAAGAGCAGGCAGGGGCCGAGCACTGCTCTATCAGGCACTGCTGCACAACTCACCTCACAACCAAGGACAGCACCCGAGGGCCTGGCACTGCTCTCCAAGCCATGCAGGCATAGGGCACCTCACAAGGCAAACTCTCAGCCACGGCCCGAGCAGCGGCACATGAGGGCATCACGCAGAAGGCCCTCCGAAGCACGAGGAGCAGCCGGCATCCTAGCATTGCTCTCTCAGGGACTGAGGCACGAGGCAAAAGGGACCTCCCAATCAGAAGCATCAGCCACCAGTGTGGCGGTTGCCTCGCACGGCCTCACGCAGAAGGCACCTCTCAAGGAGAAGGAGCTGCCAGGCACCCGGCGAAGCCCTAAATGGCACTGCTGCACAAGGGACCTCCAACGCTGAGAGCGGCCAGGGGCCGAGCACTGCCCTGTCACGCACTGCTGCACAACTCACCTCACAAGCACGGACAGCACCCGAGGGCCTGGCACTGCTCTCCAAGCCATGCAGGCATAGGGCACCTCCCAAGCCAAACTCTCAGCCACGGCCCGAGCAGCCGCACATGAGGGCATCAGGCAGAAGGTCCCTCCGAAGCATGAGGAGCAGTCAGCATCCTAATAGCGCTCTCAGGGATGGAGGCAGATGAGACCTCACAACCCCAAGGATCAGCCACCAGCCTTGCAGTTGCCTCGCAGGGCCTCCTGCAGAAGGTGCCGTACAAGGAGCTCCTAGGCACCCAGCTAAGCCCTAAATGGCACGGCTACACAAGGGACCTCCAAAGCGCACGGACAAGTGATGTGCCTGCCGCTGCTCTCCAAGCCATGCAGGCATAGGGCACCTCACAAGGCAAACTCTCAGCCACGGCCCGAGCAGTGGCGCAGCAGGGCATCAGGCAGAAGGCCCTCCGAAGCACGAGGAGCAGCCGGCATCCTAGCATTGCTCTCTCAGGGACTGAGGCAGAAGGCACCGCACAATCCCAAGCATCAGACAGCAGCCTGGCAGTTGCCTCGCAGCGCCCTCATGCAGAGCGCACCTAACAAGCCCAAGGAACTGTTAGGCACCCGGCTGTGTCCTGCGTGACACTGAAACATAAATGTCCTCAAAGGCACAAAGAGCAGGCAGGGGCCGAGCACTGCTCTATCAGGCACTGCTGCACAACTCACCTCACAACCAAGGACAGCACCCGAGGGCCTGGCACTGCTCTCCAAGCCATGCAGGCATAGGGCACCTCACAAGGCAAACTCTCAGCCACGGCCCGAGCAGCGGCACATGAGGGCATCACGCAGAAGGCCCTCCGAAGCACGAGGAGCAGCCGGCATCCTAACATTGCTCTCTCAGGGACTGAGGCACGAGGCAAAAGGGACCTCCCAATCAGAAGCATCAGCCACCAGTGTGGCGGTTGCCTCGCACGGCCTCACGCAGAAGGCACCTCTCAAGGAGAAGGAGCTGCCAGGCACCCGGCGAAGCCCTAAATGGCACTGCTGCACAAGGGACCTCCAACGCTAAGAGAGCGGCCAGGGGCCGAGCACTGCCCTGTCACGCACTGCTGCACAACTCACCTCACAAGCACGGACAGCACCCGAGGGCCTGGCACTGCTCTCCAAGCCATGCAGGCATAGGGCACCTCCCAAGCCAAACTCTCAGCCACGGCCCGAGCAGCCGCACATGAGGGCATCAGGCAGAAGGTCCCTCCGAAGCATGAGGAGCAGTCAGCATCCTAATAGCGCTCTCAGGGATGGAGGCAGATGAGACCTCACAACCCCAAGGATCAGCCACCAGCCTTGCAGTTGCCTCGCAGGGCCTCCTGCAGAAGGTGCTGTACAAGGAGCTCCTAGGCACCCAGCTAAGCCCTAAATGGCACGGCTACACAAGGGACCTCCAAAGCGCACGGACAAGTGATGTGCCTGCCGCTGCTCTCCAAGCCATGCAGGCATAGGGCACCTCACAAGGCAAACTCTCAGCCACGGCCCGAGCAGCGGCGCAGCAGGGCATCAGGGCATCAGGCAGAAGGCCCCTCCGAAGCACGAGGAGCAGTCGGCATCCTAATAGCGCTCTCAGGGATGGAGGCAGATGAGACCTCACAACCCCAAGGATCAGCCACCAGCCTTGCAGTTGCCTCGCAGGGCCTCCTGCAGACGGTGCCATACAAGGAGCTCCTAGGCACCCAGCTAAGCCCTAAATGGCACGGCTACACAAGGGACCTCCAAAGCGCACGGACAAGTGATGTGCCTGCCGCTGCTCTCCAAGCCATGCGGGCATAGGGCACCTCACAAGGCAAACTCTCAGCCACGGCCCGAGCAGTGGCGCAGCAGGGCATCAGGCAGAAGGCCCTCCGAAGCACGAGGAGCAGCCGGCATCCTAGCATTGCTCTCTCAGGGACTGAGGCAGAAGGCACCGCACAATCCCAAGCATCAGACAGCAGCCTGGCAGTTGCCTCGCAGCGCCCTCATGCAGAGCGCACCTAACAAGCCCAAGGAACTGTTAGGCACCCGGCTGTGTCCTGCGTGACACTGAAACATAAATGTCCTCAAAGGCACAAAGAGCAGGCAGGGGCCGAGCACTGCTCTATCAGGCACTGCTGCACAACTCACCTCACAACCAAGGACAGCACCCGAGGGCCTGGCACTGCTCTCCAAGCCATGCAGGCATAGGGCACCTCACAAGGCAAACTCTCAGCCACGGCCCGAGCAGCGGCACATGAGGGCATCACGCAGAAGGCCCTCCGAAGCATGAGGAGCAGCCGGCATCCTAGCATTGCTCTCTCAGGGACTGAGGCACGAGGCAAAAGGGACCTCCCAATCAGAAGCATCAGCCACCAGTGTGGCAGTTGCCTCGCAGGGCCTCACGCAGAAGGCACCTCACAAGGAGAAGGAGCTGCCAGGCACCCGGCGAAGCCCTAAATGGCACTGCTGCACAAGGGACCTCCAACGCTAAGAGAGCGGCCAGGGGCCGAGCACTGCCCTGTCACGCACTGCTGCACAACTCACCTCACAAGCACGGACAGCACCCGAGGGCCTGGCACTGCTCTCCAAGCCATGCAGGCATAGGGCACCTCCCAAGCCAAACTCTCAGCCACGGCCCGAGCAGCGGCGCAGCAGGGCATCAGGGCATCAGGCAGAAGGCCCCTCCGAAGCACGAGGAGCAGTCGGCATCCTAATAGCGCTCTCAGGGATGGAGGCAGATGAGACCTCACAACCCCAAGGATCAGCCACCAGCCTTGCAGTTGCCTCGCAGGGCCTCCTGCAGACGGTGCCATACAAGGAGCTCCTAGGCACCCAGCTAAGCCCTAAATGGCACGGCTACACAAGGGACCTCCAAAGCGCACGGACAAGTGATGTGCCTGCCGCTGCTCTCCAAGCCATGCGGGCATAGGGCACCTCACAAGGCAAACTCTCAGCCACGGCCCGAGCAGTGGCGCAGCAGGGCATCAGGCAGAAGGCCCTCCGAAGCACGAGGAGCAGCCGGCATCCTAGCATTGCTCTCTCAGGGACTGAGGCAGAAGGCACCGCACAATCCCAAGCATCAGACAGCAGCCTGGCAGTTGCCTCGCAGCGCCCTCATGCAGAGCGCACCTAACAAGCCCAAGGAACTGTTAGGCACCCGGCTGTGTCCTGCGTGACACTGAAACATAAATGTCCTCAAAGGCACAAAGAGCAGGCAGGGGCCGAGCACTGCTCTATCAGGCACTGCTGCACAACTCACCTCACAACCAAGGACAGCACCCGAGGGCCTGGCACTGCTCTCCAAGCCATGCAGGCATAGGGCACCTCACAAGGCAAACTCTCAGCCACGGCCCGAGCAGCGGCACATGAGGGCATCACGCAGAAGGTCCTCCGAAGCATGAGGAGCAGTCAGCATCCTAATAGCGCTCTCAGGGATGGAGGCAGATGAGACCTCACAACCCCAAGGATCAGCCACCAGCCTTGCAGTTGCCTCGCAGGGCCTCCTGCAGAAGGTGCTGTACAAGGAGCTCCTAGGCACCCAGCTAAGCCCTAAATGGCACGGCTACACAAGGGACCTCCAAAGCGCACGGACAAGTGATGTGCCTGCCGCTGCTCTCCAAGCCATGCAGGCATAGGGCACCTCACAAGGCAAACTCTCAGCCACGGCCCGAGCAGCAGCGCAGCAGGGCATCAGGGCATCAGGCAGAAGGCCCCTCCGAAGCACGAGGAGCAGTCGGCATCCTAATAGCGCTCTCAGGGATGGAGGCAGATGAGACCTCACAACCCCAAGGATCAGCCACCAGCCTTGCAGTTGCCTCGCAGGGCCTCCTGCAGACGGTGCCATACAAGGAGCTCCTAGGCACCCAGCTAAGCCCTAAATGGCACGGCTACACAAGGGACCTCCAAAGCGCACGGACAAGTGATGTGCCTGCCGCTGCTCTCCAAGCCATGCGGGCATAGGGCACCTCACAAGGCAAACTCTCAGCCACGGCCCGAGCAGTGGCGCAGCAGGGCATCAGGCAGAAGGCCCTCCGAAGCACGAGGAGCAGCCGGCATCCTAGCATTGCTCTCTCAGGGACTGAGGCACGAGGCAAAAGGGACCTCCCAATCAGAAGCATCAGCCACCAGTGTGGCGGTTGCCTCGCAGGGCCTCACGCAGAAGGCACCTCACAAGGAGAAGGAGCTGCCAGGCACCCGGCGAAGCCCTAAATGGCACTGCTGCACAAGGGACCTCCAACGCTAAGAGAGCGGCCAGGGGGCGAGCACTGCCCTGTCACGCACTGCTGCACAACTCACCTCACAAGCACGGACAGCACCCGAGGGCCTGGCACTGCTCTCCAAGCCATGCAGGCATAGGGCACCTCCCAAGCCAAACTCTCAGCCACGGCCCGAGCAGTGGCGCAGCAGGGTATCAGGCAGAAGGCCCTCCGAAGCACGAGGAGCAGCCGGCATCCTAGCATTGCTCTCTCAGGGACTGAGGCAGAAGGCACCGCACAATCCCAAGCATCAGACAGCAGCCTGGCAGTTGCCTCGCAGCGCCCTCATGCAGAGCGCACCTAACAAGCCCAAGGAACTGTTAGGCACCCGGCTGTGTCCTGCGTGACACTGAAACATAAATGTCCTCAAAGGCACAAAGAGCAGGCAGGGGCCGAGCACTGCTCTATCAGGCACTGCTGCACAACTCACCTCACAACCAAGGACAGCACCCGAGGGCCTGGCACTGCTCTCCAAGCCATGCAGGCATAGGGCACCTCACAAGGCAAACTCTCAGCCACGGCCCGAGCAGCGGCACATGAGGGCATCACGCAGAAGGCCCTCCGAAGCACGAGGAGCAGCCGGCATCCTAGCATTGCTCTCTCAGGGACTGAGGCACGAGGCAAAAGGGACCTCCCAATCAGAAGCATCAGCCACCAGTGTGGCGGTTGCCTCGCACGGCCTCACGCAGAAGGCACCTCACAAGGAGAAGGAGCTGCCAGGCACCCGGCGAAGCCCTAAATGGCACTGCTGCACAAGGGACCTCCAACGCTAAGAGAGCGGCCAGGGGCCGAGCACTGCCCTGTCACGCACTGCTGCACAACTCACCTCACAACCAAGGACAGCACACAAGTGTCTGGCACTGCTCTCCGAGGCATGCGGGCATAAGGCACCTCACAAGGCAAACTCTCAGCCAAGGCCCTAGCAATGGCACATCAGGGCATCAGGCAGTAGGCCCCTCCGAAGCACGAGGAGCAGTCAGCAGCCCAGCATTGCACTCTCAGGGGCTGAGGCAGAAGAGACCGCACAGTTCTAGATATCAGCCACCAGCCTGGCAATTGCCTCGCTGGGCCCTCATGCAGCAGGCACCTCACAAGGTAAAGGAGCAGCTAGGCCCCGGCGAAGCCCTAAGTGGCACTGCTGCACAAGGGACCTCCAACAGCACACAAGAGCACGGCCCTGCTCGCTCAGGCATGCGGGCATAGGGCACCTCCCAAGCCAAACTCTCAGCCATGGCCCGAGCAGTGGCACATCAGGGCGTTCAGGCAGAAGGCCCTCCGAAGCACGAGGAGCAGTCAGCATCCTAGCATTGCTCTCTCAGGGACTGAGGCAGAAGGCACCGCACAATCCCAAGCATCAGACAGCAGCCTGGCAGTTGCCTCGCAGCACCCTCATGCAGAGCGCACCTAACAAGCCCAAGGAACTGTTAGGCACCCGGCTGTGTCCTGCGTGACACTGAAACATAAATGTCCTCAAAGGCACAAAGAGCAGGCAGGGGCCGAGCACTGCTCTATCAGGCACTGCTGCACAACTCACCTCACAACCAAGGACAGCACCCGAGGGCCTGGCACTGCTCTCCAAGCCATGCAGGCATAGGGCACCTCACAAGGCAAACTCTCAGCCACGGCCCGAGCAGCGGCACATGAGGGCATCACGCAGAAGGCCCTCCGAAGCACGAGGAGCAGCCGGCATCCTAGCATTGCTCTCTCAGGGACTGAGGCACGAGGCAAAAGGGACCTCCCAATCAGAAGCATCAGCCACCAGTGTGGCGGTTGCCTCGCACGGCCTCACGCAGAAGGCACCTCTCAAGGAGAAGGAGCTGCCAGGCACCCGGCAAAGCCCTAAATGGCACTGCTGCACAAGGGACCTCCAACGCTAAGAGAGCGGCCAGGGGCCGAGCACTGCCCTGTCACGCACTGCTGCACAACTCACCTCACAACCAAGGACAGCACACAAGTGTCTGGCACTGCTCTCTGAGGCATGCGGGCATAAGGCACCTCACAAGGCAAACTCTCAGCCAAGGCCCTAGCAATGGCACATCAGGGCATAAGGCAGTAGGCCCCTGCGAAGCACGAGGAGCAGTCAGCAGCCCAGCATTGCACTCTCAGGGGCTGAGGCAGAAGAGACCGCACAGTTCTAGATATCAACCACCAGCCTGGCAATTGCCTCGCTGGGCCCTCATGCAGCAGGCACCTCACAAGGTAAAGGAGCTGCTAGGCACCCGGCGAAGCCCTAAGTGGCACTGCTGCACAAGGGACCTCCAACAGCACACAAGAGCACGGCCCTGCTCGCTCAGGCATGCGGGCATAGGGCACCTCCCAAGCCAAACTCTCAGCCATGGCCCGAGCAGTGGCACATCAGGGCGTTCAGGCAGAAGGTCCCTTCGAAGCATGAGGAGCAGTCAGCATCCTAGCATTGCTCTCTCAGGGACTGAGGCAGAAGACACCGCACAATCCCAAGCATCAGACAGCAGCCTGGCAGTTGCCTCGCAGCGCCCTCATGCAGAGCGCACCTAACAAGCCCAAGGAACTGTTAGGCACCCGGCTGTGTCCTGCGTGACACTGAAACATAAATGTCCTCAAAGGCACAAAGAGCAGGCAGGGGCCGAGCACTGCTCTATCAGGCACTGCTGCACAACTCACCTCACAACCAAGGACAGCACCCGAGGGCCTGGCACTGCTCTCCAAGCCATGCAGGCATAGGGCACCTCACAAGGCAAACTCTCAGCCACGGCCCGAGCAGCGGCACATGAGGGCATCACGCAGAAGGCCCTCCGAAGCACGAGGAGCAGCCGGCATCCTAGCATTGCTCTCTCAGGGACTGAGGCACGAGGCAAAAGGGACCTCCCAATCAGAAGCATCAGCCACCAGTGTGGCAGTTGCCTCGCAGGGCCTCACGCAGAAGGCACCTCACAAGGAGAAGGAGCTGCCAGGCACCCGGCGAAGCCCTAAATGGCACTGCTGCACAAGGGACCTCCAACGCTAAGAGAGCGGCCAGGGGCCGAGCACTGCCCTGTCACGCACTGCTGCACAACTCACCTCACAAGCACGGACAGCACCCGAGGGCCTGGCACTGCTCTCCAAGCCATGCAGGCATAGGGCACCTCCCAAGCCAAACTCTCAGCCACGGCCCGAGCAGCCGCACATGAGGGCATCAGGCAGAAGGTCCCTCCGAAGCATGAGGAGCAGTCAGCATCCTAATAGCGCTCTCAGGGATGGAGGCAGATGAGACCTCACAACCCCAAGGATCAGCCACCAGCCTTGCAGTTGCCTCGCAGGGCCTCCTGCAGAAGGTGCCGTACAAGGAGCTCCTAGGCACCCAGCTAAGCCCTAAATGGCACGGCTACACAAGGGACCTCCAAAGCGCACGGACAAGTGATGTGCCTGCCGCTGCTCTCCAAGCCATGCAGGCATAGGGCACCTCACAAGGCAAACTCTCAGCCACGGCCCGAGCAGCGGCGCAGCAGGGCATCAGGGCATCAGGCAGAAGGCCCCTCCGAAGCACGAGGAGCAGCCGGCATCCTAGCATTGCTCTCTCAGGGACTGAGGCACGAGGCAAAAGGGACCTCCCAATCAGAAGGATCAGCCACCAGTGTGGCGGTTGCCTCGCAGGGCCTCACGCAGAAGGCACCTCACAAGGAGAAGGAGCTGCCAGGCACCCGGCGAAGCCCTAAATGGCACTGCTGCACAAGGGACCTCCAACGCTAAGAGAGCGGCCAGGGGGCGAGCACTGCCCTGTCACGCACTGCTGCACAACTCACCTCACAAGCACGGACAGCACCCGAGGGCCTGGCACTGCTCTCCAAGCCATGCAGGCATAGGGCACCTCCCAAGCCAAACTCTCAGCCACGGCCCGAGCAGTGGCGCAGCAGGGTATCAGGCAGAAGGCCCTCCGAAGCACGAGGAGCAGCCGGCATCCTAGCATTGCTCTCTCAGGGACTGAGGCAGAAGGCACCGCACAATCCCAAGCATCAGACAGCAGCCTGGCAGTTGCCTCGCAGCGCCCTCATGCAGAGCGCACCTAACAAGCCCAAGGAACTGTTAGGCACCCGGCTGTGTCCTGCGTGACACTGAAACATAAATGTCCTCAAAGGCACAAAGAGCAGGCAGGGGCCGAGCACTGCTCTATCAGGCACTGCTGCACAACTCACCTCACAACCAAGGACAGCACCCGAGGGCCTGGCACTGCTCTCCAAGCCATGCAGGCATAGGGCACCTCACAAGGCAAACTCTCAGCCACGGCCCGAGCAGCGGCACATGAGGGCATCACGCAGAAGGCCCTCCGAAGCACGAGGAGCAGCCGGCATCCTAGCATTGCTCTCTCAGGGACTGAGGCACGAGGCAAAAGGGACCTCCCAATCAGAAGCATCAGCCACCAGTGTGGCGGTTGCCTCGCACGGCCTCACGCAGAAGGCACCTCACAAGGAGAAGGAGCTGCCAGGCACCCGGCGAAGCCCTAAATGGCACTGCTGCACAAGGGACCTCCAACGCTAAGAGAGCGGCCAGGGGCCGAGCACTGCCCTGTCACGCACTGCTGCACAACTCACCTCACAACCAAGGACAGCACACAAGTGTCTGGCACTGCTCTCCGAGGCATGCGGGCATAAGGCACCTCACAAGGCAAACTCTCAGCCAAGGCCCTAGCAATGGCACATCAGGGCATCAGGCAGTAGGCCCCTCCGAAGCACGAGGAGCAGTCAGCAGCCCAGCATTGCACTCTCAGGGGCTGAGGCAGAAGAGACCGCACAGTTCTAGATATCAGCCACCAGCCTGGCAATTGCCTCGCTGGGCCCTCATGCAGCAGGCACCTCACAAGGTAAAGGAGCTGCTAGGCCCCGGCGAAGCCCTAAGTGGCACTGCTGCACAAGGGACCTCCAACAGCACACAAGAGCACGGCCCTGCTCGCTCAGGCATGCGGGCATAGGGCACCTCCCAAGCCAAACTCTCAGCCATGGCCCGAGCAGTGGCACATCAGGGCGTTCAGGCAGAAGGCCCTCCAAAGCACGAGGAGCAGCCGGCATCCTAGCATTGCTCTCTCAGGGACTGAGGCACGAGGCAAAAGGGACCTCCCAATCAGAAGCATCAGCCACCAGTGTGGCAGTTGCCTCGCAGGGCCTCACGCAGAAGGCACCTCACAAGGAGAAGGAGCTGCCAGGCACCCGGCGAAGCCCTAAATGGCACTGCTGCACAAGGGACCTCCAACGCTAAGAGAGCGGCCAGGGGCCGAGCACTGCCCTGTCACGCACTGCTGCACAACTCACCTCACAAGCACGGACAGCACCCGAGGGCCTGGCACTACTCTCCAAGCCATGCAGGCATAAGGCACCTCCCAAGCCAAACTCTCAGCCACGGCCCGAGCAGCCGCACATGAGGGCATCAGGCAGAAGGTCCCTCCGAAGCATGAGGAGCAGTCAGCATCCTAATAGCGCTCTCAGGGATGGAGGCAGATGAGACCTCACAACCCCAAGGATCAGCCACCAGCCTTGCAGTTGCCTCGCAGGGCCTCCTGCAGAAGGTGCCGTACAAGGAGCTCCTAGGCACCCAGCTAAGCCCTAAATGGCATGGCTACACAAGGGACCTCCAAAGCGCACGGACAAGTGATGTGCCTGCCGCTGCTCTCCAAGCCATGCAGGCATAGGGCACCTCACAAGGCAAACTCTCAGCCACGGCCCGAGCAGTGGCGCAGCAGGGCATCAGGCAGAAGGCCCTCCGAAGCACGAGGAGCAGCCGGCATCCTAGCATTGCTCTCTCAGGGACTGAGGCAGAAGGCACCGCACAATCCCAAGCATCAGACAGCAGCCTGGCAGTTGCCTCGCAGCGCCCTCATGCAGAGCGCACCTAACAAGCCCAAGGAACTGTTAGGCACCCGGCTGTGTCCTGCGTGACACTGAAACATAAATGTCCTCAAAGGCACAAAGAGCAGGCAGGGGCCGAGCACTGCTCTATCAGGCACTGCTGCACAACTCACCTCACAACCAAGGACAGCACCCGAGGGCCTGGCACTGCTCTCCAAGCCATGCAGGCATAGGGCACCTCACAAGGCAAACTCTCAGCCACGGCCCGAGCAGCGGCACATGAGGGCATCACGCAGAAGGCCCTCCGAAGCACGAGGAGCAGCCGGCATCCTAGCATTGCTCTCTCAGGGACTGAGGCACGAGGCAAAAGGGACCTCCCAATCAGAAGCATCAGCCACCAGTGTGGCGGTTGTCTCGCACGGCCTCACGCAGAAGGCACCTCTCAAGGAGAAGGAGCTGCCAGGCACCCGGCGAAGCCCTAAATGGCACTGCTGCACAAGGGACCTCCAACGCTGAGAGCGGCCAGGGGCCGAGCACTGCCCTGTCACGCACTGCTGCACAACTCACCTCACAAGCACGGACAGCACCCGAGGGCCTGGCACTGCTCTCCAAGCCATGCAGGCATAGGGCACCTCCCAAGCCAAACTCTCAGCCACGGCCCGAGCAGCCGCACATGAGGGCATCAGGCAGAAGGCCCCTCCGAAGCACGAGGAGCAGTCGGCATCCTAATAGCGCTCTCAGGGATGGAGGCAGATGAGACCTCACAACCCCAAGGATCAGCCACCAGCCTTGCAGTTGCCTCGCAGGGCCTCCTGCAGACGGTGCCATACAAGGAGCTCCTAGGCACCCAGCTAAGCCCTAAATGGCACGGCTACACAAGGGACCTCCAAAGCGCACGGACAAGTGATGTGCCTGCCGCTGCTCTCCAAGCCATGCGGGCATAGGGCACCTCACAAGGCAAACTCTCAGCCACGGCCCGAGCAGTGGCGCAGCAGGGCATCAGGCAGAAGGCCCTCCGAAGCACGAGGAGCAGCCGGCATCCTAGCATTGCTCTCTCAGGGACTGAGGCAGAAGGCACCGCACAATCCCAAGCATCAGACAGCAGCCTGGCAGTTGCCTCGCAGCGCCCTCATGCAGAGCGCACCTAACAAGCCCAAGGAACTGTTAGGCACCCGGCTGTGTCCTGCGTGACACTGAAACATAAATGTCCTCAAAGGCACAAAGAGCAGGCAGGGGCCGAGCACTGCTCTATCAGGCACTGCTGCACAACTCACCTCACAACCAAGGACAGCACCCGAGGGCCTGGCACTGCTCTCCAAGCCATGCAGGCATAGGGCACCTCACAAGGCAAACTCTCAGCCACGGCCCGAGCAGCGGCACATGAGGGCATCACGCAGAAGGCCCTCCGAAGCACGAGGAGCAGCCGGCATCCTAGCATTGCTCTCTCAGGGACTGAGGCACGAGGCAAAAGGGACCTCCCAATCAGAAGCATCAGCCACCAGTGTGGCAGTTGCCTCGCAGGGCCTCACGCAGAAGGCACCTCACAAGGAGAAGGAGCTGCCAGGCACCCGGCGAAGCCCTAAATGGCACTGCTGCACAAGGGACCTCCAACGCTAAGAGAGCGGCCAGGGGGCGAGCACTGCCCTGTCACGCACTGCTGCACAACTCACCTCACAAGCACGAACAGCACCCGAGGGCCTGGCACTGCTCTCCAAGCCATGCAGGCATAGGGCACCTCCCAAGCCAAACTCTCAGCCACGGCCCGAGCAGTGGCGCAGCAGGGTATCAGGCAGAAGGCCCTCCGAAGCACGAGGAGCAGCCGGCATCCTAGCATTGCTCTCTCAGGGACTGAGGCAGAAGGCACCGCACAATCCCAAGCATCAGACAGCAGCCTGGCAGTTGCCTCGCAGCGCCCTCATGCAGAGCGCACCTAACAAGCCCAAGGAACTGTTAGGCACCCGGCTGTGTCCTGCGTGACACTGAAACATAAATGTCCTCAAAGGCACAAAGAGCAGGCAGGGGCCGAGCACTGCTCTATCAGGCACTGCTGCACAACTCACCTCACAACCAAGGACAGCACCCGAGGGCCTGGCACTGCTCTCCAAGCCATGCAGGCATAGGGCACCTCACAAGGCAAACTCTCAGCCACGGCCCGAGCAGCGGCACATGAGGGCATCACGCAGAAGGCCCTCCGAAGCACGAGGAGCAGCCGGCATCCTAGCATTGCTCTCTCAGGGACTGAGGCACGAGGCAAAAGGGACCTCCCAATCAGAAGCATCAGCCACCAGTGTGGCGGTTGCCTCGCACGGCCTCACGCAGAAGGCACCTCACAAGGAGAAGGAGCTGCCAGGCACCCGGCGAAGCCCTAAATGGCACTGCTGCACAAGGGACCTCCAACGCTAAGAGAGCGGCCAGGGGCCGAGCACTGCCCTGTCACGCACTGCTGCACAACTCACCTCACAACCAAGGACAGCACACAAGTGTCTGGCACTGCTCTCCGAGGCATGCGGGCATAAGGCACCTCACAAGCCAAACTCTCAGCCAAGGCCCTAGCTATGGCACATCAGGGCATCAGGCAGTAGGCCCCTCCGAAGCACGAGGAGCAGTCAGCAGCCCAGCATTGCACTCTCAGGGGCTGAGGCAGAAGAGACCGCACAGTTCTAGATATCAGCCACCAGCCTGGCAATTGCCTCGCTGGGCCCTCATGCAGCAGGCACCTCACAAGGTAAAGGAGCAGCTAGGCCCCGGCGAAGCCCTAAGTGGCACTGCTGCACAAGGGACCTCCAACAGCACACAAGAGCACGGCCCTGCTCGCTCAGGCATGCGGGCATAGGGCACCTCCCAAGCCAAACTCTCAGCCATGGCCCGAGCAGTGGCACATCAGGGCGTTCAGGCAGAAGGCCCTCCGAAGCACGAGGAGCAGCCGGCATCCTAGCATTGCTCTCTCAGGGACTGAGGCAGAAGGCACCGCACAATCCCAAGCATCAGACAGCAGCCTGGCAGTTGCCTCGCAGCGCCCTCATGCAGAGCGCACCTAACAAGCCCAAGGAACTGTTAGGCACCCGGCTGTGTCCTGCGTGACACTGAAACATAAATGTCCTCAAAGGCACAAAGAGCAGGCAGGGGCCGAGCACTGCTCTATCAGGCACTGCTGCACAACTCACCTCACAACCAAGGACAGCACCCGAGGGCCTGGCACTGCTCTCCAAGCCATGCAGGCATAGGGCACCTCACAAGGCAAACTCTCAGCCACGGCCCGAGCAGCGGCACATGAGGGCATCACGCAGAAGGCCCTCCGAAGCACGAGGAGCAGCCGGCATCCTAGCATTGCTCTCTCAGGGACTGAGGCACGAGGCAAAAGGGACCTCCCAATCAGAAGCATCAGCCACCAGTGTGGCGGTTGCCTCGCAGGGCCTCACGCAGAAGGCACCTCACAAGGAGAAGGAGCTGCCAGGCACCCGGCGAAGCCCTAAATGGCACTGCTGCACAAGGGACCTCCAACGCTAAGAGAGCGGCCAGGGGCCGAGCACTGCCCTGTCACGCACTGCTGCACAACTCACCTCACAAGCACGGACAGCACCCGAGGGCCTGGCACTGCTCTCCAAGCCATGCAGGCATAGGGCACCTCACAAGGCAAACTCTCAGCCACGGCCCGAGCAGCGGCACATGAGGGCATCACGCAGAAGGCCCTCCGAAGCACGAGGAGCAGCCGGCATCCTAGCATTGCTCTCTCAGGGACTGAGGCACGAGGCAAAAGGGACCTCCCAATCAGAAGCATCAGCCACCAGTGTGGCGGTTGCCTCGCAGGGCCTCACGCAGAAGGCACCTCACAAGGAGAAGGAGCTGCCAGGCACCCGGCGAAGCCCTAAATGGCACTGCTGCACAAGGGACCTCCAACGCTAAGAGAGCGGCCAGGGGCCGAGCACTGCCCTGTCACGCACTGCTGCACAACTCACCTCACAACCAAGGACAGCACACAAGTGTCTGGCACTGCTCTCCGAGGCATGCGGGCATAAGGCACCTCACAAGCCAAACTCTCAGCCAAGGCCCTAGCTATGGCACATCAGGGCATCAGGCAGTAGGCCCCTCCGAAGCACGAGGAGCAGTCAGCAGCCCAGCATTGCACTCTCAGGGGCTGAGGCAGAAGAGACCGCACAGTTCTAGATATCAGCCACCAGCCTGGCAATTGCCTCGCTGGGCCCTCATGCAGCAGGCACCTCACAAGGTAAAGGAGCTGCTAGGCCCCGGCGAAGCCCTAAGTGGCACTGCTGCACAAGGGACCTCCAACAGCACACAAGAGCACGGCCCTGCTCGCTCAGGCATGCGGGCATAGGGCACCTCCCAAGCCAAACTCTCAGCCATGGCCCGAGCAGTGGCACATCAGGGCGTTCAGGCAGAAGGCCCTCCGAAGCACGAGGAGCAGCCGGCATCCTAGCATTGCTCTCTCAGGGACTGAGGCAGAAGGCACCGCACAATCCCAAGCATCAGACAGCAGCCTGGCAGTTGCCTCGCAGCGCCCTCATGCAGAGCGCACCTAACAAGCCCAAGGAACTGTTAGGCACCCGGCTGTGTCCTGCGTGACACTGAAACATAAATGTCCTCAAAGGCACAAAGAGCAGGCAGGGGCCGAGCACTGCTCTATCAGGCACTGCTGCACAACTCACCTCACAACCAAGGACAGCACCCGAGGGCCTGGCACTGCTCTCCAAGCCATGCAGGCATAGGGCACCTCACAAGGCAAACTCTCAGCCACGGCCCGAGCAGCGGCACATGACTGCATCACGCAGAAGGCCCTCCGAAGCACGAGGAGCAGCCGGCATCCTAGCATTGCTCTCTCAGGGACTGAGGCACGAGGCAAAAGGGACCTCCCAATCAGAAGCATCAGCCACCAGTGTGGCAGTTGCCTCGCAGGGCCTCACGCAGAAGGCACCTCACAAGGAGAAGGAGCTGCCAGGCACCCGGCGAAGCCCTAAATGGCACTGCTGCACAAGGGACCTCCAACGCTAAGAGAGCGGCCAGGGGCCGAGCACTGCCCTGTCACGCACTGCTGCACAACTCACCTCACAACCAAGGACAGCACACAAGTGTCTGGCACTGCTCTCCGAGGCATGCGGGCATAAGGCACCTCACAAGGCAAACTCTCAGCCAAGGCCCTAGCTATGGCACATCAGGGCATCAGGCAGTAGGCCCCTGCGAAGCACGAGGAGCAGTCAGCAGCCCAGCATTGCACTCTCAGGGGCTGAGGCAGAAGAGACCGCACAGTTCTAGATATCAGCCACCAGCCTGGCAATTGCCTCGCTGGGCCCTCATGCAGCAGGCACCTCACAAGGTAAAGGAGCTGCTAGGCCCCGGCGAAGCCCTAAGTGGCACTGCTGCACAAGGGACCTCCAACAGCACACAAGAGCACGGCCCTGCTCGCTCAGGCATGCGGGCATAGGGCACCTCCCAAGCCAAACTCTCAGCCATGGCCCGAGCAGTGGCACATCAGGGCGTTCAGGCAGAAGGCCCTCCGAAGCACGAGGAGCAGCCGGCATCCTAGCATTGCTCTCTCAGGGACTGAGGCAGAAGGCACCGCACAATCCCAAGCATCAGACAGCAGCCTGGCAGTTGCCTCGCAGCGCCCTCATGCAGAGCGCACCTAACAAGCCCAAGGAACTGTTAGGCACCCGGCTGTGTCCTGCGTGACACTGAAACATAAATGTCCTCAAAGGCACAAAGAGCAGGCAGGGGCCGAGCACTGCTCTATCAGGCACTGCTGCACAACTCACCTCACAACCAAGGACAGCACCCGAGGGCCTGGCACTGCTCTCCAAGCCATGCAGGCATAGGGCACCTCACAAGGCAAACTCTCAGCCACGGCCCGAGCAGCGGCACATGACTGCATCACGCAGAAGGCCCTCCGAAGCACGAGGAGCAGCCGGCATCCTAGCATTGCTCTCTCAGGGACTGAGGCACGAGGCAAAAGGGACCTCCCAATCAGAAGCATCAGCCACCAGTGTGGCAGTTGCCTCGCAGGGCCTCACGCAGAAGGCACCTCACAAGGAGAAGGAGCTGCCAGGCACCCGGCGAAGCCCTAAATGGCACTGCTGCACAAGGGACCTCCAACGCTAAGAGAGCGGCCAGGGGCCGAGCACTGCCCTGTCACGCACTGCTGCACAACTCACCTCACAAGCACGGACAGCACCCGAGGGCCTGGCACTGCTCTCCAAGCCATGCAGGCATAGGGCACCTCACAAGGCAAACTCTCAGCCACGGCCCGAGCAGCGGCACATGAGGGCATCACGCAGAAGGCCCTCCGAAGCACGAGGAGCAGCCGGCATCCTAGCATTGCTCTCTCAGGGACTGAGGCACGAGGCAAAAGGGACCTCCCAATCAGAAGCATCAGCCACCAGTGTGGCGGTTGCCTCGCACGGCCTCACGCAGAAGGCACCTCTCAAGGAGAAGGAGCTGCCAGGCACCCGGCAAAGCCCTAAATGGCACTGCTGCACAAGGGACCTCCAACGCTAAGAGAGCGGCCAGGGGCCGAGCACTGCCCTGTCACGCACTGCTGCACAACTCACCTCACAACCAAGGACAGCACACAAGTGTCTGGCACTGCTCTCCGAGCCATGCGGGCATAAGGCACCTCACAAGGCAAACTCTCAGCCAAGGCCCTAGCAATGGCACATCAGGGCATAAGGCAGTAGGCCCCTGCGAAGCACGAGGAGCAGTCAGCAGCCCAGCATTGCACTCTCAGGGGCTGAGGCAGAAGGGACCGCACAGTTCTAGATATCAGCCACCAGCCTGGCAATTGCCTCGCTGGGCCCTCATGCAGCAGGCACCTCACAAGGTAAAGGAGCTGCTAGGCACCCGGCGAAGCCCTAAGTGGCACTGCTGCACAAGGGACCTCCAACAGCACACAAGAGCACGGCCCTGCTCGCTCAGGCATGCAGGCATAGGGCACCTCCCAAGCCAAACTCTCAGCCACGGCCCGAGCAGCCGCACATGAGGGCGTTCAGGCAGAAGGTCCCTCCGAAGCATGAGGAGCAGTCAGCATCCTAATAGCGCTCTCAGGGATGGAGGCAGATGAGACCTCACAACCCCAAGGATCAGCCACCAGCATTGCAGTTGCCTCGCAGGGCCTCCTGCAGAAGGTGCTGTACAAGGAGCTCCTAGGCACCCAGCTAAGCCCTAAATGGCACGGCTACACAAGGGACCTCCAAAGCGCACGGACAAGTGATGTGCCTGCCGCTGCTCTCCAAGCCATGCAGGCATAGGGCACCTCACAAGGCAAACTCTCAGCCACGGCCCGAGCAGCGGCGCAGCAGGGCATCAGGGCATCAGGCAGAAGGCCCCTCCGAAGCACGAGGAGCAGTCGGCATCCTAATAGCGCTCTCAGGGATGGAGGCAGATGAGACCTCACAACCCCAAGGATCAGCCACCAGCCTTGCAGTTGCCTCGCAGGGCCTCCTGCAGACGGTGCCATACAAGGAGCTCCTAGGCACCCAGCTAAGCCCTAAATGGCACGGCTACACAAGGGACCTCCAAAGCGCACGGACAAGTGATGTGCCTGCCGCTGCTCTCCAAGCCATGCGGGCATAGGGCACCTCACAAGGCAAACTCTCAGCCACGGCCCGAGCAGTGGCGCAGCAGGGCATCAGGCAGAAGGCCCTCCGAAGCACGAGGAGCAGCCGGCATCCTAGCATTGCTCTCTCAGGGACTGAGGCAGAAGGCACCGCACAATCCCAAGCATCAGACAGCAGCCTGGCAGTTGCCTCGCAGCGCCCTCATGCAGAGCGCACCTAACAAGCCCAAGGAACTGTTAGGCACCCGGCTGTGTCCTGCGTGACACTGAAACATAAATGTCCTCAAAGGCACAAAGAGCAGGCAGGGGCCGAGCACTGCTCTATCAGGCACTGCTGCACAACTCACCTCACAACCAAGGACAGCACCCGAGGGCCTGGCACTGCTCTCCAAGCCATGCAGGCATAGGGCACCTCACAAGGCAAACTCTCAGCCACGGCCCGAGCAGCGGCACATGAGGGCATCACGCAGAAGGCCCTCCGAAGCACGAGGAGCAGCCGGCATCCTAGCATTGCTCTCTCAGGGACTGAGGCACGAGGCAAAAGGGACCTCCCAATCAGAAGCATCAGCCACCAGTGTGGCGGTTGCCTCGCACGGCCTCACGCAGAAGGCACCTCACAAGGAGAAGGAGCTGCCAGGCACCCGGCAAAGCCCTAAATGGCACTGCTGCACAAGGGACCTCCAACGCTAAGAGAGCGGCCAGGGGCCGAGCACTGCCCTGTCACGCACTGCTGCACAACTCACCTCACAACCAAGGACAGCACACAAGTGTCTGGCACTGCTCTCCGAGGCATGCGGGCATAAGGCACCTCACAAGGCAAACTCTCAGCCAAGGCCCTAGCAATGGCACATCAGGGCATAAGGCAGTAGGCCCCTGCGAAGCACGAGGAGCAGTCAGCAGCCCAGCATTGCACTCTCAGGGGCTGAGGCAGAAGGGACCGCACAGTTCTAGATATCAGCCACCAGCCTGGCAATTGCCTCGCTGGGCCCTCATGCAGCAGGCACCTCACAAGGTAAAGGAGCTGCTAGGCACCCGGCGAAGCCCTAAGTGGCACTGCTGCACAAGGGACCTCCAACAGCTCACAAGAGCACGGCCCTGCTCGCTCAGGCATGCGGGCATAGGGCACCTCCCAAGCCAAACTCTCAGCCATGGCCCGAGCAGTGGCACATCAGGGCGTTCAGGCAGAAGGTCCCTTCGAAGCATGAGGAGCAGCCGGCATCCTAGCATTGCTCTCTCAGGGACTGAGGCAGAAGACACCGCACAATCCCAAGCATCAGACAGCAGCCTGGCAGTTGCCTCGCAGCGCCCTCATGCAGAGCGCACCTAACAAGCCCAAGGAACTGTTAGGCACCCGGCTGTGTCCTGCGTGACACTGAAACATAAATGTCCTCAAAGGCACAAAGAGCAGGCAGGGGCCGAGCACTGCTCTATCAGGCACTGCTGCACAACTCACCTCACAACCAAGGACAGCACCCGAGGGCCTGGCACTGCTCTCCAAGCCATGCAGGCATAGGGCACCTCACAAGGCAAACTCTCAGCCACGGCCCGAGCAGCGGCACATGAGGGCATCACGCAGAAGGCCCTCCGAAGCACGAGGAGCAGCCGGCATCCTAGCATTGCTCTCTCAGGGACTGAGGCACGAGGCAAAAGGGACCTCCCAATCAGAAGCATCAGCCACCAGTGTGGCGGTTGCCTCGCACGGCCTCACGCAGAAGGCACCTCTCAAGGAGAAGGAGCTGCCAGGCACCCGGCGAAGCCCTAAATGGCACTGCTGCACAAGGGACCTCCAACGCTAAGAGAGCGGCCAGGGGCCGAGCACTGCCCTGTCACGCACTGCTGCACAACTCACCTCACAAGCACGGACAGCACCCGAGGGCCTGGCACTGCTCTCCGAGGCATGCAGGCATAGGGCACCTCCCAAGCCAAACTCTCAGCCACGGCCCGAGCAGCCGCACATGAGGGCATCAGGCAGAAGGTCCCTCCGAAGCATGAGGAGCAGTCAGCATCCTAATAGCGCTCTCAGGGATGGAGGCAGATGAGACCTCACAACCCCAAGGATCAGCCACCAGCCTTGCAGTTGCCTCGCAGGGCCTCCTGCAGAAGGTGCCGTACAAGGAGCTCCTAGGCACCCAGCTAAGCCCTAAATGGCATGGCTACACAAGGGACCTCCAAAGCGCACGGACAAGTGATGTGCCTGCCGCTGCTCTCCAAGCCATGCGGGCATAGGGCACCTCACAAGGCAAACTCTCAGCCACGGCCCGAGCAGTGGCGCAGCAGGGCATCAGGCAGAAGGCCCTCCGAAGCACGAGGAGCAGCCGGCATCCTAGCATTGCTCTCTCAGGGACTGAGGCAGAAGGCACCGCACAATCCCAAGCATCAGACAGCAGCCTGGCAGTTGCCTCGCAGCGCCCTCATGCAGAGCGCACCTAACAAGCCCAAGGAACTGTTAGGCACCCGGCTGTGTCCTGCGTGACACTGAAACATAAATGTCCTCAAAGGCACAAAGAGCAGGCAGGGGCCGAGCACTGCTCTATCAGGCACTGCTGCACAACTCACCTCACAACCAAGGACAGCACCCGAGGGCCTGGCACTGCTCTCCAAGCCATGCAGGCATAGGGAACCTCACAAGGCAAACTCTCAGCCATGGCCCGAGCAGCGGCACATGAGGGCATCACGCAGAAGGCCCTCCGAAGCACGAGGAGCAGCCGGCATCCTAGCATTGCTCTCTCAGGGACTGAGGCACGAGGCAAAAGGGACCTCCCAATCAGAAGCATCAGCCACCAGTGTGGCAGTTGCCTCGCAGGGCCTCACGCAGAAGGCACCTCACAAGGAGAAGGAGCTGCCAGGCACCCGGCGAAGCCCTAAATGGCACTGCTGCACAAGGGACCTCCAACGCTAAGAGAGCGGCCAGGGGCCGAGCACTGCCCTGTCACGCACTGCTGCACAACTCACCTCACAACCAAGGACAGCACACAAGTGTCTGGCACTGCTCTCCGAGGCATGCGGGCATAAGGCACCTCACAAGGCAAACTCTCAGCCAAGGCCCTAGCTATGGCACATCAGGGCATCAGGCAGTAGGCCCCTCCGAAGCACGAGGAGCAGTCAGCAGCCCAGCATTGCACTCTCAGGGGCTGAGGCAGAAGAGACCGCACAGTTCTAGATATCAGCCACCAGCCTGGCAATTGCCTCGCTGGGCCCTCATGCAGCAGGCACCTCACAAGGTAAAGGAGCTGCTAGGCCCCGGCGAAGCCCTAAGTGGCACTGCTGCACAAGGGACCTCCAACAGCACACAAGAGCACGGCCCTGCTCGCTCAGGCATGCGGGCATAGGGCACCTCCCAAGCCAAACTCTCAGCCATGGCCCGAGCAGTGGCACATCAGGGCGTTCAGGCAGAAGGCCCTCCGAAGCACGAGGAGCAGCCGGCATCCTAGCATTGCTCTCTCAGGGACTGAGGCAGAAGGCACCGCACAATCCCAAGCATCAGACAGCAGCCTGGCAGTTGCCTCGCAGCGCCCTCATGCAGAGCGCACCTAACAAGCCCAAGGAACTGTTAGGCACCCGGCTGTGTCCTGCGTGACACTGAAACATAAATGTCCTCAAAGGCACAAAGAGCAGGCAGGGGCAGAGCACTGCTCTATCAGGCACTGCTGCACAACTCACCTCACAACCAAGGACAGCACCCGAGGGCCTGGCACTGCTCTCCAAGCCATGCAGGCATAGGGCACCTCACAAGGCAAACTCTCAGCCACGGCCCGAGCAGCGGCACATGAGGGCATCACGCAGAAGGCCCTCCGAAGCACGAGGAGCAGCCGGCATCCTAGCATTGCTCTCTCAGGGACTGAGGCACGAGGCAAAAGGGACCTCCCAATCAGAAGCATCAGCCACCAGTGTGGCGGTTGCCTCGCACGGCCTCACGCAGAAGGCACCTCTCAAGGAGAAGGAGCTGCCAGGCACCCGGCGAAGCCCTAAATGGCACTGCTGCACAAGGGACCTCCAACGCTAAGAGAGCGGCCAGGGGCCGAGCACTGCCCTGTCACGCACTGCTGCACAACTCACCTCACAAGCACGGACAGCACCCGAGGGCCTGGCACTGCTCTCCGAGGCATGCAGGCATAGGGCACCTCCCAAGCCAAACTCTCAGCCACGGCCCGAGCAGCCGCACATGAGGGCATCAGGCAGAAGGTCCCTCCGAAGCATGAGGAGCAGTCAGCATCCTAATAGCGCTCTCAGGGATGGAGGCAGATGAGACCTCACAACCCCAAGGATCAGCCACCAGCCTTGCAGTTGCCTCGCAGGGCCTCCTGCAGAAGGTGCTGTACAAGGAGCTCCTAGGCACCCAGCTAAGCCCTAAATGGCACGGCTACACAAGGGACCTCCAAAGCGCACGGACAAGTGATGTGCCTGCCGCTGCTCTCCAAGCCATGCAGGCATAGGGCACCTCACAAGGCAAACTCTCAGCCACGGCCCGAGCAGCGGCGCAGCAGGGCATCAGGGCATCAGGCAGAAGGCCCCTCCGAAGCACGAGGAGCAGCCGGCATCCTAGCATTGCTCTCTCAGGGACTGAGGCACGAGGCAAAAGGGACCTCCCAATCAGAAGCATCAGCCACCAGTGTGGCGGTTGCCTCGCAGGGCCTCACGCAGAAGGCACCTCACAAGGAGAAGGAGCTGCCAGGCACCCGGCGAAGCCCTAAATGGCACTGCTGCACAAGGGACCTCCAACGCTAAGAGAGCGGCCAGGGGGCGAGCACTGCCCTGTCACGCACTGCTGCACAACTCACCTCACAAGCACGGACAGCACCCGAGGGCCTGGCACTGCTCTCCAAGCCATGCAGGCATAGGGCACCTCCCAAGCCAAACTCTCAGCCACGGCCCGAGCAGTGGCGCAGCAGGGTATCAGGCAGAAGGCCCTCCGAAGCACGAGGAGCAGCCGGCATCCTAGCATTGCTCTCTCAGGGACTGAGGCAGAAGGCACCGCACAATCCCAAGCATCAGACAGCAGCCTGGCAGTTGCCTCGCAGCGCCCTCATGCAGAGCGCACCTAACAAGCCCAAGGAACTGTTAGGCACCCGGCTGTGTCCTGCGTGACACTGAAACATAAATGTCCTCAAAGGCACAAAGAGCAGGCAGGGGCCGAGCACTGCTCTATCAGGCACTGCTGCACAACTCACCTCACAACCAAGGACAGCACCCGAGGGCCTGGCACTGCTCTCCAAGCCATGCAGGCATAGGGCACCTCACAAGGCAAACTCTCAGCCACGGCCCGAGCAGCGGCACATGACTGCATCACGCAGAAGGCCCTCCGAAGCACGAGGAGCAGCCGGCATCCTAGCATTGCTCTCTCAGGGACTGAGGCACGAGGCAAAAGGGACCTCCCAATCAGAAGCATCAGCCACCAGTGTGGCAGTTGCCTCGCAGGGCCTCACGCAGAAGGCACCTCACAAGGAGAAGGAGCTGCCAGGCACCCGGCGAAGCCCTAAATGGCACTGCTGCACAAGGGACCTCCAACGCTAAGAGAGCGGCCAGGGGCCGAGCACTGCCCTGTCACGCACTGCTGCACAACTCACCTCACAACCAAGGACAGCACACAAGTGTCTGGCACTGCTCTCCGAGGCATGCGGGCATAAGGCACCTCACAAGGCAAACTCTCAGCCAAGGCCCTAGCTATGGCACATCAGGGCATCAGGCAGTAGGCCCCTCCGAAGCACGAGGAGCAGTCAGCAGCCCAGCATTGCACTCTCAGGGGCTGAGGCAGAAGAGACCGCACAGTTCTAGATATCAGCCACCAGCCTGGCAATTGCCTCGCTGGGCCCTCATGCAGCAGGCACCTCACAAGGTAAAGGAGCTGCTAGGCCCCGGCGAAGCCCTAAGTGGCACTGCTGCACAAGGGACCTCCAACAGCACACAAGAGCACGGCCCTGCTCGCTCAGGCATGCGGGCATAGGGCACCTCCCAAGCCAAACTCTCAGCCATGGCCCGAGCAGTGGCACATCAGGGCGTTCAGGCAGAAGGCCCTCCGAAGCACGAGGAGCAGCCGGCATCCTAGCATTGCTCTCTCAGGGACTGAGGCAGAAGGCACCGCACAATCCCAAGCATCAGACAGCAGCCTGGCAGTTGCCTCGCAGCGCCCTCATGCAGAGCGCACCTAACAAGCCCAAGGAACTGTTAGGCACCCGGCTGTGTCCTGCGTGACACTGAAACATAAATGTCCTCAAAGGCACAAAGAGCAGGCAGGGGCCGAGCACTGCTCTATCAGGCACTGCTGCACAACTCACCTCACAACCAAGGACAGCACCCGAGGGCCTGGCACTGCTCTCCAAGCCATGCAGGCATAGGGCACCTCACAAGGCAAACTCTCAGCCACGGCCCGAGCAGCGGCACATGACTGCATCACGCAGAAGGCCCTCCGAAGCACGAGGAGCAGCCGGCATCCTAGCATTGCTCTCTCAGGGACTGAGGCACGAGGCAAAAGGGACCTCCCAATCAGAAGCATCAGCCACCAGTGTGGCAGTTGCCTCGCAGGGCCTCACGCAGAAGGCACCTCACAAGGAGAAGGAGCTGCCAGGCACCCGGCGAAGCCCTAAATGGCACTGCTGCACAAGGGACCTCCAACGCTAAGAGAGCGGCCAGGGGCCGAGCACTGCCCTGTCACGCACTGCTGCACAACTCACCTCACAAGCACGGACAGCACCCGAGGGCCTGGCACTGCTCTCCAAGCCATGCAGGCATAGGGCACCTCCCAAGCCAAACTCTCAGCCACGGCCCGAGCAGCGGCGCAGCAGGGCATCAGGGCATCAGGCAGAAGGCCCCTCCGAAGCACGAGGAGCAGTCGGCATCCTAATAGCGCTCTCAGGGATGGAGGCAGATGAGACCTCACAACCCCAAGGATCAGCCACCAGCCTTGCAGTTGCCTCGCAGGGCCTCCTGCAGACGGTGCCATACAAGGAGCTCCTAGGCACCCAGCTAAGCCCTAAATGGCACGGCTACACAAGGGACCTCCAAAGCGCACGGACAAGTGATGTGCCTGCCGCTGCTCTCCAAGCCATGCGGGCATAGGGCACCTCACAAGGCAAACTCTCAGCCACGGCCCGAGCAGTGGCGCAGCAGGGCATCAGGCAGAAGGCCCTCCGAAGCACGAGGAGCAGCCGGCATCCTAGCATTGCTCTCTCAGGGACTGAGGCAGAAGGCACCGCACAATCCCAAGCATCAGACAGCAGCCTGGCAGTTGCCTCGCAGCGCCCTCATGCAGAGCGCACCTAACAAGCCCAAGGAACTGTTAGGCACCCGGCTGTGTCCTGCGTGACACTGAAACATAAATGTCCTCAAAGGCACAAAGAGCAGGCAGGGGCCGAGCACTGCTCTATCAGGCACTGCTGCACAACTCACCTCACAACCAAGGACAGCACCCGAGGGCCTGGCACTGCTCTCCAAGCCATGCAGGCATAGGGAACCTCACAAGGCAAACTCTCAGCCATGGCCCGAGCAGCGGCACATGAGGGCATCACGCAGAAGGCCCTCCGAAGCACGAGGAGCAGCCGGCATCCTAGCATTGCTCTCTCAGGGACTGAGGCACGAGGCAAAAGGGACCTCCCAATCAGAAGCATCAGCCACCAGTGTGGCAGTTGCCTCGCAGGGCCTCACGCAGAAGGCACCTCACAAGGAGAAGGAGCTGCCAGGCACCCGGCGAAGCCCTAAATGGCACTGCTGCACAAGGGACCTCCAACGCTAAGAGAGCGGCCAGGGGCCGAGCACTGCCCTGTCACGCACTGCTGCACAACTCACCTCACAACCAAGGACAGCACACAAGTGTCTGGCACTGCTCTCCGAGGCATGCGGGCATAAGGCACCTCACAAGGCAAACTCTCAGCCAAGGCCCTAGCTATGGCACATCAGGGCATCAGGCAGTAGGCCCCTCCGAAGCACGAGGAGCAGTCAGCAGCCCAGCATTGCACTCTCAGGGGCTGAGGCAGAAGAGACCGCACAGTTCTAGATATCAGCCACCAGCCTGGCAATTGCCTCGCTGGGCCCTCATGCAGCAGGCACCTCACAAGGTAAAGGAGCTGCTAGGCCCCGGCGAAGCCCTAAGTGGCACTGCTGCACAAGGGACCTCCAACAGCACACAAGAGCACGGCCCTGCTCGCTCAGGCATGCGGGCATAGGGCACCTCACAAGCCAAACTCTCAGCCATGGCCCGAGCAGTGGCACATCAGGGCGTTCAGGCAGAAGGCCCTCCGAAGCACGAGGAGCAGCCGGCATCCTAGCATTGCTCTCTCAGGGACTGAGGCAGAAGGCACCGCACAATCCCAAGCATCAGACAGCAGCCTGGCAGTTGCCTCGCAGCGCCCTCATGCAGAGCGCACCTAACAAGCCCAAGGAACTGTTAGGCACCCGGCTGTGTCCTGCGTGACACTGAAACATAAATGTCCTCAAAGGCACAAAGAGCAGGCAGGGGCCGAGCACTGCTCTATCAGGCACTGCTGCACAACTCACCTCACAACCAAGGACAGCACCCGAGGGCCTGGCACTGCTCTCCAAGCCATGCAGGCATAGGGCACCTCACAAGGCAAACTCTCAGCCACGGCCCGAGCAGCGGCACATGACTGCATCACGCAGAAGGCCCTCCGAAGCACGAGGAGCAGCCGGCATCCTAGCATTGCTCTCTCAGGGACTGAGGCACGAGGCAAAAGGGACCTCCCAATCAGAAGCATCAGCCACCAGTGTGGCAGTTGCCTCGCAGGGCCTCACGCAGAAGGCACCTCACAAGGAGAAGGAGCTGCCAGGCACCCGGCGAAGCCCTAAATGGCACTGCTGCACAAGGGACCTCCAACGCTAAGAGAGCGGCCAGGGGCCGAGCACTGCCCTGTCACGCACTGCTGCACAACTCACCTCACAAGCACGGACAGCACCCGAGGGCCTGGCACTGCTCTCCAAGCCATGCAGGCATAGGGCACCTCCCAAGCCAAACTCTCAGCCACGGCCCGAGCAGCGGCGCAGCAGGGCATCAGGGCATCAGGCAGAAGGCCCCTCCGAAGCACGAGGAGCAGTCGGCATCCTAATAGCGCTCTCAGGGATGGAGGCAGATGAGACCTCACAACCCCAAGGATCAGCCACCAGCCTTGCAGTTGCCTCGCAGGGCCTCCTGCAGACGGTGCCATACAAGGAGCTCCTAGGCACCCAGCTAAGCCCTAAATGGCACGGCTACACAAGGGACCTCCAAAGCGCACGGACAAGTGATGTGCCTGCCGCTGCTCTCCAAGCCATGCGGGCATAGGGCACCTCACAAGGCAAACTCTCAGCCACGGCCCGAGCAGTGGCGCAGCAGGGCATCAGGCAGAAGGCCCTCCGAAGCACGAGGAGCAGCCGGCATCCTAGCATTGCTCTCTCAGGGACTGAGGCAGAAGGCACCGCACAATCCCAAGCATCAGACAGCAGCCTGGCAGTTGCCTCGCAGCGCCCTCATGCAGAGCGCACCTAACAAGCCCAAGGAACTGTTAGGCACCCGGCTGTGTCCTGCGTGACACTGAAACATAAATGTCCTCAAAGGCACAAAGAGCAGGCAGGGGCCGAGCACTGCTCTATCAGGCACTGCTGCACAACTCACCTCACAACCAAGGACAGCACCCGAGGGCCTGGCACTGCTCTCCAAGCCATGCAGGCATAGGGAACCTCACAAGGCAAACTCTCAGCCATGGCCCGAGCAGCGGCACATGAGGGCATCACGCAGAAGGCCCTCCGAAGCACGAGGAGCAGCCGGCATCCTAGCATTGCTCTCTCAGGGACTGAGGCACGAGGCAAAAGGGACCTCCCAATCAGAAGCATCAGCCACCAGTGTGGCGGTTGCCTCGCACGGCCTCACGCAGAAGGCACCTCACAAGGAGAAGGAGCTGCCAGGCACCCGGCGAAGCCCTAAATGGCACTGCTGCACAAGGGACCTCCAACGCTAAGAGAGCGGCCAGGGGGCGAGCACTGCCCTGTCACGCACTGCTGCACAACTCACCTCACAAGCACGAACAGCACCCGAGGGCCTGGCACTGCTCTCCAAGCCATGCAGGCATAGGGCACCTCCCAAGCCAAACTCTCAGCCACGGCCCGAGCAGTGGCGCAGCAGGGTATCAGGCAGAAGGCCCTCCGAAGCACGAGGAGCAGCCGGCATCCTAGCATTGCTCTCTCAGGGACTGAGGCAGAAGGCACCGCACAATCCCAAGCATCAGACAGCAGCCTGGCAGTTGCCTCGCAGCGCCCTCATGCAGAGCGCACCTAACAAGCCCAAGGAACTGTTAGGCACCCGGCTGTGTCCTGCGTGACACTGAAACATAAATGTCCTCAAAGGCACAAAGAGCAGGCAGGGGCAGAGCACTGCTCTATCAGGCACTGCTGCACAACTCACCTCACAACCAAGGACAGCACCCGAGGGCCTGGCACTGCTCTCCAAGCCATGCAGGCATAGGGCACCTCACAAGGCAAACTCTCAGCCACGGCCCGAGCAATGGCACATCAGGGCATAAGGCAGTAGGCCCCTGCGAAGCACGAGGAGCAGTCAGCAGCCCAGCATTGCACTCTCAGGGGCTGAGGCAGAAGGGACCGCACAGTTCTAGATATCAGCCACCAGCCTGGCAATTGCCTCGCTGGGCCCTCATGCAGCAGGCACCTCACAAGGTAAAGGAGCTGCTAGGCACCCGGCGAAGCCCTAAGTGGCACTGCTGCACAAGGGACCTCCAACAGCACACAAGAGCACGGCCCTGCTCGCTCAGGCATGCGGGCATAGGGCACCTCCCAAGCCAAACTCTCAGCCATGGCCCGAGCAGTGGCACATCAGGGCGTTCAGGCAGAAGGTCCCTCCGAAGCATGAGGAGCAGCCGGCATCCTAGCATTGCTCTCTCAGGGACTGAGGCACGAGGCAAAAGGGACCTCCCAATCAGAAGCATCAGCCACCAGTGTGGCAGTTGCCTCGCAGGGCCTCACGCAGAAGGCACCTCACAAGGAGAAGGAGCTGCCAGGCACCCGGCGAAGCCCTAAATGGCACTGCTGCACAAGGGACCTCCAACGCTAAGAGAGCGGCCAGGGGCCGAGCACTGCCCTGTCACGCACTGCTGCACAACTCACCTCACAAGCACGGACAGCACCCGAGGGCCTGGCACTGCTCTCCAAGCCATGCAGGCATAGGGCACCTCCCAAGCCAAACTCTCAGCCACGGCCCGAGCAGCCGCACATGAGGGCATCAGGCAGAAGGTCCCTCCGAAGCATGAGGAGCAGTCAGCATCCTAATAGCGCTCTCAGGGATGGAGGCAGATGAGACCTCACAACCCCAAGGATCAGCCACCAGCCTTGCAGTTGCCTCGCAGGGCCTCCTGCAGAAGGTGCTGTACAAGGAGCTCCTAGGCACCCAGCTAAGCCCTAAATGGCACGGCTACACAAGGGACCTCCAAAGCGCACGGACAAGTGATGTGCCTGCCGCTGCTCTCCAAGCCATGCAGGCATAGGGCACCTCACAAGGCAAACTCTCAGCCACGGCCCGAGCAGCGGCGCAGCAGGGCATCAGGGCATCAGGCAGAAGGCCCCTCCGAAGCACGAGGAGCAGTCGGCATCCTAATAGCGCTCTCAGGGATGGAGGCAGATGAGACCTCACAACCCCAAGGATCAGCCACCAGCCTTGCAGTTGCCTCGCAGGGCCTCCTGCAGACGGTGCCATACAAGGAGCTCCTAGGCACCCAGCTAAGCCCTAAATGGCACGGCTACACAAGGGACCTCCAAAGCGCACGGACAAGTGATGTGCCTGCCGCTGCTCTCCAAGCCATGCGGGCATAGGGCACCTCACAAGGCAAACTCTCAGCCACGGCCCGAGCAGTGGCGCAGCAGGGCATCAGGCAGAAGGCCCTCCGAAGCACGAGGAGCAGCCGGCATCCTAGCATTGCTCTCTCAGGGACTGAGGCAGAAGGCACCGCACAATCCCAAGCATCAGACAGCAGCCTGGCAGTTGCCTCGCAGCGCCCTCATGCAGAGCGCACCTAACAAGCCCAAGGAACTGTTAGGCACCCGGCTGTGTCCTGCGTGACACTGAAACATAAATGTCCTCAAAGGCACAAAGAGCAGGCAGGGGCCGAGCACTGCTCTATCAGGCACTGCTGCACAACTCACCTCACAACCAAGGACAGCACCCGAGGGCCTGGCACTGCTCTCCAAGCCATGCAGGCATAGGGAACCTCACAAGGCAAACTCTCAGCCATGGCCCGAGCAGCGGCACATGAGGGCATCACGCAGAAGGCCCTCCGAAGCACGAGGAGCAGCCGGCATCCTAGCATTGCTCTCTCAGGGACTGAGGCACGAGGCAAAAGGGACCTCCCAATCAGAAGCATCAGCCACCAGTGTGGCGGTTGCCTCGCACGGCCTCACGCAGAAGGCACCTCACAAGGAGAAGGAGCTGCCAGGCACCCGGCGAAGCCCTAAATGGCACTGCTGCACAAGGGACCTCCAACGCTAAGAGAGCGGCCAGGGGCCGAGCACTGCCCTGTCACGCACTGCTGCACAACTCACCTCACAAGCACGAACAGCACCCGAGGGCCTGGCACTGCTCTCCAAGCCATGCAGGCATAGGGCACCTCACAAGGCAAACTCTCAGCCACGGCCCGAGCAGCGGCACATGAGGGCATCACGCAGAAGGCCCTCCGAAGCACGAGGAGCAGCCGGCATCCTAGCATTGCTCTCTCAGGGACTGAGGCACGAGGCAAAAGGGACCTCCCAATCAGAAGCATCAGCCACCAGTGTGGCGGTTGCCTCGCAGGGCCTCACGCAGAAGGCACCTCACAAGGAGAAGGAGCTGCCAGGCACCCGGCGAAGCCCTAAATGGCACTGCTGCACAAGGGACCTCCAACGCTAAGAGAGCGGCCAGGGGCCGAGCACTGCCCTGTCACGCACTGCTGCACAACTCACCTCACAACCAAGGACAGCACACAAGTGTCTGGCACTGCTCTCCGAGGCATGCGGGCATAAGGCACCTCACAAGGCAAACTCTCAGTCAAGGCCCTAGCAATGGCACATCAGGGCATAAGGCAGTAGGCCCCTGCGAAGCACGAGGAGCAGTCAGCAGCCCAGCATTGCACTCTCAGGGGCTGAGGCAGAAGGGACCGCACAGTTCTAGATATCAGCCACCAGCCTGGCAATTGCCTCGCTGGGCCCTCATGCAGCAGGCACCTCACAAGGTAAAGGAGCTGCTAGGCACCCGGCGAAGCCCTAAGTGGCACTGCTGCACAAGGGACCTCCAACAGCACACAAGAGCACGGCCCTGCTCGCTCAGGCATGCGGGCATAGGGCACCTCCCAAGCCAAACTCTCAGCCATGGCCCGAGCAGTGGCACATCAGGGCGTTCAGGCAGAAGGTCCCTCCGAAGCATGAGGAGCAGCCGGCATCCTAGCATTGCTCTCTCAGGGACTGAGGCACGAGGCAAAAGGGACCTCCCAATCAGAAGCATCAGCCACCAGTGTGGCAGTTGCCTCGCAGGGCCTCACGCAGAAGGCACCTCACAAGGAGAAGGAGCTGCCAGGCACCCGGCGAAGCCCTAAATGGCACTGCTGCACAAGGGACCTCCAACGCTAAGAGAGCGGCCAGGGGCCGAGCACTGCCCTGTCACGCACTGCTGCACAACTCACCTCACAAGCACGGACAGCACCCGAGGGCCTGGCACTGCTCTCCAAGCCATGCAGGCATAGGGCACCTCCCAAGCCAAACTCTCAGCCACGGCCCGAGCAGCCGCACATGAGGGCATCAGGCAGAAGGTCCCTCCGAAGCATGAGGAGCAGTCAGCATCCTAATAGCGCTCTCAGGGATGGAGGCAGATGAGACCTCACAACCCCAAGGATCAGCCACCAGCCTTGCAGTTGCCTCGCAGGGCCTCCTGCAGAAGGTGCCGTACAAGGAGCTCCTAGGCACCCAGCTAAGCCCTAAATGGCACGGCTACACAAGGGACCTCCAAAGCGCACGGACAAGTGATGTGCCTGCCGCTGCTCTCCAAGCCATGCAGGCATAGGGCACCTCACAAGGCAAACTCTCAGCCACGGCCCGAGCATTGGCGCAGCAGGGCATCAGGCAGAAGGCCCTCCGAAGCACGAGGAGCAGCCGGCATCCTAGCATTGCTCTCTCAGGGACTGAGGCAGAAGGCACCGCACAATCCCAAGCATCAGACAGCAGCCTGGCAGTTGCCTCGCAGCGCCCTCATGCAGAGCGCACCTAACAAGCCCAAGGAACTGTTAGGCACCCGGCTGTGTCCTGCGTGACACTGAAACATAAATGTCCTCAAAGGCACAAAGAGCAGGCAGGGGCCGAGCACTGCTCTATCAGGCACTGCTGCACAACTCACCTCACAACCAAGGACAGCACCCGAGGGCCTGGCACTGCTCTCCAAGCCATGCAGGCATAGGGCACCTCACAAGGCAAACTCTCAGCCACGGCCCGAGCAGCGGCACATGAGGGCATCACGCAGAAGGCCCTCCGAAGCACGAGGAGCAGCCGGCATCCTAGCATTGCTCTCTCAGGGACTGAGGCACGAGGCAAAAGGGACCTCCCAATCAGAAGCATCAGCCACCAGTGTGGCGGTTGCCTCGCACGGCCTCACGCAGAAGGCACCTCTCAAGGAGAAGGAGCTGCCAGGCACCCGGCGAAGCCCTAAATGGCACTGCTGCACAAGGGACCTCCAACGCTAAGAGAGCGGCCAGGGGCCGAGCACTGCCCTGTCACGCACTGCTGCACAACTCACCTCACAAGCACGGACAGCACCCGAGGGCCTGGCACTGCTCTCCGAGGCATGCAGGCATAGGGCACCTCCCAAGCCAAACTCTCAGCCACGGCCCGAGCAGCCGCACATGAGGGCATCAGGCAGAAGGTCCCTCCGAAGCATGAGGAGCAGTCAGCATCCTAATAGCGCTCTCAGGGATGGAGGCAGATGAGACCTCACAACCCCAAGGATCAGCCACCAGCCTTGCAGTTGCCTCGCAGGGCCTCCTGCAGAAGGTGCTGTACAAGGAGCTCCTAGGCACCCAGCTAAGCCCTAAATGGCACGGCTACACAAGGGACCTCCAAAGCGCACGGACAAGTGATGTGCCTGCCGCTGCTCTCCAAGCCATGCAGGCATAGGGCACCTCACAAGGCAAACTCTCAGCCACGGCCCGAGCAGCGGCGCAGCAGGGCATCAGGGCATCAGGCAGAAGGCCCCTCCGAAGCACGAGGAGCAGTCGGCATCCTAATAGCGCTCTCAGGGATGGAGGCAGATGAGACCTCACAACCCCAAGGATCAGCCACCAGCCTTGCAGTTGCCTCGCAGGGCCTCCTGCAGACGGTGCCATACAAGGAGCTCCTAGGCACCCAGCTAAGCCCTAAATGGCACGGCTACACAAGGGACCTCCAAAGCGCACGGACAAGTGATGTGCCTGCCGCTGCTCTCCAAGCCATGCGGGCATAGGGCACCTCACAAGGCAAACTCTCAGCCACGGCCCGAGCAGTGGCGCAGCAGGGCATCAGGCAGAAGGCCCTCCGAAGCACGAGGAGCAGCCGGCATCCTAGCATTGCTCTCTCAGGGACTGAGGCAGAAGGCACCGCACAATCCCAAGCATCAGACAGCAGCCTGGCAGTTGCCTCGCAGCGCCCTCATGCAGAGCGCACCTAACAAGCCCAAGGAACTGTTAGGCACCCGGCTGTGTCCTGCGTGACACTGAAACATAAATGTCCTCAAAGGCACAAAGAGCAGGCAGGGGCCGAGCACTGCTCTATCAGGCACTGCTGCACAACTCACCTCACAACCAAGGACAGCACCCGAGGGCCTGGCACTGCTCTCCAAGCCATGCAGGCATAGGGCACCTCACAAGGCAAACTCTCAGCCACGGCCCGAGCAGCGGCGCAGCAGGGCATCAGGGCATCAGGCAGAAGGCCCCTCCGAAGCACGAGGAGCAGCCGGCATCCTAGCATTGCTCTCTCAGGGACTGAGGCACGAGGCAAAAGGGACCTCCCAATCAGAAGCATCAGCCACCAGTGTGGCGGTTGCCTCGCAGGGCCTCACGCAGAAGGCACCTCACAAGGAGAAGGAGCTGCCAGGCACCCGGCGAAGCCCTAAATGGCACTGCTGCACAAGGGACCTCCAACGCTAAGAGAGCGGCCAGGGGGCGAGCACTGCCCTGTCACGCACTGCTGCACAACTCACCTCACAAGCACGGACAGCACCCGAGGGCCTGGCACTGCTCTCCAAGCCATGCAGGCATAGGGCACCTCCCAAGGCAAACTCTCAGCCACGGCCCGAGCAGTGGCGCAGCAGGGTATCAGGCAGAAGGCCCTCCGAAGCACGAGGAGCAGCCGGCATCCTAGCATTGCTCTCTCAGGGACTGAGGCAGAAGGCACCGCACAATCCCAAGCATCAGACAGCAGCCTGGCAGTTGCCTCGCAGCGCCCTCATGCAGAGCGCACCTAACAAGCCCAAGGAACTGTTAGGCACCCGGCTGTGTCCTGCGTGACACTGAAACATAAATGTCCTCAAAGGCACAAAGAGCAGGCAGGGGCCGAGCACTGCTCTATCAGGCACTGCTGCACAACTCACCTCACAACCAAGGACAGCACCCGAGGGCCTGGCACTGCTCTCCAAGCCATGCAGGCATAGGGCACCTCACAAGGCAAACTCTCAGCCACGGCCCGAGCAGCGGCACATGAGGGCATCACGCAGAAGGCCCTCCGAAGCACGAGGAGCAGCCGGCATCCTAGCATTGCTCTCTCAGGGACTGAGGCACGAGGCAAAAGGGACCTCCCAATCAGAAGCATCAGCCACCAGTGTGGCGGTTGCCTCGCACGGCCTCACGCAGAAGGCACCTCACAAGGAGAAGGAGCTGCCAGGCACCCGGCGAAGCCCTAAATGGCACTGCTGCACAAGGGACCTCCAACGCTAAGAGAGCGGCCAGGGGCCGAGCACTGCCCTGTCACGCACTGCTGCACAACTCACCTCACAACCAAGGACAGCACACAAGTGTCTGGCACTGCTCTCCGAGGCATGCGGGCATAAGGCACCTCACAAGGCAAACTCTCAGCCAAGGCCCTAGCTATGGCACATCAGGGCATCAGGCAGTAGGCCCCTCCGAAGCACGAGGAGCAGTCAGCAGCCCAGCATTGCACTCTCAGGGGCTGAGGCAGAAGAGACCGCACAGTTCTAGATATCAGCCACCAGCCTGGCAATTGCCTCGCTGGGCCCTCATGCAGCAGGCACCTCACAAGGTAAAGGAGCTGCTAGGCCCCGGCGAAGCCCTAAGTGGCACTGCTGCACAAGGGACCTCCAACAGCACACAAGAGCACGGCCCTGCTCGCTCAGGCATGCGGGCATAGGGCACCTCCCAAGCCAAACTCTCAGCCATGGCCCGAGCAGTGGCACATCAGGGCGTTCAGGCAGAAGGCCCTCCGAAGCACGAGGAGCAGCCGGCATCCTAGCATTGCTCTGTCAGGGACTGAGGCAGAAGGCACCGCACAATCCCAAGCATCAGACAGCAGCCTGGCAGTTGCCTCGCAGCGCCCTCATGCAGAGCGCACCTAACAAGCCCAAGGAACTGTTAGGCACCCGGCTGTGTCCTGCGTGACACTGAAACATAAATGTCCTCAAAGGCACAAAGAGCAGGCAGGGGCCGAGCACTGCTCTATCAGGCACTGCTGCACAACTCACCTCACAACCAAGGACAGCACCCGAGGGCCTGGCACTGCTCTCCAAGCCATGCAGGCATAGGGCACCTCACAAGGCAAACTCTCAGCCACGGCCCGAGCAGCGGCACATGACTGCATCACGCAGAAGGCCCTCCGAAGCACGAGGAGCAGCCGGCATCCTAGCATTGCTCTCTCAGGGACTGAGGCACGAGGCAAAAGGGACCTCCCAATCAGAAGCATCAGCCACCAGTGTGGCAGTTGCCTCGCAGGGCCTCACGCAGAAGGCACCTCACAAGGAGAAGGAGCTGCCAGGCACCCGGCGAAGCCCTAAATGGCACTGCTGCACAAGGGACCTCCAACGCTAAGAGAGCGGCCAGGGGCCGAGCACTGCCCTGTCACGCACTGCTGCACAACTCACCTCACAAGCACGGACAGCACCCGAGGGCCTGGCACTGCTCTCCAAGCCATGCAGGCATAGGGCACCTCCCAAGCCAAACTCTCAGCCACGGCCCGAGCAGCCGCACATGAGGGCATCAGGCAGAAGGTCCTCCGAAGCATGAGGAGCAGTCAGCATCCTAATAGCGCTCTCAGGGATGGAGGCAGATGAGACCTCACAACCCCAAGGATCAGCCACCAGCCTTGCAGTTGCCTCGCAGGGCCTCCTGCAGAAGGTGCTGTACAAGGAGCTCCTAGGCACCCAGCTAAGCCCTAAATGGCACGGCTACACAAGGGACCTCCAAAGCGCACGGACAAGTGATGTGCCTGCCGCTGCTCTCCAAGCCATGCAGGCATAGGGCACCTCACAAGGCAAACTCTCAGCCACGGCCCGAGCAGCGGCGCAGCAGGGCATCAGGGCATCAGGCAGAAGGCCCCTCCGAAGCACGAGGAGCAGTCGGCATCCTAATAGCGCTCTCAGGGATGGAGGCAGATGAGACCTCACAAGCCCAAGGATCAGCCACCAGCCTTGCAGTTGCCTCGCAGGGCCTCCTGCAGACGGTGCCATACAAGGAGCTCCTAGGCACCCAGCTAAGCCCTAAATGGCACGGCTACACAAGGGACCTCCAAAGCGCACGGACAAGTGATGTGCCTGCCGCTGCTCTCCAAGCCATGCGGGCATAGGGCACCTCACAAGGCAAACTCTCAGCCACGGCCCGAGCAGTGGCGCAGCAGGGCATCAGGCAGAAGGCCCTCCGAAGCACGAGGAGCAGCCGGCATCCTAGCATTGCTCTGTCAGGGACTGAGGCAGAAGGCACCGCACAATCCCAAGCATCAGACAGCAGCCTGGCAGTTGCCTCGCAGCGCCCTCATGCAGAGCGCACCTAACAAGCCCAAGGAACTGTTAGGCACCCGGCTGTGTCCTGCGTGACACTGAAACATAAATGTCCTCAAAGGCACAAAGAGCAGGCAGGGGCCGAGCACTGCTCTATCAGGCACTGCTGCACAACTCACCTCACAACCAAGGACAGCACCCGAGGGCCTGGCACTGCTCTCCAAGCCATGCAGGCATAGGGCACCTCACAAGGCAAACTCTCAGCCACGGCCCGAGCAGCGGCACATGAGGGCATCACGCAGAAGGCCCTCCGAAGCACGAGGAGCAGCCGGCATCCTAGCATTGCTCTCTCAGGGACTGAGGCACGAGGCAAAAGGGACCTCCCAATCAGAAGCATCAGCCACCAGTGTGGCGGTTGCCTCGCACGGCCTCACGCAGAAGGCACCTCACAAGGAGAAGGAGCTGCCAGGCACCCGGCGAAGCCCTAAATGGCACTGCTGCACAAGGGACCTCCAACGCTAAGAGAGCGGCCAGGGGCCGAGCACTGCCCTGTCACGCACTGCTGCACAACTCACCTCACAACCAAGGACAGCACACAAGTGTCTGGCACTGCTCTCCGAGGCATGCGGGCATAAGGCACCTCACAAGCCAAACTCTCAGCCAAGGCCCTAGCTATGGCACATCAGGGCATCAGGCAGTAGGCCCCTGCGAAGCACGAGGAGCAGTCAGCAGCCCAGCATTGCACTCTCAGGGGCTGAGGCAGAAGGGACCGCACAGTTCTAGATATCAGCCACCAGCCTGGCAATTGCCTCGCTGGGCCCTCATGCAGCAGGCACCTCACAAGGTAAAGGAGCTGCTAGGCCCCGGCGAAGCCCTAAGTGGCACTGCTGCACAAGGGACCTCCAACAGCACACAAGAGCCACGGCCCTGCTCGCTCAGGCATGCGGGCATAGGGCACCTCACAAGCCAAACTCTCAGCCATGGCCCGAGCAGTGGCACATCAGGGCGTTCAGGCAGAAGGCCCTCCGAAGCACGAGGAGCAGTCGGCATCCTAGCATTGCTCTCTCAGGGACTGAGGCAGAAGGCACCGCACAATCCCAAGCATCAGACAGCAGCCTGGCAGTTGCCTCGCAGCGCCCTCATGCAGAGCGCACCTAACAAGCCCAAGGAACTGTTAGGCACCCGGCTGTGTCCTGCGTGACACTGAAACATAAATGTCCTCAAAGGCACAAAGAGCAGGCAGGGGCCGAGCACTGCTCTATCAGGCACTGCTGCACAACTCACCTCACAACCAAGGACAGCACCCGAGGGCCTGGCACTGCTCTCCAAGCCATGCAGGCATAGGGCACCTCACAAGGCAAACTCTCAGCCACGGCCCGAGCAGCGGCACATGACTGCATCACGCAGAAGGCCCTCCGAAGCACGAGGAGCAGCCGGCATCCTAGCATTGCTCTCTCAGGGACTGAGGCACGAGGCAAAAGGGACCTCCCAATCAGAAGCATCAGCCACCAGTGTGGCAGTTGCCTCGCAGGGCCTCACGCAGAAGGCACCTCACAAGGAGAAGGAGCTGCCAGGCACCCGGCGAAGCCCTAAATGGCACTGCTGCACAAGGGACCTCCAACGCTAAGAGAGCGGCCAGGGGCCGAGCACTGCCCTGTCACGCACTGCTGCACAACTCACCTCACAAGCACGGACAGCACCCGAGGGCCTGGCACTGCTCTCCAAGCCATGCAGGCATAGGGCACCTCCCAAGCCAAACTCTCAGCCACGGCCCGAGCAGCCGCACATGAGGGCATCAGGCAGAAGGTCCCTCCGAAGCATGAGGAGCAGTCAGCATCCTAATAGCGCTCTCAGGGATGGAGGCAGATGAGACCTCACAACCCCAAGGATCAGCCACCAGCCTTGCAGTCGCCTCGCAGGGCCTCCTGCAGAAGGTGCTGTACAAGGAGCTCCTAGGCACCCAGCTAAGCCCTAAATGGCACGGCTACACAAGGGACCTCCAAAGCGCACGGACAAGTGATGTGCCTGCCGCTGCTCTCCAAGCCATGCAGGCATAGGGCACCTCACAAGGCAAACTCTCAGCCACGGCCCGAGCAGCGGCGCAGCAGGGCATCAGGGCATCAGGCAGAAGGCCCCTCCGAAGCACGAGGAGCAGTCGGCATCCTAATAGCGCTCTCAGGGATGGAGGCAGATGAGACCTCACAACCCCAAGGATCAGCCACCAGCCTTGCAGTTGCCTCGCAGGGCCTCCTGCAGACGGTGCCATACAAGGAGCTCCTAGGCACCCAGCTAAGCCCTAAATGGCACGGCTACACAAGGGACCTCCAAAGCGCACGGACAAGTGATGTGCCTACCGCTGCTCTCCAAGCCATGCGGGCATAGGGCACCTCACAAGGCAAACTCTCAGCCACGGCCCGAGCAGTGGCGCAGCAGGGCATCAGGCAGAAGGCCCTCCGAAGCACGAGGAGCAGCCGGCATCCTAGCATTGCTCTCTCAGGGACTGAGGCAGAAGGCACCGCACAATCCCAAGCATCAGACAGCAGCCTGGCAGTTGCCTCGCAGCGCCCTCATGCAGAGCGCACCTAACAAGCCCAAGGAACTGTTAGGCACCCGGCTGTGTCCTGCGTGACACTGAAACATAAATGTCCTCAAAGGCACAAAGAGCAGGCAGGGGCCGAGCACTGCTCTATCAGGCACTGCTGCACAACTCACCTCACAACCAAGGACAGCACCCGAGGGCCTGGCACTGCTCTCCAAGCCATGCAGGCATAGGGCACCTCACAAGGCAAACTCTCAGCCACGGCCCGAGCAGCGGCACATGAGGGCATCACGCAGAAGGCCCTCCGAAGCACGAGGAGCAGCCGGCATCCTAGCATTGCTCTCTCAGGGACTGAGGCACGAGGCAAAAGGGACCTCCCAATCAGAAGCATCAGCCACCAGTGTGGCGGTTGCCTCGCACGGCCTCACGCAGAAGGCACCTCACAAGGAGAAGGAGCTGCCAGGCACCCGGCGAAGCCCTAAATGGCACTGCTGCACAAGGGACCTCCAACGCTAAGAGAGCGGCCAGGGGCCGAGCACTGCCCTGTCACGCACTGCTGCACAACTCACCTCACAACCAAGGACAGCACACAAGTGTCTGGCACTGCTCTCCGAGGCATGCGGGCATAAGGCACCTCACAAGCCAAACTCTCAGCCAAGGCCCTAGCTATGGCACATCAGGGCATCAGGCAGTAGGCCCCTGCGAAGCACGAGGAGCAGTCAGCAGCCCAGCATTGCACTCTCAGGGGCTGAGGCAGAAGGGACCGCACAGTTCTAGATATCAGCCACCAGCCTGGCAATTGCCTCGCTGGGCCCTCATGCAGCAGGCACCTCACAAGGTAAAGGAGCTGCTAGGCCCCGGCGAAGCCCTAAGTGGCACTGCTGCACAAGGGACCTCCAACAGCACACAAGAGCCACGGCCCTGCTCGCTCAGGCATGCGGGCATAGGGCACCTCACAAGCCAAACTCTCAGCCATGGCCCGAGCAGTGGCACATCAGGGCGTTCAGGCAGAAGGCCCTCCGAAGCACGAGGAGCAGCCGGCATCCTAGCATTGCTCTCTCAGGGACTGAGGCAGAAGGCACCGCACAATCCCAAGCATCAGACAGCAGCCTGGCAGTTGCCTCGCAGCGCCCTCATGCAGAGCGCACCTAACAAGCCCAAGGAACTGTTAGGCACCCGGCTGTGTCCTGCGTGACACTGAAACATAAATGTCCTCAAAGGCACAAAGAGCAGGCAGGGGCCGAGCACTGCTCTATCAGGCACTGCTGCACAACTCACCTCACAACCAAGGACAGCACCCGAGGGCCTGGCACTGCTCTCCAAGCCATGCAGGCATAGGGCACCTCACAAGGCAAACTCTCAGCCACGGCCCGAGCAGCGGCACATGACTGCATCACGCAGAAGGCCCTCCGAAGCACGAGGAGCAGCCGGCATCCTAGCATTGCTCTCTCAGGGACTGAGGCACGAGGCAAAAGGGACCTCCCAATCAGAAGCATCAGCCACCAGTGTGGCAGTTGCCTCGCAGGGCCTCACGCAGAAGGCACCTCACAAGGAGAAGGAGCTGCCAGGCACCCGGCGAAGCCCTAAATGGCACTGCTGCACAAGGGACCTCCAACGCTAAGAGAGCGGCCAGGGGCCGAGCACTGCCCTGTCACGCACTGCTGCACAACTCACCTCACAAGCACGGACAGCACCCGAGGGCCTGGCACTGCTCTCCAAGCCATGCAGGCATAGGGCACCTCCCAAGCCAAACTCTCAGCCACGGCCCGAGCAGCCGCACATGAGGGCATCAGGCAGAAGGTCCTCCGAAGCATGAGGAGCAGTCAGCATCCTAATAGCGCTCTCAGGGATGGAGGCAGATGAGACCTCACAACCCCAAGGATCAGCCACCAGCCTTGCAGTTGCCTCGCAGGGCCTCCTGCAGAAGGTGCTGTACAAGGAGCTCCTAGGCACCCAGCTAAGCCCTAAATGGCACGGCTACACAAGGGACCTCCAAAGCGCACGGACAAGTGATGTGCCTGCCGCTGCTCTCCAAGCCATGCAGGCATAGGGCACCTCACAAGGCAAACTCTCAGCCACGGCCCGAGCAGCGGCGCAGCAGGGCATCAGGGCATCAGGCAGAAGGCCCCTCCGAAGCACGAGGAGCAGTCGGCATCCTAATAGCGCTCTCAGGGATGGAGGCAGATGAGACCTCACAAGCCCAAGGATCAGCCACCAGCCTTGCAGTTGCCTCGCAGGGCCTCCTGCAGACGGTGCCATACAAGGAGCTCCTAGGCACCCAGCTAAGCCCTAAATGGCACGGCTACACAAGGGACCTCCAAAGCGCACGGACAAGTGATGTGCCTGCCGCTGCTCTCCAAGCCATGCGGGCATAGGGCACCTCACAAGGCAAACTCTCAGCCACGGCCCGAGCAGTGGCGCAGCAGGGCATCAGGCAGAAGGCCCTCCGAAGCACGAGGAGCAGCCGGCATCCTAGCATTGCTCTGTCAGGGACTGAGGCAGAAGGCACCGCACAATCCCAAGCATCAGACAGCAGCCTGGCAGTTGCCTCGCAGCGCCCTCATGCAGAGCGCACCTAACAAGCCCAAGGAACTGTTAGGCACCCGGCTGTGTCCTGCGTGACACTGAAACATAAATGTCCTCAAAGGCACAAAGAGCAGGCAGGGGCCGAGCACTGCTCTATCAGGCACTGCTGCACAACTCACCTCACAACCAAGGACAGCACCCGAGGGCCTGGCACTGCTCTCCAAGCCATGCAGGCATAGGGCACCTCACAAGGCAAACTCTCAGCCACGGCCCGAGCAGCGGCACATGAGGGCATCACGCAGAAGGCCCTCCGAAGCACGAGGAGCAGCCGGCATCCTAGCATTGCTCTCTCAGGGACTGAGGCACGAGGCAAAAGGGACCTCCCAATCAGAAGCATCAGCCACCAGTGTGGCGGTTGCCTCGCACGGCCTCACGCAGAAGGCACCTCACAAGGAGAAGGAGCTGCCAGGCACCCGGCGAAGCCCTAAATGGCACTGCTGCACAAGGGACCTCCAACGCTAAGAGAGCGGCCAGGGGCCGAGCACTGCCCTGTCACGCACTGCTGCACAACTCACCTCACAACCAAGGACAGCACACAAGTGTCTGGCACTGCTCTCCGAGGCATGCGGGCATAAGGCACCTCACAAGCCAAACTCTCAGCCAAGGCCCTAGCTATGGCACATCAGGGCATCAGGCAGTAGGCCCCTGCGAAGCACGAGGAGCAGTCAGCAGCCCAGCATTGCACTCTCAGGGGCTGAGGCAGAAGGGACCGCACAGTTCTAGATATCAGCCACCAGCCTGGCAATTGCCTCGCTGGGCCCTCATGCAGCAGGCACCTCACAAGGTAAAGGAGCTGCTAGGCCCCGGCGAAGCCCTAAGTGGCACTGCTGCACAAGGGACCTCCAACAGCACACAAGAGCCACGGCCCTGCTCGCTCAGGCATGCGGGCATAGGGCACCTCACAAGCCAAACTCTCAGCCATGGCCCGAGCAGTGGCACATCAGGGCGTTCAGGCAGAAGGCCCTCCGAAGCACGAGGAGCAGCCGGCATCCTAGCATTGCTCTCTCAGGGACTGAGGCAGAAGGCACCGCACAATCCCAAGCATCAGACAGCAGCCTGGCAGTTGCCTCGCAGCGCCCTCATGCAGAGCGCACCTAACAAGCCCAAGGAACTGTTAGGCACCCGGCTGTGTCCTGCGTGACACTGAAACATAAATGTCCTCAAAGGCACAAAGAGCAGGCAGGGGCCGAGCACTGCTCTATCAGGCACTGCTGCACAACTCACCTCACAACCAAGGACAGCACCCGAGGGCCTGGCACTGCTCTCCAAGCCATGCAGGCATAGGGCACCTCACAAGGCAAACTCTCAGCCACGGCCCGAGCAGCGGCACATGACTGCATCACGCAGAAGGCCCTCCGAAGCACGAGGAGCAGCCGGCATCCTAGCATTGCTCTCTCAGGGACTGAGGCACGAGGCAAAAGGGACCTCCCAATCAGAAGCATCAGCCACCAGTGTGGCAGTTGCCTCGCAGGGCCTCACGCAGAAGGCACCTCACAAGGAGAAGGAGCTGCCAGGCACCCGGCGAAGCCCTAAATGGCACTGCTGCACAAGGGACCTCCAACGCTAAGAGAGCGGCCAGGGGCCGAGCACTGCCCTGTCACGCACTGCTGCACAACTCACCTCACAACCAAGGACAGCACACAAGTGTCTGGCACTGCTCTCCGAGGCATGCGGGCATAAGGCACCTCACAAGCCAAACTCTCAGCCAAGGCCCTAGCTATGGCACATCAGGGCATCAGGCAGTAGGCCCCTGCGAAGCACGAGGAGCAGTCAGCAGCCCAGCATTGCACTCTCAGGGGCTGAGGCAGAAGGGACCGCACAGTTCTAGATATCAGCCACCAGCCTGGCAATTGCCTCGCTGGGCCCTCATGCAGCAGGCACCTCACAAGGTAAAGGAGCTGCTAGGCCCCGGCGAAGCCCTAAGTGGCACTGCTGCACAAGGGACCTCCAACAGCACACAAGAGCCACGGCCCTGCTCGCTCAGGCATGCGGGCATAGGGCACCTCACAAGCCAAACTCTCAGCCATGGCCCGAGCAGTGGCACATCAGGGCGTTCAGGCAGAAGGCCCTCCGAAGCACGAGGAGCAGCCGGCATCCTAGCATTGCTCTCTCAGGGACTGAGGCAGAAGGCACCGCACAATCCCAAGCATCAGACAGCAGCCTGGCAGTTGCCTCGCAGCGCCCTCATGCAGAGCGCACCTAACAAGCCCAAGGAACTGTTAGGCACCCGGCTGTGTCCTGCGTGACACTGAAACATAAATGTCCTCAAAGGCACAAAGAGCAGGCAGGGGCCGAGCACTGCTCTATCAGGCACTGCTGCACAACTCACCTCACAACCAAGGACAGCACCCGAGGGCCTGGCACTGCTCTCCAAGCCATGCAGGCATAGGGCACCTCACAAGGCAAACTCTCAGCCACGGCCCGAGCAGCGGCACATGACTGCATCACGCAGAAGGCCCTCCGAAGCACGAGGAGCAGCCGGCATCCTAGCATTGCTCTCTCAGGGACTGAGGCACGAGGCAAAAGGGACCTCCCAATCAGAAGCATCAGCCACCAGTGTGGCAGTTGCCTCGCAGGGCCTCACGCAGAAGGCACCTCACAAGGAGAAGGAGCTGCCAGGCACCCGGCGAAGCCCTAAATGGCACTGCTGCACAAGGGACCTCCAACGCTAAGAGAGCGGCCAGGGGCCGAGCACTGCCCTGTCACGCACTGCTGCACAACTCACCTCACAAGCACGGACAGCACCCGAGGGCCTGGCACTGCTCTCCAAGCCATGCAGGCATAGGGCACCTCCCAAGCCAAACTCTCAGCCACGGCCCGAGCAGCCGCACATGAGGGCATCAGGCAGAAGGTCCCTCCGAAGCATGAGGAGCAGTCAGCATCCTAATAGCGCTCTCAGGGATGGAGGCAGATGAGACCTCACAACCCCAAGGATCAGCCACCAGCCTTGCAGTCGCCTCGCAGGGCCTCCTGCAGAAGGTGCTGTACAAGGAGCTCCTAGGCACCCAGCTAAGCCCTAAATGGCACGGCTACACAAGGGACCTCCAAAGCGCACGGACAAGTGATGTGCCTGCCGCTGCTCTCCAAGCCATGCAGGCATAGGGCACCTCACAAGGCAAACTCTCAGCCACGGCCCGAGCAGCGGCGCAGCAGGGCATCAGGGCATCAGGCAGAAGGCCCCTCCGAAGCACGAGGAGCAGTCGGCATCCTAATAGCGCTCTCAGGGATGGAGGCAGATGAGACCTCACAACCCCAAGGATCAGCCACCAGCCTTGCAGTTGCCTCGCAGGGCCTCCTGCAGACGGTGCCATACAAGGAGCTCCTAGGCACCCAGCTAAGCCCTAAATGGCACGGCTACACAAGGGACCTCCAAAGCGCACGGACAAGTGATGTGCCTACCGCTGCTCTCCAAGCCATGCGGGCATAGGGCACCTCACAAGGCAAACTCTCAGCCACGGCCCGAGCAGTGGCGCAGCAGGGCATCAGGCAGAAGGCCCTCCGAAGCACGAGGAGCAGCCGGCATCCTAGCATTGCTCTCTCAGGGACTGAGGCAGAAGGCACCGCACAATCCCAAGCATCAGACAGCAGCCTGGCAGTTGCCTCGCAGCGCCCTCATGCAGAGCGCACCTAACAAGCCCAAGGAACTGTTAGGCACCCGGCTGTGTCCTGCGTGACACTGAAACATAAATGTCCTCAAAGGCACAAAGAGCAGGCAGGGGCCGAGCACTGCTCTATCAGGCACTGCTGCACAACTCACCTCACAACCAAGGACAGCACCCGAGGGCCTGGCACTGCTCTCCAAGCCATGCAGGCATAGGGCACCTCACAAGGCAAACTCTCAGCCACGGCCCGAGCAGCGGCACATGAGGGCATCACGCAGAAGGCCCTCCGAAGCACGAGGAGCAGCCGGCATCCTAGCATTGCTCTCTCAGGGACTGAGGCACGAGGCAAAAGGGACCTCCCAATCAGAAGCATCAGCCACCAGTGTGGCAGTTGCCTCGCACGGCCTCACGCAGAAGGCACCTCACAAGGAGAAGGAGCTGCCAGGCACCCGGCGAAGCCCTAAATGGCACTGCTGCACAAGGGACCTCCAACGCTAAGAGAGCGGCCAGGGGCCGAGCACTGCCCTGTCACGCACTGCTGCACAACTCACCTCACAACCAAGGACAGCACACAAGTGTCTGGCACTGCTCTCCGAGGCATGCGGGCATAAGGCACCTCACAAGGCAAACTCTCAGCCAAGGCCCTAGCTATGGCACATCAGGGCATCAGGCAGTAGGCCCCTGCGAAGCACGAGGAGCAGTCAGCAGCCCAGCATTGCACTCTCAGGGGCTGAGGCAGAAGGGACCGCACAGTTCTAGATATCAGCCACCAGCCTGGCAATTGCCTCGCTGGGCCCTCATGCAGCAGGCACCTCACAAGGTAAAGGAGCAGCTAGGCCCCGGCGAAGCCCTAAGTGGCACTGCTGCACAAGGGACCTCCAACAGCACACAGGAGCACGGCCCTGCTCGCTCAGGCATGCGGGCATAGGGCACCTCCCAAGCCAAACTCTCAGCCATGGCCCGAGCAGTGGCACATCAGGGCGTTCAGGCAGAAGGCCCTCCGAAGCACGAGGAGCAGCCGGCATCCTAGCATTGCTCTGTCAGGGACTGAGGCAGAAGGCACCGCACAATCCCAAGCATCAGACAGCAGCCTGGCAGTTGCCTCGCAGCGCCCTCATGCAGAGCGCACCTAACAAGCCCAAGGAACTGTTAGGCACCCGGCTGTGTCCTGCGTGACACTGAAACATAAATGTCCTCAAAGGCACAAAGAGCAGGCAGGGGCCGAGCACTGCTCTATCAGGCACTGCTGCACAACTCACCTCACAACCAAGGACAGCACCCGAGGGCCTGGCACTGCTCTCCAAGCCATGCAGGCATAGGGCACCTCACAAGGCAAACTCTCAGCCACGGCCCGAGCAGCGGCACATGACTGCATCACGCAGAAGGCCCTCCGAAGCACGAGGAGCAGCCGGCATCCTAGCATTGCTCTCTCAGGGACTGAGGCACGAGGCAAAAGGGACCTCCCAATCAGAAGCATCAGCCACCAGTGTGGCAGTTGCCTCGCAGGGCCTCACGCAGAAGGCACCTCACAAGGAGAAGGAGCTGCCAGGCACCCGGCGAAGCCCTAAATGGCACTGCTGCACAAGGGACCTCCAACGCTAAGAGAGCGGCCAGGGGCCGAGCACTGCCCTGTCACGCACTGCTGCACAACTCACCTCACAAGCACGGACAGCACCCGAGGGCCTGGCACTGCTCTCCAAGCCATGCAGGCATAGGGCACCTCCCAAGCCAAACTCTCAGCCACGGCCCGAGCAGCGGCGCAGCAGGGCATCAGGGCATCAGGCAGAAGGCCCCTCCGAAGCACGAGGAGCAGTCGGCATCCTAATAGCGCTCTCAGGGATGGAGGCAGATGAGACCTCACAAGCCCAAGGATCAGCCACCAGCCTTGCAGTTGCCTCGCAGGGCCTCCTGCAGACGGTGCCATACAAGGAGCTCCTAGGCACCCAGCTAAGCCCTAAATGGCACGGCTACACAAGGGACCTCCAAAGCGCACGGACAAGTGATGTGCCTGCCGCTGCTCTCCAAGCCATGCGGGCATAGGGCACCTCACAAGGCAAACTCTCAGCCACGGCCCGAGCAGTGGCGCAGCAGGGCATCAGGCAGAAGGCCCTCCGAAGCACGAGGAGCAGCCGGCATCCTAGCATTGCTCTGTCAGGGACTGAGGCAGAAGGCACCGCACAATCCCAAGCATCAGACAGCAGCCTGGCAGTTGCCTCGCAGCGCCCTCATGCAGAGCGCACCTAACAAGCCCAAGGAACTGTTAGGCACCCGGCTGTGTCCTGCGTGACACTGAAACATAAATGTCCTCAAAGGCACAAAGAGCAGGCAGGGGCCGAGCACTGCTCTATCAGGCACTGCTGCACAACTCACCTCACAACCAAGGACAGCACCCGAGGGCCTGGCACTGCTCTCCAAGCCATGCAGGCATAGGGCACCTCACAAGGCAAACTCTCAGCCACGGCCCGAGCAGCGGCACATGAGGGCATCACGCAGAAGGCCCTCCGAAGCACGAGGAGCAGCCGGCATCCTAGCATTGCTCTCTCAGGGACTGAGGCACGAGGCAAAAGGGACCTCCCAATCAGAAGCATCAGCCACCAGTGTGGCGGTTGCCTCGCACGGCCTCACGCAGAAGGCACCTCACAAGGAGAAGGAGCTGCCAGGCACCCGGCGAAGCCCTAAATGGCACTGCTGCACAAGGGACCTCCAACGCTAAGAGAGCGGCCAGGGGCCGAGCACTGCCCTGTCACGCACTGCTGCACAACTCACCTCACAACCAAGGACAGCACACAAGTGTCTGGCACTGCTCTCCGAGGCATGCGGGCATAAGGCACCTCACAAGCCAAACTCTCAGCCAAGGCCCTAGCTATGGCACATCAGGGCATCAGGCAGTAGGCCCCTGCGAAGCACGAGGAGCAGTCAGCAGCCCAGCATTGCACTCTCAGGGGCTGAGGCAGAAGGGACCGCACAGTTCTAGATATCAGCCACCAGCCTGGCAATTGCCTCGCTGGGCCCTCATGCAGCAGGCACCTCACAAGGTAAAGGAGCTGCTAGGCCCCGGCGAAGCCCTAAGTGGCACTGCTGCACAAGGGACCTCCAACAGCACACAAGAGCCACGGCCCTGCTCGCTCAGGCATGCGGGCATAGGGCACCTCACAAGCCAAACTCTCAGCCATGGCCCGAGCAGTGGCACATCAGGGCGTTCAGGCAGAAGGCCCTCCGAAGCACGAGGAGCAGTCGGCATCCTAGCATTGCTCTCTCAGGGACTGAGGCAGAAGGCACCGCACAATCCCAAGCATCAGACAGCAGCCTGGCAGTTGCCTCGCAGCGCCCTCATGCAGAGCGCACCTAACAAGCCCAAGGAACTGTTAGGCACCCGGCTGTGTCCTGCGTGACACTGAAACATAAATGTCCTCAAAGGCACAAAGAGCAGGCAGGGGCCGAGCACTGCTCTATCAGGCACTGCTGCACAACTCACCTCACAACCAAGGACAGCACCCGAGGGCCTGGCACTGCTCTCCAAGCCATGCAGGCATAGGGCACCTCACAAGGCAAACTCTCAGCCACGGCCCGAGCAGCGGCACATGACTGCATCACGCAGAAGGCCCTCCGAAGCACGAGGAGCAGCCGGCATCCTAGCATTGCTCTCTCAGGGACTGAGGCACGAGGCAAAAGGGACCTCCCAATCAGAAGCATCAGCCACCAGTGTGGCAGTTGCCTCGCAGGGCCTCACGCAGAAGGCACCTCACAAGGAGAAGGAGCTGCCAGGCACCCGGCGAAGCCCTAAATGGCACTGCTGCACAAGGGACCTCCAACGCTAAGAGAGCGGCCAGGGGCCGAGCACTGCCCTGTCACGCACTGCTGCACAACTCACCTCACAAGCACGGACAGCACCCGAGGGCCTGGCACTGCTCTCCAAGCCATGCAGGCATAGGGCACCTCCCAAGCCAAACTCTCAGCCACGGCCCGAGCAGCCGCACATGAGGGCATCAGGCAGAAGGTCCCTCCGAAGCATGAGGAGCAGTCAGCATCCTAATAGCGCTCTCAGGGATGGAGGCAGATGAGACCTCACAACCCCAAGGATCAGCCACCAGCCTTGCAGTCGCCTCGCAGGGCCTCCTGCAGAAGGTGCTGTACAAGGAGCTCCTAGGCACCCAGCTAAGCCCTAAATGGCACGGCTACACAAGGGACCTCCAAAGCGCACGGACAAGTGATGTGCCTGCCGCTGCTCTCCAAGCCATGCAGGCATAGGGCACCTCACAAGGCAAACTCTCAGCCACGGCCCGAGCAGCGGCGCAGCAGGGCATCAGGGCATCAGGCAGAAGGCCCCTCCGAAGCACGAGGAGCAGTCGGCATCCTAATAGCGCTCTCAGGGATGGAGGCAGATGAGACCTCACAACCCCAAGGATCAGCCACCAGCCTTGCAGTTGCCTCGCAGGGCCTCCTGCAGACGGTGCCATACAAGGAGCTCCTAGGCACCCAGCTAAGCCCTAAATGGCACGGCTACACAAGGGACCTCCAAAGCGCACGGACAAGTGATGTGCCTACCGCTGCTCTCCAAGCCATGCGGGCATAGGGCACCTCACAAGGCAAACTCTCAGCCACGGCCCGAGCAGTGGCGCAGCAGGGCATCAGGCAGAAGGCCCTCCGAAGCACGAGGAGCAGCCGGCATCCTAGCATTGCTCTCTCAGGGACTGAGGCAGAAGGCACCGCACAATCCCAAGCATCAGACAGCAGCCTGGCAGTTGCCTCGCAGCGCCCTCATGCAGAGCGCACCTAACAAGCCCAAGGAACTGTTAGGCACCCGGCTGTGTCCTGCGTGACACTGAAACATAAATGTCCTCAAAGGCACAAAGAGCAGGCAGGGGCCGAGCACTGCTCTATCAGGCACTGCTGCACAACTCACCTCACAACCAAGGACAGCACCCGAGGGCCTGGCACTGCTCTCCAAGCCATGCAGGCATAGGGCACCTCACAAGGCAAACTCTCAGCCACGGCCCGAGCAGCGGCACATGAGGGCATCACGCAGAAGGCCCTCCGAAGCACGAGGAGCAGCCGGCATCCTAGCATTGCTCTCTCAGGGACTGAGGCACGAGGCAAAAGGGACCTCCCAATCAGAAGCATCAGCCACCAGTGTGGCGGTTGCCTCGCACGGCCTCACGCAGAAGGCACCTCACAAGGAGAAGGAGCTGCCAGGCACCCGGCGAAGCCCTAAATGGCACTGCTGCACAAGGGACCTCCAACGCTAAGAGAGCGGCCAGGGGCCGAGCACTGCCCTGTCACGCACTGCTGCACAACTCACCTCACAACCAAGGACAGCACACAAGTGTCTGGCACTGCTCTCCGAGGCATGCGGGCATAAGGCACCTCACAAGCCAAACTCTCAGCCAAGGCCCTAGCTATGGCACATCAGGGCATCAGGCAGTAGGCCCCTGCGAAGCACGAGGAGCAGTCAGCAGCCCAGCATTGCACTCTCAGGGGCTGAGGCAGAAGGGACCGCACAGTTCTAGATATCAGCCACCAGCCTGGCAATTGCCTCGCTGGGCCCTCATGCAGCAGGCACCTCACAAGGTAAAGGAGCTGCTAGGCCCCGGCGAAGCCCTAAGTGGCACTGCTGCACAAGGGACCTCCAACAGCACACAAGAGCCACGGCCCTGCTCGCTCAGGCATGCGGGCATAGGGCACCTCACAAGCCAAACTCTCAGCCATGGCCCGAGCAGTGGCACATCAGGGCGTTCAGGCAGAAGGCCCTCCGAAGCACGAGGAGCAGCCGGCATCCTAGCATTGCTCTCTCAGGGACTGAGGCAGAAGGCACCGCACAATCCCAAGCATCAGACAGCAGCCTGGCAGTTGCCTCGCAGCGCCCTCATGCAGAGCGCACCTAACAAGCCCAAGGAACTGTTAGGCACCCGGCTGTGTCCTGCGTGACACTGAAACATAAATGTCCTCAAAGGCACAAAGAGCAGGCAGGGGCCGAGCACTGCTCTATCAGGCACTGCTGCACAACTCACCTCACAACCAAGGACAGCACCCGAGGGCCTGGCACTGCTCTCCAAGCCATGCAGGCATAGGGCACCTCACAAGGCAAACTCTCAGCCACGGCCCGAGCAGCGGCACATGACTGCATCACGCAGAAGGCCCTCCGAAGCACGAGGAGCAGCCGGCATCCTAGCATTGCTCTCTCAGGGACTGAGGCACGAGGCAAAAGGGACCTCCCAATCAGAAGCATCAGCCACCAGTGTGGCAGTTGCCTCGCAGGGCCTCACGCAGAAGGCACCTCACAAGGAGAAGGAGCTGCCAGGCACCCGGCGAAGCCCTAAATGGCACTGCTGCACAAGGGACCTCCAACGCTAAGAGAGCGGCCAGGGGCCGAGCACTGCCCTGTCACGCACTGCTGCACAACTCACCTCACAAGCACGGACAGCACCCGAGGGCCTGGCACTGCTCTCCAAGCCATGCAGGCATAGGGCACCTCCCAAGCCAAACTCTCAGCCACGGCCCGAGCAGCCGCACATGAGGGCATCAGGCAGAAGGTCCTCCGAAGCATGAGGAGCAGTCAGCATCCTAATAGCGCTCTCAGGGATGGAGGCAGATGAGACCTCACAACCCCAAGGATCAGCCACCAGCCTTGCAGTTGCCTCGCAGGGCCTCCTGCAGAAGGTGCTGTACAAGGAGCTCCTAGGCACCCAGCTAAGCCCTAAATGGCACGGCTACACAAGGGACCTCCAAAGCGCACGGACAAGTGATGTGCCTGCCGCTGCTCTCCAAGCCATGCAGGCATAGGGCACCTCACAAGGCAAACTCTCAGCCACGGCCCGAGCAGCGGCGCAGCAGGGCATCAGGGCATCAGGCAGAAGGCCCCTCCGAAGCACGAGGAGCAGTCGGCATCCTAATAGCGCTCTCAGGGATGGAGGCAGATGAGACCTCACAAGCCCAAGGATCAGCCACCAGCCTTGCAGTTGCCTCGCAGGGCCTCCTGCAGACGGTGCCATACAAGGAGCTCCTAGGCACCCAGCTAAGCCCTAAATGGCACGGCTACACAAGGGACCTCCAAAGCGCACGGACAAGTGATGTGCCTGCCGCTGCTCTCCAAGCCATGCGGGCATAGGGCACCTCACAAGGCAAACTCTCAGCCACGGCCCGAGCAGTGGCGCAGCAGGGCATCAGGCAGAAGGCCCTCCGAAGCACGAGGAGCAGCCGGCATCCTAGCATTGCTCTGTCAGGGACTGAGGCAGAAGGCACCGCACAATCCCAAGCATCAGACAGCAGCCTGGCAGTTGCCTCGCAGCGCCCTCATGCAGAGCGCACCTAACAAGCCCAAGGAACTGTTAGGCACCCGGCTGTGTCCTGCGTGACACTGAAACATAAATGTCCTCAAAGGCACAAAGAGCAGGCAGGGGCCGAGCACTGCTCTATCAGGCACTGCTGCACAACTCACCTCACAACCAAGGACAGCACCCGAGGGCCTGGCACTGCTCTCCAAGCCATGCAGGCATAGGGCACCTCACAAGGCAAACTCTCAGCCACGGCCCGAGCAGCGGCACATGAGGGCATCACGCAGAAGGCCCTCCGAAGCACGAGGAGCAGCCGGCATCCTAGCATTGCTCTCTCAGGGACTGAGGCACGAGGCAAAAGGGACCTCCCAATCAGAAGCATCAGCCACCAGTGTGGCGGTTGCCTCGCACGGCCTCACGCAGAAGGCACCTCACAAGGAGAAGGAGCTGCCAGGCACCCGGCGAAGCCCTAAATGGCACTGCTGCACAAGGGACCTCCAACGCTAAGAGAGCGGCCAGGGGCCGAGCACTGCCCTGTCACGCACTGCTGCACAACTCACCTCACAACCAAGGACAGCACACAAGTGTCTGGCACTGCTCTCCGAGGCATGCGGGCATAAGGCACCTCACAAGCCAAACTCTCAGCCAAGGCCCTAGCTATGGCACATCAGGGCATCAGGCAGTAGGCCCCTGCGAAGCACGAGGAGCAGTCAGCAGCCCAGCATTGCACTCTCAGGGGCTGAGGCAGAAGGGACCGCACAGTTCTAGATATCAGCCACCAGCCTGGCAATTGCCTCGCTGGGCCCTCATGCAGCAGGCACCTCACAAGGTAAAGGAGCTGCTAGGCCCCGGCGAAGCCCTAAGTGGCACTGCTGCACAAGGGACCTCCAACAGCACACAAGAGCCACGGCCCTGCTCGCTCAGGCATGCGGGCATAGGGCACCTCACAAGCCAAACTCTCAGCCATGGCCCGAGCAGTGGCACATCAGGGCGTTCAGGCAGAAGGCCCTCCGAAGCACGAGGAGCAGCCGGCATCCTAGCATTGCTCTCTCAGGGACTGAGGCAGAAGGCACCGCACAATCCCAAGCATCAGACAGCAGCCTGGCAGTTGCCTCGCAGCGCCCTCATGCAGAGCGCACCTAACAAGCCCAAGGAACTGTTAGGCACCCGGCTGTGTCCTGCGTGACACTGAAACATAAATGTCCTCAAAGGCACAAAGAGCAGGCAGGGGCCGAGCACTGCTCTATCAGGCACTGCTGCACAACTCACCTCACAACCAAGGACAGCACCCGAGGGCCTGGCACTGCTCTCCAAGCCATGCAGGCATAGGGCACCTCACAAGGCAAACTCTCAGCCACGGCCCGAGCAGCGGCACATGACTGCATCACGCAGAAGGCCCTCCGAAGCACGAGGAGCAGCCGGCATCCTAGCATTGCTCTCTCAGGGACTGAGGCACGAGGCAAAAGGGACCTCCCAATCAGAAGCATCAGCCACCAGTGTGGCAGTTGCCTCGCAGGGCCTCACGCAGAAGGCACCTCACAAGGAGAAGGAGCTGCCAGGCACCCGGCGAAGCCCTAAATGGCACTGCTGCACAAGGGACCTCCAACGCTAAGAGAGCGGCCAGGGGCCGAGCACTGCCCTGTCACGCACTGCTGCACAACTCACCTCACAACCAAGGACAGCACACAAGTGTCTGGCACTGCTCTCCGAGGCATGCGGGCATAAGGCACCTCACAAGCCAAACTCTCAGCCAAGGCCCTAGCTATGGCACATCAGGGCATCAGGCAGTAGGCCCCTGCGAAGCACGAGGAGCAGTCAGCAGCCCAGCATTGCACTCTCAGGGGCTGAGGCAGAAGGGACCGCACAGTTCTAGATATCAGCCACCAGCCTGGCAATTGCCTCGCTGGGCCCTCATGCAGCAGGCACCTCACAAGGTAAAGGAGCTGCTAGGCCCCGGCGAAGCCCTAAGTGGCACTGCTGCACAAGGGACCTCCAACAGCACACAAGAGCCACGGCCCTGCTCGCTCAGGCATGCGGGCATAGGGCACCTCACAAGCCAAACTCTCAGCCATGGCCCGAGCAGTGGCACATCAGGGCGTTCAGGCAGAAGGCCCTCCGAAGCACGAGGAGCAGCCGGCATCCTAGCATTGCTCTCTCAGGGACTGAGGCAGAAGGCACCGCACAATCCCAAGCATCAGACAGCAGCCTGGCAGTTGCCTCGCAGCGCCCTCATGCAGAGCGCACCTAACAAGCCCAAGGAACTGTTAGGCACCCGGCTGTGTCCTGCGTGACACTGAAACATAAATGTCCTCAAAGGCACAAAGAGCAGGCAGGGGCCGAGCACTGCTCTATCAGGCACTGCTGCACAACTCACCTCACAACCAAGGACAGCACCCGAGGGCCTGGCACTGCTCTCCAAGCCATGCAGGCATAGGGCACCTCACAAGGCAAACTCTCAGCCACGGCCCGAGCAGCGGCACATGACTGCATCACGCAGAAGGCCCTCCGAAGCACGAGGAGCAGCCGGCATCCTAGCATTGCTCTCTCAGGGACTGAGGCACGAGGCAAAAGGGACCTCCCAATCAGAAGCATCAGCCACCAGTGTGGCAGTTGCCTCGCAGGGCCTCACGCAGAAGGCACCTCACAAGGAGAAGGAGCTGCCAGGCACCCGGCGAAGCCCTAAATGGCACTGCTGCACAAGGGACCTCCAACGCTAAGAGAGCGGCCAGGGGCCGAGCACTGCCCTGTCACGCACTGCTGCACAACTCACCTCACAAGCACGGACAGCACCCGAGGGCCTGGCACTGCTCTCCAAGCCATGCAGGCATAGGGCACCTCCCAAGCCAAACTCTCAGCCACGGCCCGAGCAGCCGCACATGAGGGCATCAGGCAGAAGGTCCCTCCGAAGCATGAGGAGCAGTCAGCATCCTAATAGCGCTCTCAGGGATGGAGGCAGATGAGACCTCACAACCCCAAGGATCAGCCACCAGCCTTGCAGTCGCCTCGCAGGGCCTCCTGCAGAAGGTGCTGTACAAGGAGCTCCTAGGCACCCAGCTAAGCCCTAAATGGCACGGCTACACAAGGGACCTCCAAAGCGCACGGACAAGTGATGTGCCTGCCGCTGCTCTCCAAGCCATGCAGGCATAGGGCACCTCACAAGGCAAACTCTCAGCCACGGCCCGAGCAGCGGCGCAGCAGGGCATCAGGGCATCAGGCAGAAGGCCCCTCCGAAGCACGAGGAGCAGTCGGCATCCTAATAGCGCTCTCAGGGATGGAGGCAGATGAGACCTCACAACCCCAAGGATCAGCCACCAGCCTTGCAGTTGCCTCGCAGGGCCTCCTGCAGACGGTGCCATACAAGGAGCTCCTAGGCACCCAGCTAAGCCCTAAATGGCACGGCTACACAAGGGACCTCCAAAGCGCACGGACAAGTGATGTGCCTACCGCTGCTCTCCAAGCCATGCGGGCATAGGGCACCTCACAAGGCAAACTCTCAGCCACGGCCCGAGCAGTGGCGCAGCAGGGCATCAGGCAGAAGGCCCTCCGAAGCACGAGGAGCAGCCGGCATCCTAGCATTGCTCTCTCAGGGACTGAGGCAGAAGGCACCGCACAATCCCAAGCATCAGACAGCAGCCTGGCAGTTGCCTCGCAGCGCCCTCATGCAGAGCGCACCTAACAAGCCCAAGGAACTGTTAGGCACCCGGCTGTGTCCTGCGTGACACTGAAACATAAATGTCCTCAAAGGCACAAAGAGCAGGCAGGGGCCGAGCACTGCTCTATCAGGCACTGCTGCACAACTCACCTCACAACCAAGGACAGCACCCGAGGGCCTGGCACTGCTCTCCAAGCCATGCAGGCATAGGGCACCTCACAAGGCAAACTCTCAGCCACGGCCCGAGCAGCGGCACATGAGGGCATCACGCAGAAGGCCCTCCGAAGCACGAGGAGCAGCCGGCATCCTAGCATTGCTCTCTCAGGGACTGAGGCACGAGGCAAAAGGGACCTCCCAATCAGAAGCATCAGCCACCAGTGTGGCAGTTGCCTCGCACGGCCTCACGCAGAAGGCACCTCACAAGGAGAAGGAGCTGCCAGGCACCCGGCGAAGCCCTAAATGGCACTGCTGCACAAGGGACCTCCAACGCTAAGAGAGCGGCCAGGGGCCGAGCACTGCCCTGTCACGCACTGCTGCACAACTCACCTCACAACCAAGGACAGCACACAAGTGTCTGGCACTGCTCTCCGAGGCATGCGGGCATAAGGCACCTCACAAGGCAAACTCTCAGCCAAGGCCCTAGCTATGGCACATCAGGGCATCAGGCAGTAGGCCCCTGCGAAGCACGAGGAGCAGTCAGCAGCCCAGCATTGCACTCTCAGGGGCTGAGGCAGAAGGGACCGCACAGTTCTAGATATCAGCCACCAGCCTGGCAATTGCCTCGCTGGGCCCTCATGCAGCAGGCACCTCACAAGGTAAAGGAGCAGCTAGGCCCCGGCGAAGCCCTAAGTGGCACTGCTGCACAAGGGACCTCCAACAGCACACAGGAGCACGGCCCTGCTCGCTCAGGCATGCGGGCATAGGGCACCTCCCAAGCCAAACTCTCAGCCATGGCCCGAGCAGTGGCACATCAGGGCGTTCAGGCAGAAGGCCCTCCGAAGCACGAGGAGCAGCCGGCATCCTAGCATTGCTCTGTCAGGGACTGAGGCAGAAGGCACCGCACAATCCCAAGCATCAGACAGCAGCCTGGCAGTTGCCTCGCAGCGCCCTCATGCAGAGCGCACCTAACAAGCCCAAGGAACTGTTAGGCACCCGGCTGTGTCCTGCGTGACACTGAAACATAAATGTCCTCAAAGGCACAAAGAGCAGGCAGGGGCCGAGCACTGCTCTATCAGGCACTGCTGCACAACTCACCTCACAACCAAGGACAGCACCCGAGGGCCTGGCACTGCTCTCCAAGCCATGCAGGCATAGGGCACCTCACAAGGCAAACTCTCAGCCACGGCCCGAGCAGCGGCACATGACTGCATCACGCAGAAGGCCCTCCGAAGCACGAGGAGCAGCCGGCATCCTAGCATTGCTCTCTCAGGGACTGAGGCACGAGGCAAAAGGGACCTCCCAATCAGAAGCATCAGCCACCAGTGTGGCAGTTGCCTCGCAGGGCCTCACGCAGAAGGCACCTCACAAGGAGAAGGAGCTGCCAGGCACCCGGCGAAGCCCTAAATGGCACTGCTGCACAAGGGACCTCCAACGCTAAGAGAGCGGCCAGGGGCCGAGCACTGCCCTGTCACGCACTGCTGCACAACTCACCTCACAAGCACGGACAGCACCCGAGGGCCTGGCACTGCTCTCCAAGCCATGCAGGCATAGGGCACCTCCCAAGCCAAACTCTCAGCCACGGCCCGAGCAGCGGCGCAGCAGGGCATCAGGGCATCAGGCAGAAGGCCCCTCCGAAGCACGAGGAGCAGTCGGCATCCTAATAGCGCTCTCAGGGATGGAGGCAGATGAGACCTCACAACCCCAAGGATCAGCCACCAGCCTTGCAGTTGCCTCGCAGGGCCTCCTGCAGAAGGTGCCGTACAAGGAGCTCCTAGGCACCCAGCTAAGCCCTAAATGGCACGGCTACACAAGGGACCTCCAAAGCGCACGGACAAGTGATGTGCCTGCCGCTGCTCTCCAAGCCATGCAGGCATAGGGCACCTCACAAGGCAAACTCTCAGCCACGGCCCGAGCAGTGGCGCAGCAGGGCATCAGGCAGAAGGCCCTCCGAAGCACGAGGAGCAGCCGGCATCCTAGCATTGCTCTGTCAGGGACTGAGGCAGAAGGCACCGCACAATCCCAAGCATCAGACAGCAGCCTGGCAGTTGCCTCGCAGCGCCCTCATGCAGAGCGCACCTAACAAGCCCAAGGAACTGTTAGGCACCCGGCTGTGTCCTGCGTGACACTGAAACATAAATGTCCTCAAAGGCACAAAGAGCAGGCAGGGGCCGAGCACTGCTCTATCAGGCACTGCTGCACAACTCACCTCACAACCAAGGACAGCACCCGAGGGCCTGGCACTGCTCTCCAAGCCATGCAGGCATAGGGCACCTCACAAGGCAAACTCTCAGCCACGGCCCGAGCAGCGGCACATGAGGGCATCACGCAGAAGGCCCTCCGAAGCACGAGGAGCAGCCGGCATCCTAGCATTGCTCTCTCAGGGACTGAGGCACGAGGCAAAAGGGACCTCCCAATCAGAAGCATCAGCCACCAGTGTGGCGGTTGCCTCGCACGGCCTCACGCAGAAGGCACCTCACAAGGAGAAGGAGCTGCCAGGCACCCGGCGAAGCCCTAAATGGCACTGCTGCACAAGGGACCTCCAACGCTAAGAGAGCGGCCAGGGGCCGAGCACTGCCCTGTCACGCACTGCTGCACAACTCACCTCACAACCAAGGACAGCACACAAGTGTCTGGCACTGCTCTCCGAGGCATGCGGGCATAAGGCACCTCACAAGGCAAACTCTCAGCCAAGGCCCTAGCAATGGCACATCAGGGCTTCAGGCAGTAGGCCCCTGCGAAGCACGAGGAGCAGTCAGCAGCCCAGCATTGCACTCTCAGGGGCTGAGGCAGAAGGGACCGCACAGTTCTAGGTATCAGCCACCAGCCTGGCAATTGCCTCGCTGGGCCCTCATGCAGCAGGCACCTCACAAGGTAAAGGAGCTGCTAGGCACCCGGCGAAGCCCTAAGTGGCACTGCTGCACAAGGGACCTCCAACAGCACACAAGAGCACGGCCCTGCTCGCTCAGGCATGCGGGCATAGGGCACCTCCCAAGCCAAACTCTCAGCCATGGCCCGAGCAGTGGCACATCAGGGCGTTCAGGCAGAAGGTCCCTCCGAAGCATGAGGAGCAGTCAGCATCCTAATAGCGCTCTCAGGGATGGAGGCAGATGAGACCTCACAACCCCAAGGATCAGCCACCAGCCTTGCAGTTGCCTCGCAGGGCCTCCTGCAGAAGGTGCCGTACAAGGAGCTCCTAGGCACCCAGCTAAGCCCTAAATGGCACGGCTACACAAGGGACCTCCAAAGCGCACGGACAAGTGATGTGCCTGCCGCTGCTCTCCAAGCCAGGCAGGCATAGGGCACCTCACAAGCCAAACTCTCAGCCACGGCCCGAGCAGTGGCACATCAGGGCGTTCAGGCAGAAGGTCCCTCCGAAGCATGAGGAGCAGTCGGCATCCTAATAGCGCTCTCAGGGATGGAGGCAGATGAGACCTCACAACCCCAAGGATCAGCCACCAGCCTTGCAGTTGCCTCGCAGGGCCTCCTGCAGAAGGTGCCATACAAGGAGCTCCTAGGCACGCAGCTAAGCCCTAAATGGCACGGCTACACAAGGGACCTCCAAAGCGCAGGGACAAGTGATGTGCCTGCCGCTGCTCTCCAAGCCATGCAGGCATAGGGCACCTCACAAGGCAAACTCTCAGCCACGGCCCGAGCAGTGGCGCAGCAGGGCATCAGGCAGAAGGCCCTCCGAAGCACGAGGAGCAGCCGGCATCCTAGCATTGCTCTCTCAGGGACTGAGGCAGAAGGCACCGCACAATCCCAAGCATCAGACAGCAGCCTGGCAGTTGCCTCGCAGCGCCCTCATGCAGAGCGCACCTAACAAGCCCAAGGAACTGTTAGGCACCCGGCTGTGTCCTGCGTGACACTGAAACATAAATGTCCTCAAAGGCACAAAGAGCAGGCAGGGGCCGAGCACTGCTCTATCAGGCACTGCTGCACAACTCACCTCACAACCAAGGACAGCACCCGAGGGCCTGGCACTGCTCTCCAAGCCATGCAGGCATAGGGCACCTCACAAGGCAAACTCTCAGCCACGGCCCGAGCAGCGGCACATGAGGGCATCACGCAGAAGGCCCTCCGAAGCACGAGGAGCAGCCGGCATCCTAGCATTGCTCTCTCAGGGACTGAGGCACGAGGCAAAAGGGACCTCCCAATCAGAAGCATCAGCCACCAGTGTGGCGGTTGCCTCGCACGGCCTCACGCAGAAGGCACCTCACAAGGAGAAGGAGCTGCCAGGCACCCGGCGAAGCCCTAAATGGCACTGCTGCACAAGGGACCTCCAACGCTAAGAGAGCGGCCAGGGGCCGAGCACTGCCCTGTCACGCACTGCTGCACAACTCACCTCACAACCAAGGACAGCACACAAGTGTCTGGCACTGCTCTCCGAGGCATGCGGGCATAAGGCACCTCACAAGGCAAACTCTCAGCCAAGGCCCTAGTAATGGCACATCAGGGCATCAGGCAGAAGGCCTCTCCGAAGCACGAGGAGCAGTCAGCAGCCCAGCATTGCACTCTCAGGGGCTGAGGCAGAAGGGACCGCACAGTTCTAGGTATCAGCCACCAGCCTGGCAATTGCCTCGCTGGGCCCTCATGCAGCAGGCACCTCACAAGGTAAAGGAGCTGCTAGGCACCCGGCGAAGCCCTAAGTGGCACTGCTGCACAAGGGACCTCCAACAGCACACAAGAGCACGGCCCTGCTCGCTCAGGCATGCGGGCATAGGGCACCTCCCAAGCCAAACTCTCAGCCATGGCCCGAGCAGTGGCACATCAGGGCGTTCAGGCAGAAGGTCCCTCCGAAGCATGAGGAGCAGTCAGCATCCTAATAGCGCTCTCAGGGATGGAGGCAGATGAGACCTCACAACCCCAAGGATCAGCCACCAGCCTTGCAGTTGCCTCGCAGGGCCTCCTGCAGAAGTTGCTGTACAAGGAGCTCCTAGGCACCCAGCTAAGCCCTAAATGGCACGGCTACACAAGGGACCTCCAAAGCGCAGGGACAAGTGATGTGCCTGCCGCTGCTCTCCAAGCCATGCAGGCATAGGGCACCTCACAAGGCAAACTCTCAGCCACGGCCCGAGCAGTGGCGCAGCAGGGCATCAGGCAGAAGGCCCTCCGAAGCACGAGGAGCAGCCGGCATCCTAGCATTGCTCTCTCAGGGACTGAGGCAGAAGGCACCGCACAATCCCAAGCATCAGACAGCAGCCTGGCAGTTGCCTCGCAGCGCCCTCATGCAGAGCGCACCTAACAAGCCCAAGGAACTGTTAGGCACCCGGCTGTGTCCTGCGTGACACTGAAACATAAATGTCCTCAAAGGCACAAAGAGCAGGCAGGGGCCGAGCACTGCTCTATCAGGCACTGCTGCACAACTCACCTCACAACCAAGGACAGCACCCGAGGGCCTGGCACTGCTCTCCAAGCCATGCAGGCATAGGGCACCTCACAAGGCAAACTCTCAGCCACGGCCCGAGCAGCGGCACATGAGGGCATCACGCAGAAGGCCCTCCGAAGCACGAGGAGCAGCCGGCATCCTAGCATTGCTCTCTCAGGGACTGAGGCACGAGGCAAAAGGGACCTCCCAATCAGAAGCATCAGCCACCAGTGTGGCGGTTGCCTCGCACGGCCTCACGCAGAAGGCACCTCACAAGGAGAAGGAGCTGCCAGGCACCCGGCGAAGCCCTAAATGGCACTGCTGCACAAGGGACCTCCAACGCTAAGAGAGCGGCCAGGGGCCGAGCACTGCCCTGTCACGCACTGCTGCACAACTCACCTCACAACCAAGGACAGCACACAAGTGTCTGGCACTGCTCTCCGAGGCATGCGGGCATAAGGCACCTCACAAGGCAAACTCTCAGCCAAGGCCCTAGCAATGGCACATCAGGGCTTCAGGCAGTAGGCCCCTGCGAAGCACGAGGAGCAGTCAGCAGCCCAGCATTGCACTCTCAGGGGCTGAGGCAGAAGGGACCGCACAGTTCTAGGTATCAGCCACCAGCCTGGCAATTGCCTCGCTGGGCCCTCATGCAGCAGGCACCTCACAAGGTAAAGGAGCTGCTAGGCACCCGGCGAAGCCCTAAGTGGCACTGCTGCACAAGGGACCTCCAACAGCACACAAGAGCACGGCCCTGCTCGCTCAGGCATGCGGGCATAGGGCACCTCCCAAGCCAAACTCTCAGCCATGGCCCGAGCAGTGGCACATCAGGGCGTTCAGGCAGAAGGTCCCTCCGAAGCATGAGGAGCAGTCAGCATCCTAATAGCGCTCTCAGGGATGGAGGCAGATGAGACCTCACAACCCCAAGGATCAGCCACCAGCCTTGCAGTTGCCTCGCAGGGCCTCCTGCAGAAGGTGCCGTACAAGGAGCTCCTAGGCACCCAGCTAAGCCCTAAATGGCACGGCTACACAAGGGACCTCCAAAGCGCACGGACAAGTGATGTGCCTGCCGCTGCTCTCCAAGCCAGGCAGGCATAGGGCACCTCACAAGCCAAACTCTCAGCCACGGCCCGAGCAGTGGCACATCAGGGCGTTCAGGCAGAAGGTCCCTCCGAAGCATGAGGAGCAGTCGGCATCCTAATAGCGCTCTCAGGGATGGAGGCAGATGAGACCTCACAACCCCAAGGATCAGCCACCAGCCTTGCAGTTGCCTCGCAGGGCCTCCTGCAGAAGGTGCCATACAAGGAGCTCCTAGGCACGCAGCTAAGCCCTAAATGGCACGGCTACACAAGGGACCTCCAAAGCGCAGGGACAAGTGATGTGCCTGCCGCTGCTCTCCAAGCCATGCAGGCATAGGGCACCTCACAAGGCAAACTCTCAGCCACGGCCCGAGCAGTGGCGCAGCAGGGCATCAGGCAGAAGGCCCTCCGAAGCACGAGGAGCAGCCGGCATCCTAGCATTGCTCTCTCAGGGACTGAGGCAGAAGGCACCGCACAATCCCAAGCATCAGACAGCAGCCTGGCAGTTGCCTCGCAGCGCCCTCATGCAGAGCGCACCTAACAAGCCCAAGGAACTGTTAGGCACCCGGCTGTGTCCTGCGTGACACTGAAACATAAATGTCCTCAAAGGCACAAAGAGCAGGCAGGGGCCGAGCACTGCTCTATCAGGCACTGCTGCACAACTCACCTCACAACCAAGGACAGCACCCGAGGGCCTGGCACTGCTCTCCAAGCCATGCAGGCATAGGGCACCTCACAAGGCAAACTCTCAGCCACGGCCCGAGCAGCGGCACATGAGGGCATCACGCAGAAGGCCCTCCGAAGCACGAGGAGCAGCCGGCATCCTAGCATTGCTCTCTCAGGGACTGAGGCACGAGGCAAAAGGGACCTCCCAATCAGAAGCATCAGCCACCAGTGTGGCGGTTGCCTCGCACGGCCTCACGCAGAAGGCACCTCACAAGGAGAAGGAGCTGCCAGGCACCCGGCGAAGCCCTAAATGGCACTGCTGCACAAGGGACCTCCAACGCTAAGAGAGCGGCCAGGGGCCGAGCACTGCCCTGTCACGCACTGCTGCACAACTCACCTCACAACCAAGGACAGCACACAAGTGTCTGGCACTGCTCTCCGAGGCATGCGGGCATAAGGCACCTCACAAGGCAAACTCTCAGCCAAGGCCCTAGCTATGGCACATCAGGGCATCAGGCAGTAGGCCCCTGCGAAGCACGAGGAGCAGTCAGCAGCCCAGCATTGCACTCTCAGGGGCTGAGGCAGAAGGGACCGCACAGTTCTAGATATCAGCCACCAGCCTGGCAATTGCCTCGCTGGGCCCTCATGCAGCAGGCACCTCACAAGGTAAAGGAGCTGCTAGGCCCCGGCGAAGCCCTAAGTGGCACTGCTGCACAAGGGACCTCCAACAGCACACAAGAGCACGGCCCTGCTCGCTCAGGCATGCGGGCATAGGGCACCTCCCAAGCCAAACTCTCAGCCATGGCCCGAGCAGTGGCACATCAGGGCGTTCAGGCAGAAGGCCCCTCCGAAGCACGAGGAGCAGCCGGCATCCTAGCATTGCTCTGTCAGGGACTGAGGCAGAAGGCACCGCACAATCCCAAGCATCAGACAGCAGCCTGGCAGTTGCCTCGCAGCGCCCTCATGCAGAGCGCACCTAACAAGCCCAAGGAACTGTTAGGCACCCGGCTGTGTCCTGCGTGACACTGAAACATAAATGTCCTCAAAGGCACAAAGAGCAGGCAGGGGCCGAGCACTGCTCTATCAGGCACTGCTGCACAACTCACCTCACAACCAAGGACAGCACCCGAGGGCCTGGCACTGCTCTCCAAGCCATGCAGGCATAGGGCACCTCACAAGGCAAACTCTCAGCCACGGCCCGAGCAGCGGCACATGACTGCATCACGCAGAAGGCCCTCCGAAGCACGAGGAGCAGCCGGCATCCTAGCATTGCTCTCTCAGGGACTGAGGCACGAGGCAAAAGGGACCTCCCAATCAGAAGCATCAGCCACCAGTGTGGCAGTTGCCTCGCAGGGCCTCACGCAGAAGGCACCTCACAAGGAGAAGGAGCTGCCAGGCACCCGGCGAAGCCCTAAATGGCACTGCTGCACAAGGGACCTCCAACGCTAAGAGAGCGGCCAGGGGCCGAGCACTGCCCTGTCACGCACTGCTGCACAACTCACCTCACAAGCACGGACAGCACCCGAGGGCCTGGCACTGCTCTCCAAGCCATGCAGGCATAGGGCACCTCCCAAGCCAAACTCTCAGCCACGGCCCGAGCAGCCGCACATGAGGGCATCAGGCAGAAGGTCCCTCCGAAGCATGAGGAGCAGTCAGCATCCTAATAGCGCTCTCAGGGATGGAGGCAGATGAGACCTCACAACCCCAAGGATCAGCCACCAGCCTTGCAGTTGCCTCGCAGGGCCTCCTGCAGAAGGTGCTGTACAAGGAGCTCCTAGGCACCCAGCTAAGCCCTAAATGGCACGGCTACACAAGGGACCTCCAAAGCGCACGGACAAGTGATGTGCCTGCCGCTGCTCTCCAAGCCATGCAGGCATAGGGCACCTCACAAGGCAAACTCTCAGCCACGGCCCGAGCAGCGGCGCAGCAGGGCATCAGGGCATCAGGCAGAAGGCCCCTCCGAAGCACGAGGAGCAGTCGGCATCCTAATAGCGCTCTCAGGGATGGAGGCAGATGAGACCTCACAACCCCAAGGATCAGCCACCAGCCTTGCAGTTGCCTCGCAGGGCCTCCTGCAGACGGTGCCATACAAGGAGCTCCTAGGCACCCAGCTAAGCCCTAAATGGCACGGCTACACAAGGGACCTCCAAAGCGCAGGGACAAGTGATGTGCCTGCCGCTGCTCTCCAAGCCAGGCAGGCATAGGGCACCTCACAAGGCAAACTCTCAGCCACGGCCCGAGCAGTGGCGCAGCAGGGCATCAGGCAGAAGGCCCTCCGAAGCACGAGGAGCAGCCGGCATCCTAGCATTGCTCTCTCAGGGACTGAGGCAGAAGGCACCGCACAATCCCAAGCATCAGACAGCAGCCTGGCAGTTGCCTCGCAGCGCCCTCATGCAGAGCGCACCTAACAAGCCCAAGGAACTGTTAGGCACCCGGCTGTGTCCTGCGTGACACTGAAACATAAATGTCCTCAAAGGCACAAAGAGCAGGCAGGGGCCGAGCACTGCTCTATCAGGCACTGCTGCACAACTCACCTCACAACCAAGGACAGCACCCGAGGGCCTGGCACTGCTCTCCAAGCCATGCAGGCATAGGGCACCTCACAAGGCAAACTCTCAGCCACGGCCCGAGCAGCGGCACATGAGGGCATCACGCAGAAGGCCCTCCGAAGCACGAGGAGCAGCCGGCATCCTAGCATTGCTCTCTCAGGGACTGAGGCACGAGGCAAAAGGGACCTCCCAATCAGAAGCATCAGCCACCAGTGTGGCAGTTGCCTCGCAGGGCCTCACGCAGAAGGCACCTCACAAGGAGAAGGAGCTGCCAGGCACCCGGCGAAGCCCTAAATGGCACTGCTGCACAAGGGACCTCCAACGCTAAGAGAGCGGCCAGGGGCCGAGCACTGCCCTGTCACGCACTGCTGCACAACTCACCTCACAAGCACGGACAGCACCCGAGGGCCTGGCACTGCTCTCCAAGCCATGCAGGCATAGGGCACCTCCCAAGCCAAACTCTCAGCCACGGCCCGAGCAGCCGCACATGAGGGCATCAGGCAGAAGGTCCCTCCGAAGCATGAGGAGCAGTCAGCATCCTAATAGCTCTCTCAGGGATGGAGGCAGATGAGACCTCACAACCCCAGGGATCAGCCACCAGCCTTGCAGTTGCCTCGCAGGGCCTCCTGCAGAAGGTGCTGTACAAGGAGCTCCTAGGCACCCAGCTAAGCCCTAAATGGCACGGCTACACAAGGGACCTCCAAAGCGCACGGACAAGTGATGTGCCTGCCGCTGCTCTCCAAGCCATGCAGGCATAGGGCACCTCACAAGGCAAACTCTCAGCCACGGCCCGAGCAGCGGCGCAGCAGGGCATCAGGGCATCAGGCAGAAGGCCCCTCCGAAGCACGAGGAGCAGTCGGCATCCTAATAGCGCTCTCAGGGATGGAGGCAGATGAGACCTCACAAGCCCAAGGATCAGCCACCAGCCTTGCAGTTGCCTCGCAGGGCCTCCTGCAGACGGTGCCATACAAGGAGCTCCTAGGCACCCAGCTAAGCCCTAAATGGCACGGCTACAAAAGGGACCTCCAAAGCGCACGGACAAGTGATGTGCCTGCCGCTGCTCTCCAAGCCATGCAGGCATAGGGCACCTCACAAGGCAAACTCTCAGCCACGGCCCGAGCAGTGGCGCAGCAGGGCATCAGGCAGAAGGCCCTCCGAAGCACGAGGAGCAGCCGGCATCCTAGCATTGCTCTCTCAGGGACTGAGGCAGAAGGCACCGCACAATCCCAAGCATCAGACAGCAGCCTGGCAGTTGCCTCGCAGCGCCCTCATGCAGAGCGCACCTAACAAGCCCAAGGAACTGTTAGGCACCCGGCTGTGTCCTGCGTGACACTGAAACATAAATGTCCTCAAAGGCACAAAGAGCAGGCAGGGGCCGAGCACTGCTCTATCAGGCACTGCTGCACAACTCACCTCACAACCAAGGACAGCACCCGAGGGCCTGGCACTGCTCTCCAAGCCATGCAGGCATAGGGCACCTCACAAGGCAAACTCTCAGCCACGGCCCGAGCAGCGGCACATGAGGGCATCACGCAGAAGGCCCTCCGAAGCACGAGGAGCAGCCGGCATCCTAGCATTGCTCTCTCAGGGACTGAGGCACGAGGCAAAAGGGACCTCCCAATCAGAAGCATCAGCCACCAGTGTGGCGGTTGCCTCGCAGGGCCTCACGCAGAAGGCACCTCACAAGGAGAAGGAGCTGCCAGGCACCCGGCGAAGCCCTAAATGGCACTGCTGCACAAGGGACCTCCAACGCTAAGAGAGCGGCCAGGGGCCGAGCACTGCCCTGTCACGCACTGCTGCACAACTCACCTCACAACCAAGGACAGCACACAAGTGTCTGGCACTGCTCTCCGAGGCATGCGGGCATAAGGCACCTCACAAGGCAAACTCTCAGCCAAGGCCCTAGCTATGGCACATCAGGGCATCAGGCAGTAGGCCCCTGCGAAGCACGAGGAGCAGTCAGCAGCCCAGCATTGCACTCTCAGGGGCTGAGGCAGAAGGGACCGCACAGTTCTAGGTATCAGCCACCAGCCTGGCAATTGCCTCGCTGGGCCCTCATGCAGCAGGCACCTCACAAGGTAAAGGAGCTGCTAGGCACCCGGCGAAGCCCTAAGTGGCACTGCTGCACAAGGGACCTCCAACAGCACACAAGAGCACGGCCCTGCTCGCTCAGGCATGCGGGCATAGGGCACCTCCCAAGCCAAACTCTCAGCCATGGCCCGAGCAGTGGCACATCAGGGCGTTCAGGCAGAAGGTCCCTCCGAAGCATGAGGAGCAGTCAGCATCCTAATAGCGCTCTCAGGGATGGAGGCAGATGAGACCTCACAACCCCAAGGATCAGCCACCAGCCTTGCAGTTGCCTCGCAGGGCCTCCTGCAGAAGGTGCCGTACAAGGAGCTCCTAGGCACCCAGCTAAGCCCTAAATGGCACGGCTACACAAGGGACCTCCAAAGCGCACGGACAAGTGATGTGCCTGCCGCTGCTCTCCAAGCCAGGCAGGCATAGGGCACCTCACAAGCCAAACTCTCAGCCACGGCCCGAGCAGTGGCACATCAGGGCGTTCAGGCAGAAGGTCCCTCCGAAGCATGAGGAGCAGTCGGCATCCTAATAGCGCTCTCAGGGATGGAGGCAGATGAGACCTCACAACCCCAAGGATCAGCCACCAGCCTTGCAGTTGCCTCGCAGGGCCTCCTGCAGAAGGTGCCATACAAGGAGCTCCTAGGCACCCAGCTAAGCCCTAAATGGCACGGCTACACAAGGGACCTCCAAAGCGCAGGGACAAGTGATGTGCCTGCCGCTGCTCTCCAAGCCATGCAGGCATAGGGCACCTCACAAGGCAAACTCTCAGCCACGGCCCGAGCAGTGGCGCAGCAGGGCATCAGGCAGAAGGCCCTCCGAAGCACGAGGAGCAGCCGGCATCCTAGCATTGCTCTCTCAGGGACTGAGGCAGAAGGCACCGCACAATCCCAAGCATCAGACAGCAGCCTGGCAGTTGCCTCGCAGCGCCCTCATGCAGAGCGCACCTAACAAGCCCAAGGAACTGTTAGGCACCCGGCTGTGTCCTGCGTGACACTGAAACATAAATGTCCTCAAAGGCACAAAGAGCAGGCAGGGGCCGAGCACTGCTCTATCAGGCACTGCTGCACAACTCACCTCACAACCAAGGACAGCACCCGAGGGCCTGGCACTGCTCTCCAAGCCATGCAGGCATAGGGCACCTCACAAGGCAAACTCTCAGCCACGGCCCGAGCAGCGGCACATGAGGGCATCACGCAGAAGGCCCTCCGAAGCACGAGGAGCAGCCGGCATCCTAGCATTGCTCTCTCAGGGACTGAGGCACGAGGCAAAAGGGACCTCCCAATCAGAAGCATCAGCCACCAGTGTGGCGGTTGCCTCGCACGGCCTCACGCAGAAGGCACCTCACAAGGAGAAGGAGCTGCCAGGCACCCGGCGAAGCCCTAAATGGCACTGCTGCACAAGGGACCTCCAACGCTAAGAGAGCGGCCAGGGGCCGAGCACTGCCCTGTCACGCACTGCTGCACAACTCACCTCACAAGCACGAACAGCACCCGAGGGCCTGGCACTGCTCTCCAAGCCATGCAGGCATAGGGCACCTCCCAAGCCAAACTCTCAGCCACGGCCCGAGCAGCCGCACATGAGGGCATCAGGCAGAAGGTCCCTCCGAAGCATGAGGAGCAGTCAGCATCCTAATAGCGCTCTCAGGGATGGAGGCAGATGAGACCTCACAACCCCAAGGATCAGCCACCAGCCTTGCAGTTGCCTCGCAGGGCCTCCTGCAGAAGGTGCCATACAAGGAGCTCCTAGGCACCCAGCTAAGCCCTAAATGGCACGGCTACACAAGGGACCTCCAAAGCGCACGGACAAGTGATGTGCCTGCCGCTGCTCTCCAAGCCATGCAGGCATAGGGCACCTCACAAGGCAAACTCTCAGCCACGGCCCGAGCAGCGGCACATGAGGGCATCAGGCAGAAGGCCCTCCGAAGCACGAGGAGCTGCCGGCATCCTAGCATTGCTCTCTCAGGGACTGAGGCACGAGGCAAAAGGGACCTCCCAATCAGAAGCATCAGCCACCAGTGTGGCGGTTGCCTCGCACGGCCTCACGCAGAAGGCACCTCACAAGGAGAAGGAGCTGCCAGGCACCCGGCGAAGCCCTAAATGGCACTGCTGCACAAGGGACCTCCAACGCTAAGAGAGCGGCCAGGGGCCGAGCACTGCCCTGTCACGCACTGCTGCACAACTCACCTCACAACCAAGGACAGCACACAAGTGTCTGGCACTGCTCTCCGAGGCATGCGGGCATAAGGCACCTCACAAGGCAAACTCTCAGCCAAGGCCCTAGCAATGGCACATCAGGGCTTCAGGCAGTAGGCCCCTGCGAAGCACGAGGAGCAGTCAGCAGCCCAGCATTGCACTCTCAGGGGCTGAGGCAGAAGGGACCGCACAGTTCTAGGTATCAGCCACCAGCCTGGCAATTGCCTCGCTGGGCCCTCATGCAGCAGGCACCTCACAAGGTAAAGGAGCTGCTAGGCACCCGGCGAAGCCCTAAGTGGCACTGCTGCACAAGGGACCTCCAACAGCACACAAGAGCACGGCCCTGCTCGCTCAGGCATGCGGGCATAGGGCACCTCCCAAGCCAAACTCTCAGCCATGGCCCGAGCAGTGGCACATCAGGGCGTTCAGGCAGAAGGTCCCTCCGAAGCATGAGGAGCAGTCAGCATCCTAATAGCGCTCTCAGGGATGGAGGCAGATGAGACCTCACAACCCCAAGGATCAGCCACCAGCCTTGCAGTTGCCTCGCAGGGCCTCCTGCAGAAGGTGCCGTACAAGGAGCTCCTAGGCACCCAGCTAAGCCCTAAATGGCACGGCTACACAAGGGACCTCCAAAGCGCACGGACAAGTGATGTGCCTGCCGCTGCTCTCCAAGCCAGGCAGGCATAGGGCACCTCACAAGCCAAACTCTCAGCCACGGCCCGAGCAGTGGCACATCAGGGCGTTCAGGCAGAAGGTCCCTCCGAAGCATGAGGAGCAGTCGGCATCCTAATAGCGCTCTCAGGGATGGAGGCAGATGAGACCTCACAACCCCAAGGATCAGCCACCAGCCTTGCAGTTGCCTCGCAGGGCCTCCTGCAGAAGGTGCCATACAAGGAGCTCCTAGGCACCCAGCTAAGCCCTAAATGGCACGGCTACACAAGGGACCTCCAAAGCGCAGGGACAAGTGATGTGCCTGCCGCTGCTCTCCAAGCCATGCAGGCATAGGGCACCTCACAAGGCAAACTCTCAGCCACGGCCCGAGCAGTGGCGCAGCAGGGCATCAGGCAGAAGGCCCTCCGAAGCACGAGGAGCAGCCGGCATCCTAGCATTGCTCTCTCAGGGACTGAGGCAGAAGGCACCGCACAATCCCAAGCATCAGACAGCAGCCTGGCAGTTGCCTCGCAGCGCCCTCATGCAGAGCGCACCTAACAAGCCCAAGGAACTGTTAGGCACCCGGCTGTGTCCTGCGTGACACTGAAACATAAATGTCCTCAAAGGCACAAAGAGCAGGCAGGGGCCGAGCACTGCTCTATCAGGCACTGCTGCACAACTCACCTCACAACCAAGGACAGCACCCGAGGGCCTGGCACTGCTCTCCAAGCCATGCAGGCATAGGGCACCTCACAAGGCAAACTCTCAGCCACGGCCCGAGCAGCGGCACATGAGGGCATCACGCAGAAGGCCCTCCGAAGCACGAGGAGCAGCCGGCATCCTAGCATTGCTCTCTCAGGGACTGAGGCACGAGGCAAAAGGGACCTCCCAATCAGAAGCATCAGCCACCAGTGTGGCGGTTGCCTCGCACGGCCTCACGCAGAAGGCACCTCACAAGGAGAAGGAGCTGCCAGGCACCCGGCGAAGCCCTAAATGGCACTGCTGCACAAGGGACCTCCAACGCTAAGAGAGCGGCCAGGGGCCGAGCACTGCCCTGTCACGCACTGCTGCACAACTCACCTCACAACCAAGGACAGCACACAAGTGTCTGGCACTGCTCTCCGAGGCATGCGGGCATAAGGCACCTCACAAGGCAAACTCTCAGCCAAGGCCCTAGCTATGGCACATCAGGGCATCAGGCAGTAGGCCCCTGCGAAGCACGAGGAGCAGTCAGCAGCCCAGCATTGCACTCTCAGGGGCTGAGGCAGAAGGGACCGCACAGTTCTAGATATCAGCCACCAGCCTGGCAATTGCCTCGCTGGGCCCTCATGCAGCAGGCACCTCACAAGGTAAAGGAGCTGCTAGGCCCCGGCGAAGCCCTAAGTGGCACTGCTGCACAAGGGACCTCCAACAGCACACAAGAGCACGGCCCTGCTCGCTCAGGCATGCGGGCATAGGGCACCTCCCAAGCCAAACTCTCAGCCATGGCCCGAGCAGTGGCACATCAGGGCGTTCAGGCAGAAGGCCCTCCGAAGCACGAGGAGCAGCCGGCATCCTAGCATTGCTCTGTCAGGGACTGAGGCAGAAGGCACCGCACAATCCCAAGCATCAGACAGCAGCCTGGCAGTTGCCTCGCAGCGCCCTCATGCAGAGCGCACCTAACAAGCCCAAGGAACTGTTAGGCACCCGGCTGTGTCCTGCGTGACACTGAAACATAAATGTCCTCAAAGGCACAAAGAGCAGGCAGGGGCCGAGCACTGCTCTATCAGGCACTGCTGCACAACTCACCTCACAACCAAGGACAGCACCCGAGGGCCTGGCACTGCTCTCCAAGCCATGCAGGCATAGGGCACCTCACAAGGCAAACTCTCAGCCACGGCCCGAGCAGCGGCACATGACTGCATCACGCAGAAGGCCCTCCGAAGCACGAGGAGCAGCCGGCATCCTAGCATTGCTCTCTCAGGGACTGAGGCACGAGGCAAAAGGGACCTCCCAATCAGAAGCATCAGCCACCAGTGTGGCAGTTGCCTCGCAGGGCCTCACGCAGAAGGCACCTCACAAGGAGAAGGAGCTGCCAGGCACCCGGCGAAGCCCTAAATGGCACTGCTGCACAAGGGACCTCCAACGCTAAGAGAGCGGCCAGGGGCCGAGCACTGCCCTGTCACGCACTGCTGCACAACTCACCTCACAAGCACGGACAGCACCCGAGGGCCTGGCACTGCTCTCCAAGCCATGCAGGCATAGGGCACCTCCCAAGCCAAACTCTCAGCCACGGCCCGAGCAGCCGCACATGAGGGCATCAGGCAGAAGGTCCCTCCGAAGCATGAGGAGCAGTCAGCATCCTAATAGCGCTCTCAGGGATGGAGGCAGATGAGACCTCACAACCCCAAGGATCAGCCACCAGCCTTGCAGTTGCCTCGCAGGGCCTCCTGCAGAAGGTGCTGTACAAGGAGCTCCTAGGCACCCAGCTAAGCCCTAAATGGCACGGCTACACAAGGGACCTCCAAAGCGCACGGACAAGTGATGTGCCTGCCGCTGCTCTCCAAGCCATGCAGGCATAGGGCACCTCACAAGGCAAACTCTCAGCCACGGCCCGAGCAGCGGCGCAGCAGGGCATCAGGGCATCAGGCAGAAGGCCCCTCCGAAGCACGAGGAGCAGTCGGCATCCTAATAGCGCTCTCAGGGATGGAGGCAGATGAGACCTCACAACCCCAAGGATCAGCCACCAGCCTTGCAGTTGCCTCGCAGGGCCTCCTGCAGACGGTGCCATACAAGGAGCTCCTAGGCACCCAGCTAAGCCCTAAATGGCACGGCTACACAAGGGACCTCCAAAGCGCAGGGACAAGTGATGTGCCTGCCGCTGCTCTCCAAGCCAGGCAGGCATAGGGCACCTCACAAGGCAAACTCTCAGCCACGGCCCGAGCAGTGGCGCAGCAGGGCATCAGGCAGAAGGCCCTCCGAAGCACGAGGAGCAGCCGGCATCCTAGCATTGCTCTCTCAGGGACTGAGGCAGAAGGCACCGCACAATCCCAAGCATCAGACAGCAGCCTGGCAGTTGCCTCGCAGCGCCCTCATGCAGAGCGCACCTAACAAGCCCAAGGAACTGTTAGGCACCCGGCTGTGTCCTGCGTGACACTGAAACATAAATGTCCTCAAAGGCACAAAGAGCAGGCAGGGGCCGAGCACTGCTCTATCAGGCACTGCTGCACAACTCACCTCACAACCAAGGACAGCACCCGAGGGCCTGGCACTGCTCTCCAAGCCATGCAGGCATAGGGCACCTCACAAGGCAAACTCTCAGCCACGGCCCGAGCAGCGGCACATGAGGGCATCACGCAGAAGGCCCTCCGAAGCACGAGGAGCAGCCGGCATCCTAGCATTGCTCTCTCAGGGACTGAGGCACGAGGCAAAAGGGACCTCCCAATCAGAAGCATCAGCCACCAGTGTGGCAGTTGCCTCGCAGGGCCTCACGCAGAAGGCACCTCACAAGGAGAAGGAGCTGCCAGGCACCCGGCGAAGCCCTAAATGGCACTGCTGCACAAGGGACCTCCAACGCTAAGAGAGCGGCCAGGGGCCGAGCACTGCCCTGTCACGCACTGCTGCACAACTCACCTCACAAGCACGGACAGCACCCGAGGGCCTGGCACTGCTCTCCAAGCCATGCAGGCATAGGGCACCTCCCAAGCCAAACTCTCAGCCACGGCCCGAGCAGCCGCACATGAGGGCATCAGGCAGAAGGTCCCTCCGAAGCATGAGGAGCAGTCAGCATCCTAATAGCTCTCTCAGGGATGGAGGCAGATGAGACCTCACAACCCCAAGGATCAGCCACCAGCCTTGCAGTTGCCTCGCAGGGCCTCCTGCAGAAGGTGCTGTACAAGGAGCTCCTAGGCACCCAGCTAAGCCCTAAATGGCACGGCTACACAAGGGACCTCCAAAGCGCACGGACAAGTGATGTGCCTGCCGCTGCTCTCCAAGCCAGGCAGGCATAGGGCACCTCACAAGGCAAACTCTCAGCCACGGCCCGAGCAGCGGCGCAGCAGGGCATCAGGGCATCAGGCAGAAGGCCCCTCCGAAGCACGAGGAGCAGTCGGCATCCTAATAGCGCTCTCAGGGATGGAGGCAGATGAGACCTCACAAGCCCAAGGATCAGCCACCAGCCTTGCAGTTGCCTCGCAGGGCCTCCTGCAGACGGTGCCATACAAGGAGCTCCTAGGCACCCAGCTAAGCCCTAAATGGCACGGCTACACAAGGGACCTCCAAAGCGCACGGACAAGTGATGTGCCTGCCGCTGCTCTCCAAGCCATGCAGGCATAGGGCACCTCACAAGGCAAACTCTCAGCCACGGCCCGAGCAGTGGCGCAGCAGGGCATCAGGCAGAAGGCCCTCCGAAGCACGAGGAGCAGCCGGCATCCTAGCATTGCTCTCTCAGGGACTGAGGCAGAAGGCACCGCACAATCCCAAGCATCAGACAGCAGCCTGGCAGTTGCCTCGCAGCGCCCTCATGCAGAGCGCACCTAACAAGCCCAAGGAACTGTTAGGCACCCGGCTGTGTCCTGCGTGACACTGAAACATAAATGTCCTCAAAGGCACAAAGAGCAGGCAGGGGCCGAGCACTGCTCTATCAGGCACTGCTGCACAACTCACCTCACAACCAAGGACAGCACCCGAGGGCCTGGCACTGCTCTCCAAGCCATGCAGGCATAGGGCACCTCACAAGGCAAACTCTCAGCCACGGCCCGAGCAGCGGCACATGAGGGCATCACGCAGAAGGCCCTCCGAAGCACGAGGAGCAGCCGGCATCCTAGCATTGCTCTCTCAGGGACTGAGGCACGAGGCAAAAGGGACCTCCCAATCAGAAGCATCAGCCACCAGTGTGGCGGTTGCCTCGCAGGGCCTCACGCAGAAGGCACCTCACAAGGAGAAGGAGCTGCCAGGCACCCGGCGAAGCCCTAAATGGCACTGCTGCACAAGGGACCTCCAACGCTAAGAGAGCGGCCAGGGGCCGAGCACTGCCCTGTCACGCACTGCTGCACAACTCACCTCACAACCAAGGACAGCACACAAGTGTCTGGCACTGCTCTCCGAGGCATGCGGGCATAAGGCACCTCACAAGGCAAACTCTCAGCCAAGGCCCTAGCTATGGCACATCAGGGCATCAGGCAGTAGGCCCCTGCGAAGCACGAGGAGCAGTCAGCAGCCCAGCATTGCACTCTCAGGGGCTGAGGCAGAAGGGACCGCACAGTTCTAGGTATCAGCCACCAGCCTGGCAATTGCCTCGCTGGGCCCTCATGCAGCAGGCACCTCACAAGGTAAAGGAGCTGCTAGGCACCCGGCGAAGCCCTAAGTGGCACTGCTGCACAAGGGACCTCCAACAGCACACAAGAGCACGGCCCTGCTCGCTCAGGCATGCGGGCATAGGGCACCTCCCAAGCCAAACTCTCAGCCATGGCCCGAGCAGTGGCACATCAGGGCGTTCAGGCAGAAGGTCCCTCCGAAGCATGAGGAGCAGTCAGCATCCTAATAGCGCTCTCAGGGATGGAGGCAGATGAGACCTCACAACCCCAAGGATCAGCCACCAGCCTTGCAGTTGCCTCGCAGGGCCTCCTGCAGAAGGTGCCGTACAAGGAGCTCCTAGGCACCCAGCTAAGCCCTAAATGGCACGGCTACACAAGGGACCTCCAAAGCGCACGGACAAGTGATGTGCCTGCCGCTGCTCTCCAAGCCAGGCAGGCATAGGGCACCTCACAAGCCAAACTCTCAGCCACGGCCCGAGCAGTGGCACATCAGGGCGTTCAGGCAGAAGGTCCCTCCGAAGCATGAGGAGCAGTCGGCATCCTAATAGCGCTCTCAGGGATGGAGGCAGATGAGACCTCACAACCCCAAGGATCAGCCACCAGCCTTGCAGTTGCCTCGCAGGGCCTCCTGCAGAAGGTGCCATACAAGGAGCTCCTAGGCACCCAGCTAAGCCCTAAATGGCACGGCTACACAAGGGACCTCCAAAGCGCAGGGACAAGTGATGTGCCTGCCGCTGCTCTCCAAGCCATGCAGGCATAGGGCACCTCACAAGGCAAACTCTCAGCCACGGCCCGAGCAGTGGCGCAGCAGGGCATCAGGCAGAAGGCCCTCCGAAGCACGAGGAGCAGCCGGCATCCTAGCATTGCTCTCTCAGGGACTGAGGCAGAAGGCACCGCACAATCCCAAGCATCAGACAGCAGCCTGGCAGTTGCCTCGCAGCGCCCTCATGCAGAGCGCACCTAACAAGCCCAAGGAACTGTTAGGCACCCGGCTGTGTCCTGCGTGACACTGAAACATAAATGTCCTCAAAGGCACAAAGAGCAGGCAGGGGCCGAGCACTGCTCTATCAGGCACTGCTGCACAACTCACCTCACAACCAAGGACAGCACCCGAGGGCCTGGCACTGCTCTCCAAGCCATGCAGGCATAGGGCACCTCACAAGGCAAACTCTCAGCCACGGCCCGAGCAGCGGCACATGAGGGCATCACGCAGAAGGCCCTCCGAAGCACGAGGAGCAGCCGGCATCCTAGCATTGCTCTCTCAGGGACTGAGGCACGAGGCAAAAGGGACCTCCCAATCAGAAGCATCAGCCACCAGTGTGGCGGTTGCCTCGCACGGCCTCACGCAGAAGGCACCTCACAAGGAGAAGGAGCTGCCAGGCACCCGGCGAAGCCCTAAATGGCACTGCTGCACAAGGGACCTCCAACGCTAAGAGAGCGGCCAGGGGCCGAGCACTGCCCTGTCACGCACTGCTGCACAACTCACCTCACAAGCACGAACAGCACCCGAGGGCCTGGCACTGCTCTCCAAGCCATGCAGGCATAGGGCACCTCACAAGCCAAACTCTCAGCCACGGCCCGAGCAGCCGCACATGAGGGCATCAGGCAGAAGGTCCCTCCGAAGCATGAGGAGCAGTCAGCATCCTAATAGCGCTCTCAGGGATGGAGGCAGATGAGACCTCACAACCCCAAGGATCAGCCACCAGCCTTGCAGTTGCCTCGCAGGGCCTCCTGCAGAAGGTGCCATACAAGGAGCTCCTAGGCACCCAGCTAAGCCCTAAATGGCACGGCTACACAAGGGACCTCCAAAGTGCACGGACAAGTGATGTGCCTGCCGCTGCTCTCCAAGCCATGCAGGCATAGGGCACCTCACAAGGCAAACTCTCAGCCACGGCCCGAGCAGTGGCGCAGCAGGGCATCAGGCAGAAGGCCCTCCGAAGCACGAGGAGCAGCCGGCATCCTAGCATTGCTCTCTCAGGGACTGAGGCAGAAGGCACCGCACAATCCCAAGCATCAGACAGCAGCCTGGCAGTTGCCTCGCAGCGCCCTCATGCAGAGCGCACCTAACAAGCCCAAGGAACTGTTAGGCACCCGGCTGTGTCCTGCGTGACACTGAAACATAAATGTCCTCAAAGGCACAAAGAGCAGGCAGGGGCCGAGCACTGCTCTATCAGGCACTGCTGCACAACTCACCTCACAACCAAGGACAGCACCCGAGGGCCTGGCACTGCTCTCCAAGCCATGCAGGCATAGGGCACCTCACAAGGCAAACTCTCAGCCACGGCCCGAGCAGCGGCACATGAGGGCATCACGCAGAAGGCCCTCCGAAGCACGAGGAGCAGCCGGCATCCTAGCATTGCTCTCTCAGGGACTGAGGCACGAGGCAAAAGGGACCTCCCAATCAGAAGCATCAGCCACCAGTGTGGCGGTTGCCTCGCACGGCCTCACGCAGAAGGCACCTCACAAGGAGAAGGAGCTGCCAGGCACCCGGCGAAGCCCTAAATGGCACTGCTGCACAAGGGACCTCCAACGCTAAGAGAGCGGCCAGGGGCCGAGCACTGCCCTGTCACGCACTGCTGCACAACTCACCTCACAACCAAGGACAGCACACAAGTGTCTGGCACTGCTCTCCGAGGCATGCGGGCATAAGGCACCTCACAAGGCAAACTCTCAGCCAAGGCCCTAGCAATGGCACATCAGGGCTTCAGGCAGTAGGCCCTTGCGAAGCACGAGGAGCAGTCAGCAGCCCAGCATTGCACTCTCAGGGGCTGAGGCAGAAGGGACCGCACAGTTCTAGGTATCAGCCACCAGCCTGGCAATTGCCTCGCTGGGCCCTCATGCAGCAGGCACCTCACAAGGTAAAGGAGCTGCTAGGCACCCGGCGAAGCCCTAAGTGGCACTGCTGCACAAGGGACCTCCAACAGCTCACAAGAGCACGGCCCTGCTCGCTCAGGCATGCGGGCATAGGGCACCTCCCAAGCCAAACTCTCAGCCATGGCCCGAGCAGTGGCACATCAGGGCGTTCAGGCAGAAGGTCCCTCCGAAGCATGAGGAGCAGTCAGCATCCTAATAGCGCTCTCAGGGATGGAGGCAGATGAGACCTCACAACCCCAAGGATCAGCCACCAGCCTTGCAGTTGCCTCGCAGGGCCTCCTGCAGAAGGTGCCGTACAAGGAGCTCCTAGGCACCCAGCTAAGCCCTAAATGGCACGGCTACACAAGGGACCTCCAAAGCGCACGGACAAGTGATGTGCCTGCCGCTGCTCTCCAAGCCAGGCAGGCATAGGGCACCTCACAAGCCAAACTCTCAGCCACGGCCCGAGCAGTGGCACATCAGGGCGTTCAGGCAGAAGGTCCCTCCGAAGCATGAGGAGCAGTCGGCATCCTAATAGCGCTCTCAGGGATGGAGGCAGATGAGACCTCACAACCCCAAGGATCAGCCACCAGCCTTGCAGTTGCCTCGCAGGGCCTCCTGCAGAAGGTGCCGTACAAGGAGCTCCTAGGCACCCAGCTAAGCCCTAAATGGCACGGCTACACAAGGGACCTCCAAAGCGCAGGGACAAGTGATGTGCCTGCCGCTGCTCTCCAAGCCATGCAGGCATAGGGCACCTCACAAGGCAAACTCTCAGCCACGGCCCGAGCAGTGGCGCAGCAGGGAGGGCATCAGGGCATCAGGCAGAAGGCCCCTCCGAAGCACGAGGAGCAGCCGGCATCCTAGCATTGCTCTCTCAGGGACTGAGGCAGAAGGCACCGCACAATCCCAAGCATCAGACAGCAGCCTGGCAGTTGCCTCGCAGCGCCCTCATGCAGAGCGCACCTAACAAGCCCAAGGAACTGTTAGGCACCCGGCTGTGTCCTGCGTGACACTGAAACATAAATGTCCTCAAAGGCACAAAGAGCAGGCAGGGGCCGAGCACTGCTCTATCAGGCACTGCTGCACAACTCACCTCACAACAAAGGACAGCACCCGAGGGCCTGGCACTGCTCTCCAAGCCATGCAGGCATAGGGCACCTCACAAGGCAAACTCTCAGCCACGGCCCGAGCAGCGGCACATGAGGGCATCACGCAGAAGGCCCTCCGAAGCACGAGGAGCAGCCGGCATCCTAGCATTGCTCTCTCAGGGACTGAGGCACGAGGCAAAAGGGACCTCCCAATCAGAAGCATCAGCCACCAGTGTGGCGGTTGCCTCGCACGGCCTCACGCAGAAGGCACCTCACAAGGAGAAGGAGCTGCCAGGCACCCGGCGAAGCCCTAAATGGCACTGCTGCACAAGGGACCTCCAACGCTAAGAGAGCGGCCAGGGGCCGAGCACTGCCCTGTCACGCACTGCTGCACAACTCACCTCACAACCAAGGACAGCACACAAGTGTCTGGCACTGCTCTCCGAGGCATGCGGGCATAAGGCACCTCACAAGGCAAACTCTCAGCCAAGGCCCTAGTAATGGCACATCAGGGCATCAGGCAGAAGGCCTCTCCGAAGCACGAGGAGCAGTCAGCAGCCCAGCATTGCACTCTCAGGGGCTGAGGCAGAAGGGACCGCACAGTTCTAGGTATCAGCCACCAGCCTGGCAATTGCCTCGCTGGGCCCTCATGCAGCAGGCACCTCACAAGGTAAAGGAGCTGCTAGGCACCCGGCGAAGCCCTAAGTGGCACTGCTGCACAAGGGACCTCCAACAGCACACAAGAGCACGGCCCTGCTCGCTCAGGCATGCGGGCATAGGGCACCTCCCAAGCCAAACTCTCAGCCATGGCCCGAGCAGTGGCACATCAGGGCGTTCAGGCAGAAGGTCCCTCCGAAGCATGAGGAGCAGTCGGCATCCTAATAGCGCTCTAAGGGATGGAGGCAGATGAGACCTCACAACCCCAAGGATCAGCCACCAGCCTTGCAGTTGCCTCGCAGGGCCTCCTGCAGACGGTGCCATACAAGGAGCTCCTAGGCACCCAGCTAAGCCCTAAATGGCACGGCTACACAAGGGACCTCCAAAGCGCACGGACAAGTGATGTGCCTGCCGCTGCTCTCCAAGCCAGGCAGGCATAGGGCACCTCACAAGCCAAACTCTCAGCCACGGCCCGAGCAGCCGCACATGAGGGCATCAGGCAGAAGGTCCCTCCGAAGCATGAGGAGCAGTCAGCATCCTAATAGCGCTCTCAGGGATGGAGGCAGATGAGACCTCACAACCCCAAGGATCAGCCACCAGCCTTGCAGTTGCCTCGCAGGGCCTCCTGCAGAAGGTGCTGTACAAGGAGCTCCTAGGCACCCAGCTAAGCCCTAAATGGCACGGCTACACAAGGGACCTCCAAAGCGCACGGACAAGTGATGTGCCTGCCGCTGCTCTCCAAGCCATGCAGGCATAGGGCACCTCACAAGGCAAACTCTCAGCCACGGCCCGAGCAGTGGCGCAGCAGGGCATCAGGCAGAAGGCCCTCCGAAGCACGAGGAGCAGCCGGCATCCTAGCATTGCTCTCTCAGGGACTGAGGCAGAAGGCACCGCACAATCCCAAGCATCAGACAGCAGCCTGGCAGTTGCCTCGCAGCGCCCTCATGCAGAGCGCACCTAACAAGCCCAAGGAACTGTTAGGCACCCGGCTGTGTCCTGCGTGACACTGAAACATAAATGTCCTCAAAGGCACAAAGAGCAGGCAGGGGCCGAGCACTGCTCTATCAGGCACTGCTGCACAACTCACCTCACAACCAAGGACAGCACCCGAGGGCCTGGCACTGCTCTCCAAGCCATGCAGGCATAGGGCACCTCACAAGGCAAACTCTCAGCCACGGCCCGAGCAGCGGCACATGAGGGCATCACGCAGAAGGCCCTCCGAAGCACGAGGAGCAGCCGGCATCCTAGCATTGCTCTCTCAGGGACTGAGGCACGAGGCAAAAGGGACCTCCCAATCAGAAGCATCAGCCACCAGTGTGGCGGTTGCCTCGCACGGCCTCACGCAGAAGGCACCTCACAAGGAGAAGGAGCTGCCAGGCACCCGGCGAAGCCCTAAATGGCACTGCTGCACAAGGGACCTCCAACGCTAAGAGAGCGGCCAGGGGCCGAGCACTGCCCTGTCACGCACTGCTGCACAACTCACCTCACAACCAAGGACAGCACACAAGTGTCTGGCACTGCTCTCCGAGGCATGCGGGCATAAGGCACCTCACAAGGCAAACTCTCAGCCAAGGCCCTAGCAATGGCACATCAGGGCTTCAGGCAGTAGGCCCTTGCGAAGCACGAGGAGCAGTCAGCAGCCCAGCATTGCACTCTCAGGGGCTGAGGCAGAAGGGACCGCACAGTTCTAGGTATCAGCCACCAGCCTGGCAATTGCCTCGCTGGGCCCTCATGCAGCAGGCACCTCACAAGGTAAAGGAGCTGCTAGGCACCCGGCGAAGCCCTAAGTGGCACTGCTGCACAAGGGACCTCCAACAGCTCACAAGAGCACGGCCCTGCTCGCTCAGGCATGCGGGCATAGGGCACCTCCCAAGCCAAACTCTCAGCCATGGCCCGAGCAGTGGCACATCAGGGCGTTCAGGCAGAAGGTCCCTCCGAAGCATGAGGAGCAGTCAGCATCCTAATAGCGCTCTCAGGGATGGAGGCAGATGAGACCTCACAACCCCAAGGATCAGCCACCAGCCTTGCAGTTGCCTCGCAGGGCCTCCTGCAGAAGGTGCCGTACAAGGAGCTCCTAGGCACCCAGCTAAGCCCTAAATGGCACGGCTACACAAGGGACCTCCAAAGCGCACGGACAAGTGATGTGCCTGCCGCTGCTCTCCAAGCCAGGCAGGCATAGGGCACCTCACAAGCCAAACTCTCAGCCACGGCCCGAGCAGTGGCACATCAGGGCGTTCAGGCAGAAGGTCCCTCCGAAGCATGAGGAGCAGTCGGCATCCTAATAGCGCTCTCAGGGATGGAGGCAGATGAGACCTCACAACCCCAAGGATCAGCCACCAGCCTTGCAGTTGCCTCGCAGGGCCTCCTGCAGAAGGTGCCGTACAAGGAGCTCCTAGGCACCCAGCTAAGCCCTAAATGGCACGGCTACACAAGGGACCTCCAAAGCGCAGGGACAAGTGATGTGCCTGCCGCTGCTCTCCAAGCCATGCAGGCATAGGGCACCTCACAAGGCAAACTCTCAGCCACGGCCCGAGCAGTGGCGCAGCAGGGAGGGCATCAGGGCATCAGGCAGAAGGCCCCTCCGAAGCACGAGGAGCAGCCGGCATCCTAGCATTGCTCTCTCAGGGACTGAGGCAGAAGGCACCGCACAATCCCAAGCATCAGACAGCAGCCTGGCAGTTGCCTCGCAGCGCCCTCATGCAGAGCGCACCTAACAAGCCCAAGGAACTGTTAGGCACCCGGCTGTGTCCTGCGTGACACTGAAACATAAATGTCCTCAAAGGCACAAAGAGCAGGCAGGGGCCGAGCACTGCTCTATCAGGCACTGCTGCACAACTCACCTCACAACAAAGGACAGCACCCGAGGGCCTGGCACTGCTCTCCAAGCCATGCAGGCATAGGGCACCTCACAAGGCAAACTCTCAGCCACGGCCCGAGCAGCGGCACATGAGGGCATCACGCAGAAGGCCCTCCGAAGCACGAGGAGCAGCCGGCATCCTAGCATTGCTCTCTCAGGGACTGAGGCACGAGGCAAAAGGGACCTCCCAATCAGAAGCATCAGCCACCAGTGTGGCGGTTGCCTCGCACGGCCTCACGCAGAAGGCACCTCACAAGGAGAAGGAGCTGCCAGGCACCCGGCGAAGCCCTAAATGGCACTGCTGCACAAGGGACCTCCAACGCTAAGAGAGCGGCCAGGGGCCGAGCACTGCCCTGTCACGCACTGCTGCACAACTCACCTCACAACCAAGGACAGCACACAAGTGTCTGGCACTGCTCTCCGAGGCATGCGGGCATAAGGCACCTCACAAGGCAAACTCTCAGCCAAGGCCCTAGTAATGGCACATCAGGGCATCAGGCAGAAGGCCTCTCCGAAGCACGAGGAGCAGTCAGCAGCCCAGCATTGCACTCTCAGGGGCTGAGGCAGAAGGGACCGCACAGTTCTAGGTATCAGCCACCAGCCTGGCAATTGCCTCGCTGGGCCCTCATGCAGCAGGCACCTCACAAGGTAAAGGAGCTGCTAGGCACCCGGCGAAGCCCTAAGTGGCACTGCTGCACAAGGGACCTCCAACAGCACACAAGAGCACGGCCCTGCTCGCTCAGGCATGCGGGCATAGGGCACCTCCCAAGCCAAACTCTCAGCCATGGCCCGAGCAGTGGCACATCAGGGCGTTCAGGCAGAAGGTCCCTCCGAAGCATGAGGAGCAGTCGGCATCCTAATAGCGCTCTAAGGGATGGAGGCAGATGAGACCTCACAACCCCAAGGATCAGCCACCAGCCTTGCAGTTGCCTCGCAGGGCCTCCTGCAGAAGGTGCTGTACAAGGAGCTCCTAGGCACCCAGCTAAGCCCTAAATGGCACGGCTACACAAGGGACCTCCAAAGCGCACGGACAAGTGATGTGCCTGCCGCTGCTCTCCAAGCCATGCAGGCATAGGGCACCTCACAAGGCAAACTCTCAGCCACGGCCCGAGCAGCCGCACATGAGGGCATCAGGCAGAAGGTCCCTCCGAAGCATGAGGAGCAGTCAGCATCCTAATAGCTCTCTCAGGGATGGAGGCAGATGAGACCTCACAACCCCAAGGATCAGCCACCAGCCTTGCAGTTGCCTCGCAGGGCCTCCTGCAGAAGGTGCCGTACAAGGAGCTCCTAGGCACCCAGCTAAGCCCTAAATGGCACGGCTACACAAGGGACCTCCAAAGCGCACGGACAAGTGATGTGCCTGCCGCTGCTCTCCAAGCCATGCAGGCATAGGGCACCTCACAAGGCAAACTCTCAGCCACGGCCCGAGCAGTGGCGCAGCAGGGCATCAGGCAGAAGGCCCTCCGAAGCACGAGGAGCAGCCGGCATCCTAGCATTGCTCTCTCAGGGACTGAGGCAGAAGGCACCGCACAATCCCAAGCATCAGACAGCAGCCTGGCAGTTGCCTCGCAGCGCCCTCATGCAGAGCGCACCTAACAAGCCCAAGGAACTGTTAGGCACCCGGCTGTGTCCTGCGTGACACTGAAACATAAATGTCCTCAAAGGCACAAAGAGCAGGCAGGGGCCGAGCACTGCTCTATCAGGCACTGCTGCACAACTCACCTCACAACCAAGGACAGCACCCGAGGGCCTGGCACTGCTCTCCAAGCCATGCAGGCATAGGGCACCTCACAAGGCAAACTCTCAGCCACGGCCCGAGCAGCGGCACATGAGGGCATCACGCAGAAGGCCCTCCGAAGCACGAGGAGCAGCCGGCATCCTAGCATTGCTCTCTCAGGGACTGAGGCACGAGGCAAAAGGGACCTCCCAATCAGAAGCATCAGCCACCAGTGTGGCGGTTGCCTCGCACGGCCTCACGCAGAAGGCACCTCACAAGGAGAAGGAGCTGCCAGGCACCCGGCGAAGCCCTAAATGGCACTGCTGCACAAGGGACCTCCAACGCTAAGAGAGCGGCCAGGGGCCGAGCACTGCCCTGTCACGCACTGCTGCACAACTCACCTCACAACCAAGGACAGCACACAAGTGTCTGGCACTGCTCTCCGAGGCATGCGGGCATAAGGCACCTCACAAGGCAAACTCTCAGCCAAGGCCCTAGCAATGGCACATCAGGGCTTCAGGCAGTAGGCCCTTGCGAAGCACGAGGAGCAGTCAGCAGCCCAGCATTGCACTCTCAGGGGCTGAGGCAGAAGGGACCGCACAGTTCTAGGTATCAGCCACCAGCCTGGCAATTGCCTCGCTGGGCCCTCATGCAGCAGGCACCTCACAAGGTAAAGGAGCTGCTAGGCACCCGGCGAAGCCCTAAGTGGCACTGCTGCACAAGGGACCTCCAACAGCTCACAAGAGCACGGCCCTGCTCGCTCAGGCATGCGGGCATAGGGCACCTCCCAAGCCAAACTCTCAGCCACGGCCCGAGCAGTGGCACATCAGGGCGTTCAGGCAGAAGGTCCCTCCGAAGCATGAGGAGCAGTCAGCATCCTAATAGCGCTCTCAGGGATGGAGGCAGATGAGACCTCACAACCCCAAGGATCAGCCACCAGCCTTGCAGTTGCCTCGCAGGGCCTCCTGCAGAAGGTGCCGTACAAGGAGCTCCTAGGCACCCAGCTAAGCCCTAAATGGCACGGCTACACAAGGGACCTCCAAAGCGCACGGACAAGTGATGTGCCTGCCGCTGCTCTCCAAGCCAGGCAGGCATAGGGCACCTCACAAGCCAAACTCTCAGCCACGGCCCGAGCAGTGGCACATCAGGGCGTTCAGGCAGAAGGCCCCTCCGAAGCACGAGGAGCAGCCGGCATCCTAGCATTGCTCTCTCAGGGACTGAGGCAGAAGGCACCGCACAATCCCAAGCATCAGACAGCAGCCTGGCAGTTGCCTCGCAGCGCCCTCATGCAGAGCGCACCTAACAAGCCCAAGGAACTGTTAGGCACCCGGCTGTGTCCTGCGTGACACTGAAACATAAATGTCCTCAAAGGCACAAAGAGCAGGCAGGGGCCGAGCACTGCTCTATCAGGCACTGCTGCACAACTCACCTCACAACCAAGGACAGCACCCGAGGGCCTGGCACTGCTCTCCAAGCCATGCAGGCATAGGGCACCTCACAAGGCAAACTCTCAGCCACGGCCCGAGCAGCGGCACATGAGGGCATCACGCAGAAGGCCCTCCGAAGCACGAGGAGCAGCCGGCATCCTAGCATTGCTCTCTCAGGGACTGAGGCACGAGGCAAAAGGGACCTCCCAATCAGAAGCATCAGCCACCAGTGTGGCGGTTGCCTCGCACGGCCTCACGCAGAAGGCACCTCACAAGGAGAAGGAGCTGCCAGGCACCCGGCGAAGCCCTAAATGGCACTGCTGCACAAGGGACCTCCAACGCTAAGAGAGCGGCCAGGGGCCGAGCACTGCCCTGTCACGCACTGCTGCACAACTCACCTCACAACCAAGGACAGCACACAAGTGTCTGGCACTGCTCTCCGAGGCATGCGGGCATAAGGCACCTCACAAGGCAAACTCTCAGCCAAGGCCCTAGCAATGGCACATCAGGGCATAAGGCAGTAGGCCCTTGCGAAGCACGAGGAGCAGTCAGCAGCCCAGCATTGCACTCTCAGGGGCTGAGGCAGAAGGGACCGCACAGTTCTAGGTATCAGCCACCAGCCTGGCAATTGCCTCGCTGGGCCCTCATGCAGCAGGCACCTCACAAGGTAAAGGAGCTGCTAGGCACCCGGCGAAGCCCTAAGTGGCACTGCTGCACAAGGGACCTCCAACAGCACACAAGAGCACGGCCCTGCTCGCTCAGGCATGCGGGCATAGGGCACCTCCCAAGCCAAACTCTCAGCCATGGCCCGAGCAGTGGCACATCAGGGCGTTCAGGCAGAAGGTCCCTCCGAAGCATGAGGAGCAGTCAGCATCCTAATAGCGCTCTCAGGGATGGAGGCAGATGAGACCTCACAACCCCAAGGATCAGCCACCAGCCTTGCAGTTGCCTCGCAGGGCCTCCTGCAGAAGGTGCCGTACAAGGAGCTCCTAGGCACCCAGCTAAGCCCTAAATGGCACGGCTACACAAGGGACCTCCAAAGCGCACGGACAAGTGATGTGCCTGCCGCTGCTCTCCAAGCCAGGCAGGCATAGGGCACCTCACAAGCCAAACTCTCAGCCACGGCCCGAGCAGTGGCACATCAGGGCGTTCAGGCAGAAGGTCCCTCCGAAGCATGAGGAGCAGTCGGCATCCTAATAGCGCTCTCAGGGATGGAGGCAGATGAGACCTCACAACCCCAAGGATCAGCCACCAGCCTTGCAGTTGCCTCGCAGGGCCTCCTGCAGAAGGTGCCATACAAGGAGCTCCTAGGCACCCAGCTAAGCCCTAAATGGCACGGCTACACAAGGGACCTCCAAAGCGCAGGGACAAGTGATGTGCCTGCCGCTGCTCTCCAAGCCATGCAGGCATAGGGCACCTCACAAGGCAAACTCTCAGCCACGGCCCGAGCAGTGGCGCAGCAGGGCATCAGGCAGAAGGCCCTCCGAAGCACGAGGAGCAGCCGGCATCCTAGCATTGCTCTCTCAGGGACTGAGGCAGAAGGCACCGCACAATCCCAAGCATCAGACAGCAGCCTGGCAGTTGCCTCGCAGCGCCCTCATGCAGAGCGCACCTAACAAGCCCAAGGAACTGTTAGGCACCCGGCTGTGTCCTGCGTGACACTGAAACATAAATGTCCTCAAAGGCACAAAGAGCAGGCAGGGGCCGAGCACTGCTCTATCAGGCACTGCTGCACAACTCACCTCACAAGCACGGACAGCACCCGAGGGCCTGGCACTGCTCTCCAAGCCATGCAGGCATAGGGCACCTCACAAGGCAAACTCTCAGCCACGGCCCGAGCAGCGGCACATGAGGGCATCACGCAGAAGGCCCTCCGAAGCACGAGGAGCAGCCGGCATCCTAGCATTGCTCTCTCAGGGACTGAGGCACGAGGCAAAAGGGACCTCCCAATCAGAAGCATCAGCCACCAGTGTGGCGGTTGCCTCGCACGGCCTCACGCAGAAGGCACCTCACAAGGAGAAGGAGCTGCCAGGCACCCGGCGAAGCCCTAAATGGCACTGCTGCACAAGGGACCTCCAACGCTAAGAGAGCGGCCAGGGGCCGAGCACTGCCCTGTCACGCACTGCTGCACAACTCACCTCACAAGCACGAACAGCACCCGAGGGCCTGGCACTGCTCTCCAAGCCATGCAGGCATAGGGCACCTCCCAAGCCAAACTCTCAGCCACGGCCCGAGCAGCCGCACATGAGGGCATCAGGCAGAAGGTCCCTCCGAAGCATGAGGAGCAGTCAGCATCCTAATAGCGCTCTCAGGGATGGAGGCAGATGAGACCTCACAACCCCAAGGATCAGCCACCAGCCTTGCAGTTGCCTCGCAGGGCCTCCTGCAGAAGGTGCTGTACAAGGAGCTCCTAGGCACCCAGCTAAGCCCTAAATGGCACGGCTACACAAGGGACCTCCAAAGCGCACGGACAAGTGATGTGCCTGCCGCTGCTCTCCAAGCCATGCAGGCATAGGGCACCTCACAAGGCAAACTCTCAGCCACGGCCCGAGCAGTGGCGCAGCAGGGCATCAGGCAGAAGGCCCTCCGAAGCACGAGGAGCAGCCGGCATCCTAGCATTGCTCTCTCAGGGACTGAGGCAGAAGGCACCGCACAATCCCAAGCATCAGACAGCAGCCTGGCAGTTGCCTCGCAGCGCCCTCATGCAGAGCGCACCTAACAAGCCCAAGGAACTGTTAGGCACCCGGCTGTGTCCTGCGTGACACTGAAACATAAATGTCCTCAAAGGCACAAAGAGCAGGCAGGGGCCGAGCACTGCTCTATCAGGCACTGCTGCACAACTCACCTCACAACCAAGGACAGCACCCGAGGGCCTGGCACTGCTCTCCAAGCCATGCAGGCATAGGGCACCTCACAAGGCAAACTCTCAGCCACGGCCCGAGCAGCGGCACATGAGGGCATCACGCAGAAGGCCCTCCGAAGCACGAGGAGCAGCCGGCATCCTAGCATTGCTCTCTCAGGGACTGAGGCACGAGGCAAAAGGGACCTCCCAATCAGAAGCATCAGCCACCAGTGTGGCGGTTGCCTCGCACGGCCTCACGCAGAAGGCACCTCACAAGGAGAAGGAGCTGCCAGGCACCCGGCGAAGCCCTAAATGGCACTGCTGCACAAGGGACCTCCAACGCTAAGAGAGCGGCCAGGGGCCGAGCACTGCCCTGTCACGCACTGCTGCACAACTCACCTCACAACCAAGGACAGCACACAAGTGTCTGGCACTGCTCTCCGAGGCATGCGGGCATAAGGCACCTCACAAGGCAAACTCTCAGCCAAGGCCCTAGCAATGGCACATCAGGGCTTCAGGCAGTAGGCCCTTGCGAAGCACGAGGAGCAGTCAGCAGCCCAGCATTGCACTCTCAGGGGCTGAGGCAGAAGGGACCGCACAGTTCTAGGTATCAGCCACCAGCCTGGCAATTGCCTCGCTGGGCCCTCATGCAGCAGGCACCTCACAAGGTAAAGGAGCTGCTAGGCACCCGGCGAAGCCCTAAGTGGCACTGCTGCACAAGGGACCTCCAACAGCACACAAGAGCACGGCCCTGCTCGCTCAGGCATGCGGGCATAGGGCACCTCCCAAGCCAAACTCTCAGCCATGGCCCGAGCAGTGGCACATCAGGGCGTTCAGGCAGAAGGTCCCTCCGAAGCATGAGGAGCAGTCAGCATCCTAATAGCGCTCTCAGGGATGGAGGCAGATGAGACCTCACAACCCCAAGGATCAGCCACCAGCCTTGCAGTTGCCTCGCAGGGCCTCCTGCAGAAGGTGCCGTACAAGGAGCTCCTAGGCACCCAGCTAAGCCCTAAATGGCACGGCTACACAAGGGACCTCCAAAGCGCACGGACAAGTGATGTGCCTGCCGCTGCTCTCCAAGCCAGGCAGGCATAGGGCACCTCACAAGGCAAACTCTCAGCCACGGCCCGAGCAGTGGCACATCAGGGCGTTCAGGCAGAAGGTCCCTCCGAAGCATGAGGAGCAGTCGGCATCCTAATAGCGCTCTCAGGGATGGAGGCAGATGAGACCTCACAACCCCAAGGATCAGCCACCAGCCTTGCAGTTGCCTCGCAGGGCCTCCTGCAGAAGGTGCCGTACAAGGAGCTCCTAGGCACCCAGCTAAGCCCTAAATGGCACGGCTACACAAGGGACCTCCAAAGCGCAGGGACAAGTGATGTGCCTGCCGCTGCTCTCCAAGCCATGCAGGCATAGGGCACCTCACAAGGCAAACTCTCAGCCACGGCCCGAGCAGTGGCGCAGCAGGGAGGGCATCAGGGCATCAGGCAGAAGGCCCCTCCGAAGCACGAGGAGCAGCCGGCATCCTAGCATTGCTCTCTCAGGGACTGAGGCAGAAGGCACCGCACAATCCCAAGCATCAGACAGCAGCCTGGCAGTTGCCTCGCAGCGCCCTCATGCAGAGCGCACCTAACAAGCCCAAGGAACTGTTAGGCACCCGGCTGTGTCCTGCGTGACACTGAAACATAAATGTCCTCAAAGGCACAAAGAGCAGGCAGGGGCCGAGCACTGCTCTATCAGGCACTGCTGCACAACTCACCTCACAAGCACGGACAGCACCCGAGGGCCTGGCACTGCTCTCCAAGCCATGCAGGCATAGGGCACCTCACAAGGCAAACTCTCAGCCACGGCCCGAGCAGCGGCACATGAGGGCATCACGCAGAAGGCCCTCCGAAGCACGAGGAGCAGCCGGCATCCTAGCATTGCTCTCTCAGGGACTGAGGCACGAGGCAAAAGGGACCTCCCAATCAGAAGCATCAGCCACCAGTGTGGCGGTTGCCTCGCACGGCCTCACGCAGAAGGCACCTCACAAGGAGAAGGAGCTGCCAGGCACCCGGCGAAGCCCTAAATGGCACTGCTGCACAAGGGACCTCCAACGCTAAGAGAGCGGCCAGGGGCCGAGCACTGCCCTGTCACGCACTGCTGCACAACTCACCTCACAACCAAGGACAGCACACAAGTGTCTGGCACTGCTCTCCGAGGCATGCGGGCATAAGGCACCTCACAAGGCAAACTCTCAGCCAAGGCCCTAGTAATGGCACATCAGGGCATCAGGCAGAAGGCCTCTCCGAAGCACGAGGAGCAGTCAGCAGCCCAGCATTGCACTCTCAGGGGCTGAGGCAGAAGGGACCGCACAGTTCTAGGTATCAGCCACCAGCCTGGCAATTGCCTCGCTGGGCCCTCATGCAGCAGGCACCTCACAAGGTAAAGGAGCTGCTAGGCACCCGGCGAAGCCCTAAGTGGCACTGCTGCACAAGGGACCTCCAACAGCACACAAGAGCACGGCCCTGCTCGCTCAGGCATGCGGGCATAGGGCACCTCCCAAGCCAAACTCTCAGCCATGGCCCGAGCAGTGGCACATCAGGGCGTTCAGGCAGAAGGTCCCTCCGAAGCATGAGGAGCAGTCAGCATCCTAATAGCGCTCTCAGGGATGGAGGCAGATGAGACCTCACAACCCCAAGGATCAGCCACCAGCCTTGCAGTTGCCTCGCAGGGCCTCCTGCAGAAGTTGCTGTACAAGGAGCTCCTAGGCACCCAGCTAAGCCCTAAATGGCACGGCTACACAAGGGACCTCCAAAGCGCAGGGACAAGTGATGTGCCTGCCGCTGCTCTCCAAGCCATGCAGGCATAGGGCACCTCACAAGGCAAACTCTCAGCCACGGCCCGAGCAGTGGCGCAGCAGGGCATCAGGCAGAAGGCCCTCCGAAGCACGAGGAGCAGCCGGCATCCTAGCATTGCTCTCTCAGGGACTGAGGCAGAAGGCACCGCACAATCCCAAGCATCAGACAGCAGCCTGGCAGTTGCCTCGCAGCGCCCTCATGCAGAGCGCACCTAACAAGCCCAAGGAACTGTTAGGCACCCGGCTGTGTCCTGCGTGACACTGAAACATAAATGTCCTCAAAGGCACAAAGAGCAGGCAGGGGCCGAGCACTGCTCTATCAGGCACTGCTGCACAACTCACCTCACAACCAAGGACAGCACCCGAGGGCCTGGCACTGCTCTCCAAGCCATGCAGGCATAGGGCACCTCACAAGGCAAACTCTCAGCCACGGCCCGAGCAGCGGCACATGAGGGCATCACGCAGAAGGCCCTCCGAAGCACGAGGAGCAGCCGGCATCCTAGCATTGCTCTCTCAGGGACTGAGGCACGAGGCAAAAGGGACCTCCCAATCAGAAGCATCAGCCACCAGTGTGGCGGTTGCCTCGCACGGCCTCACGCAGAAGGCACCTCACAAGGAGAAGGAGCTGCCAGGCACCCGGCGAAGCCCTAAATGGCACTGCTGCACAAGGGACCTCCAACGCTAAGAGAGCGGCCAGGGGGCGAGCACTGCCCTGTCACGCACTGCTGCACAACTCACCTCACAACCAAGGACAGCACACAAGTGTCTGGCACTGCTCTCCGAGGCATGCGGGCATAAGGCACCTCACAAGCCAAACTCTCAGCCAAGGCCCTAGCTATGGCACATCAGGGCATCAGGCAGTAGGCCCCTGCGAAGCACGAGGAGCAGTCAGCAGCCCAGCATTGCACTCTCAGGGGCTGAGGCAGAAGGGACCGCACAGTTCTAGGTATCAGCCACCAGCCTGGCAATTGCCTCGCTGGGCCCTCATGCAGCAGGCACCTCACAAGGTAAAGGAGCTGCTAGGCACCCGGCGAAGCCCTAAGTGGCACTGCTGCACAAGGGACCTCCAACAGCACACAAGAGCACGGCCCTGCTCGCTCAGGCATGCGGGCATAGGGCACCTCCCAAGCCAAACTCTCAGCCATGGCCCGAGCAGTGGCACATCAGGGCGTTCAGGCAGAAGGTCCCTCCGAAGCATGAGGAGCAGTCAGCATCCTAATAGCGCTCTCAGGGATGGAGGCAGATGAGACCTCACAACCCCAAGGATCAGCCACCAGCCTTGCAGTTGCCTCGCAGGGCCTCCTGCAGAAGGTGCCGTACAAGGAGCTCCTAGGCACCCAGCTAAGCCCTAAATGGCACGGCTACACAAGGGACCTCCAAAGCGCACGGACAAGTGATGTGCCTGCCGCTGCTCTCCAAGCCAGGCAGGCATAGGGCACCTCACAAGCCAAACTCTCAGCCACGGCCCGAGCAGTGGCACATCAGGGCGTTCAGGCAGAAGGTCCCTCCGAAGCATGAGGAGCAGTCGGCATCCTAATAGCGCTCTCAGGGATGGAGGCAGATGAGACCTCACAACCCCAAGGATCAGCCACCAGCCTTGCAGTTGCCTCGCAGGGCCTCCTGCAGAAGGTGCCATACAAGGAGCTCCTAGGCACCCAGCTAAGCCCTAAATGGCACGGCTACACAAGGGACCTCCAAAGCGCAGGGACAAGTGATGTGCCTGCCGCTGCTCTCCAAGCCATGCAGGCATAGGGCACCTCACAAGGCAAACTCTCAGCCACGGCCCGAGCAGTGGCGCAGCAGGGCATCAGGCAGAAGGCCCTCCGAAGCACGAGGAGCAGCCGGCATCCTAGCATTGCTCTCTCAGGGACTGAGGCAGAAGGCACCGCACAATCCCAAGCATCAGACAGCAGCCTGGCAGTTGCCTCGCAGCGCCCTCATGCAGAGCGCACCTAACAAGCCCAAGGAACTGTTAGGCACCCGGCTGTGTCCTGCGTGACACTGAAACATAAATGTCCTCAAAGGCACAAAGAGCAGGCAGGGGCCGAGCACTGCTCTATCAGGCACTGCTGCACAACTCACCTCACAACCAAGGACAGCACCCGAGGGCCTGGCACTGCTCTCCAAGCCATGCAGGCATAGGGCACCTCACAAGGCAAACTCTCAGCCACGGCCCGAGCAGCGGCACATGAGGGCATCACGCAGAAGGCCCTCCGAAGCACGAGGAGCAGCCGGCATCCTAGCATTGCTCTCTCAGGGACTGAGGCACGAGGCAAAAGGGACCTCCCAATCAGAAGCATCAGCCACCAGTGTGGCGGTTGCCTCGCACGGCCTCACGCAGAAGGCACCTCACAAGGAGAAGGAGCTGCCAGGCACCCGGCGAAGCCCTAAATGGCACTGCTGCACAAGGGACCTCCAACGCTAAGAGAGCGGCCAGGGGCCGAGCACTGCCCTGTCACGCACTGCTGCACAACTCACCTCACAAGCACGAACAGCACCCGAGGGCCTGGCACTGCTCTCCAAGCCATGCAGGCATAGGGCACCTCCCAAGCCAAACTCTCAGCCACGGCCCGAGCAGCCGCACATGAGGGCATTCAGGCAGAAGGTCCCTCCGAAGCATGAGGAGCAGTCAGCATCCTAATAGCGCTCTCAGGGATGGAGGCAGATGAGACCTCACAACCCCAAGGATCAGCCACCAGCCTTGCAGTTGCCTCGCAGGGCCTCCTGCAGAAGGTGCTGTACAAGGAGCTCCTAGGCACCCAGCTAAGCCCTAAATGGCACGGCTACACAAGGGACCTCCAAAGCGCACGGACAAGTGATGTGCCTGCCGCTGCTCTCCAAGCCATGCAGGCATAGGGCACCTCACAAGGCAAACTCTCAGCCACGGCCCGAGCAGTGGCGCAGCAGGGCATCAGGCAGAAGGCCCTCCGAAGCACGAGGAGCAGCCGGCATCCTAGCATTGCTCTCTCAGGGACTGAGGCAGAAGGCACCGCACAATCCCAAGCATCAGACAGCAGCCTGGCAGTTGCCTCGCAGCGCCCTCATGCAGAGCGCACCTAACAAGCCCAAGGAACTGTTAGGCACCCGGCTGTGTCCTGCGTGACACTGAAACATAAATGTCCTCAAAGGCACAAAGAGCAGGCAGGGGCCGAGCACTGCTCTATCAGGCACTGCTGCACAACTCACCTCACAACCAAGGACAGCACCCGAGGGCCTGGCACTGCTCTCCAAGCCATGCAGGCATAGGGCACCTCACAAGGCAAACTCTCAGCCACGGCCCGAGCAGCGGCACATGAGGGCATCACGCAGAAGGCCCTCCGAAGCACGAGGAGCAGCCGGCATCCTAGCATTGCTCTCTCAGGGACTGAGGCACGAGGCAAAAGGGACCTCCCAATCAGAAGCATCAGCCACCAGTGTGGCGGTTGCCTCGCACGGCCTCACGCAGAAGGCACCTCACAAGGAGAAGGAGCTGCCAGGCACCCGGCGAAGCCCTAAATGGCACTGCTGCACAAGGGACCTCCAACGCTAAGAGAGCGGCCAGGGGCCGAGCACTGCCCTGTCACGCACTGCTGCACAACTCACCTCACAACCAAGGACAGCACACAAGTGTCTGGCACTGCTCTCCGAGGCATGCGGGCATAAGGCACCTCACAAGGCAAACTCTCAGCCAAGGCCCTAGCAATGGCACATCAGGGCATAAGGCAGTAGGCCCTTGCGAAGCACGAGGAGCAGTCAGCAGCCCAGCATTGCACTCTCAGGGGCTGAGGCAGAAGGGACCGCACAGTTCTAGGTATCAGCCACCAGCCTGGCAATTGCCTCGCTGGGCCCTCATGCAGCAGGCACCTCACAAGGTAAAGGAGCTGCTAGGCACCCGGCGAAGCCCTAAGTGGCACTGCTGCACAAGGGACCTCCAACAGCACACAAGAGCACGGCCCTGCTCGCTCAGGCATGCGGGCATAGGGCACCTCCCAAGCCAAACTCTCAGCCATGGCCCGAGCAGTGGCACATCAGGGCGTTCAGGCAGAAGGTCCCTCCGAAGCATGAGGAGCAGTCAGCATCCTAATAGCGCTCTCAGGGATGGAGGCAGATGAGACCTCACAACCCCAAGGATCAGCCACCAGCCTTGCAGTTGCCTCGCAGGGCCTCCTGCAGAAGGTGCCGTACAAGGAGCTCCTAGGCACCCAGCTAAGCCCTAAATGGCACGGCTACACAAGGGACCTCCAAAGCGCACGGACAAGTGATGTGCCTGCCGCTGCTCTCCAAGCCAGGCAGGCATAGGGCACCTCACAAGCCAAACTCTCAGCCACGGCCCGAGCAGTGGCACATCAGGGCGTTCAGGCAGAAGGTCCCTCCGAAGCATGAGGAGCAGTCGGCATCCTAATAGCGCTCTCAGGGATGGAGGCAGATGAGACCTCACAACCCCAAGGATCAGCCACCAGCCTTGCAGTTGCCTCGCAGGGCCTCCTGCAGAAGGTGCCATACAAGGAGCTCCTAGGCACCCAGCTAAGCCCTAAATGGCACGGCTACACAAGGGACCTCCAAAGCGCAGGGACAAGTGATGTGCCTGCCGCTGCTCTCCAAGCCATGCAGGCATAGGGCACCTCACAAGGCAAACTCTCAGCCACGGCCCGAGCAGTGGCGCAGCAGGGAGGGCATCAGGGCATCAGGCAGAAGGCCCCTCCGAAGCACGAGGAGCAGCCGGCATCCTAGCATTGCTCTCTCAGGGACTGAGGCAGAAGGCACCGCACAATCCCAAGCATCAGACAGCAGCCTGGCAGTTGCCTCGCAGCGCCCTCATGCAGAGCGCACCTAACAAGCCCAAGGAACTGTTAGGCACCCGGCTGTGTCCTGCGTGACACTGAAACATAAATGTCCTCAAAGGCACAAAGAGCAGGCAGGGGCCGAGCACTGCTCTATCAGGCACTGCTGCACAACTCACCTCACAACCAAGGACAGCACCCGAGGGCCTGGCACTGCTCTCCAAGCCATGCAGGCATAGGGCACCTCACAAGGCAAACTCTCAGCCACGGCCCGAGCAGCGGCACATGAGGGCATCACGCAGAAGGCCCTCCGAAGCACGAGGAGCAGCCGGCATCCTAGCATTGCTCTCTCAGGGACTGAGGCACGAGGCAAAAGGGACCTCCCAATCAGAAGCATCAGCCACCAGTGTGGCGGTTGCCTCGCACGGCCTCACGCAGAAGGCACCTCACAAGGAGAAGGAGCTGCCAGGCACCCGGCGAAGCCCTAAATGGCACTGCTGCACAAGGGACCTCCAACGCTAAGAGAGCGGCCAGGGGCCGAGCACTGCCCTGTCACGCACTGCTGCACAACTCACCTCACAACCAAGGACAGCACACAAGTGTCTGGCACTGCTCTCCGAGGCATGCGGGCATAAGGCACCTCACAAGGCAAACTCTCAGCCAAGGCCCTAGTAATGGCACATCAGGGCATCAGGCAGAAGGCCTCTCCGAAGCACGAGGAGCAGTCAGCAGCCCAGCATTGCACTCTCAGGGGCTGAGGCAGAAGGGACCGCACAGTTCTAGGTATCAGCCACCAGCCTGGCAATTGCCTCGCTGGGCCCTCATGCAGCAGGCACCTCACAAGGTAAAGGAGCTGCTAGGCACCCGGCGAAGCCCTAAGTGGCACTGCTGCACAAGGGACCTCCAACAGCACACAAGAGCACGGCCCTGCTCGCTCAGGCATGCGGGCATAGGGCACCTCCCAAGCCAAACTCTCAGCCATGGCCCGAGCAGTGGCACATCAGGGCGTTCAGGCAGAAGGTCCCTCCGAAGCATGAGGAGCAGTCAGCATCCTAATAGCGCTCTCAGGGATGGAGGCAGATGAGACCTCACAAGCCCAAGGATCAGCCACCAGCCTTGCAGTTGCCTCGCAGGGCCTCCTGCAGAAGTTGCTGTACAAGGAGCTCCTAGGCACCCAGCTAAGCCCTAAATGGCACGGCTACACAAGGGACCTCCAAAGCGCAGGGACAAGTGATGTGCCTGCCGCTGCTCTCCAAGCCATGCAGGCATAGGGCACCTCACAAGGCAAACTCTCAGCCACGGCCCGAGCAGTGGCGCAGCAGGGCATCAGGCAGAAGGCCCTCCGAAGCACGAGGAGCAGCCGGCATCCTAGCATTGCTCTCTCAGGGACTGAGGCAGAAGGCACCGCACAATCCCAAGCATCAGACAGCAGCCTGGCAGTTGCCTCGCAGCGCCCTCATGCAGAGCGCACCTAACAAGCCCAAGGAACTGTTAGGCACCCGGCTGTGTCCTGCGTGACACTGAAACATAAATGTCCTCAAAGGCACAAAGAGCAGGCAGGGGCCGAGCACTGCTCTATCAGGCACTGCTGCACAACTCACCTCACAACCAAGGACAGCACCCGAGGGCCTGGCACTGCTCTCCAAGCCATGCAGGCATAGGGCACCTCACAAGGCAAACTCTCAGCCACGGCCCGAGCAGCGGCACATGAGGGCATCACGCAGAAGGCCCTCCGAAGCACGAGGAGCAGCCGGCATCCTAGCATTGCTCTCTCAGGGACTGAGGCACGAGGCAAAAGGGACCTCCCAATCAGAAGCATCAGCCACCAGTGTGGCGGTTGCCTCGCACGGCCTCACGCAGAAGGCACCTCACAAGGAGAAGGAGCTGCCAGGCACCCGGCGAAGCCCTAAATGGCACTGCTGCACAAGGGACCTCCAACGCTAAGAGAGCGGCCAGGGGCCGAGCACTGCCCTGTCACGCACTGCTGCACAACTCACCTCACAAGCACGGACAGCACCCGAGGGCCTGGCACTGCTCTCCAAGCCATGCAGGCATAGGGCACCTCCCAAGCCAAACTCTCAGCCACGGCCCGAGCAGCCGCACATGAGGGCATCAGGCAGAAGGTCCCTCCGAAGCATGAGGAGCAGTCAGCATCCTAATAGCTCTCTCAGGGATGGAGGCAGATGAGACCTCACAAGCCCAAGGATCAGCCACCAGCCTTGCAGTTGCCTCGCAGGGCCTCCTGCAGAAGGTGCTGTACAAGGAGCTCCTAGGCACCCAGCTAAGCCCTAAATGGCACGGCTACACAAGGGACCTCCAAAGCGCACGGACAAGTGATGTGCCTGCCGCTGCTCTCCAAGCCATGCAGGCATAGGGCACCTCACAAGGCAAACTCTCAGCCACGGCCCGAGCAGCGGCGCAGCAGGGCATCAGGGCATCAGGCAGAAGGCCCCTCCGAAGCACGAGGAGCAGTCGGCATCCTAATAGCGCTCTCAGGGATGGAGGCAGATGAGACCTCACAACCCCAAGGATCAGCCACCAGCCTTGCAGTTGCCTCGCAGGGCCTCCTGCAGACGGTGCCATACAAGGAGCTCCTAGGCACCCAGCTAAGCCCTAAATGGCACGGCTACACAAGGGACCTCCAAAGCGCACGGACAAGTGATGTGCCTGCCGCTGCTCTCCAAGCCATGCAGGCATAGGGCACCTCACAAGGCAAACTCTCAGCCACGGCCCGAGCAGTGGCGCAGCAGGGCATCAGGCAGAAGGCCCTCCGAAGCACGAGGAGCAGCCGGCATCCTAGCATTGCTCTCTCAGGGACTGAGGCAGAAGGCACCGCACAATCCCAAGCATCAGACAGCAGCCTGGCAGTTGCCTCGCAGCGCCCTCATGCAGAGCGCACCTAACAAGCCCAAGGAACTGTTAGGCACCCGGCTGTGTCCTGCGTGACACTGAAACATAAATGTCCTCAAAGGCACAAAGAGCAGGCAGGGGCCGAGCACTGCTCTATCAGGCACTGCTGCACAACTCACCTCACAACCAAGGACAGCACCCGAGGGCCTGGCACTGCTCTCCAAGCCATGCAGGCATAGGGCACCTCACAAGGCAAACTCTCAGCCACGGCCCGAGCAGCGGCACATGAGGGCATCACGCAGAAGGCCCTCCGAAGCACGAGGAGCAGCCGGCATCCTAGCATTGCTCTCTCAGGGACTGAGGCACGAGGCAAAAGGGACCTCCCAATCAGAAGCATCAGCCACCAGTGTGGCGGTTGCCTCGCAGGGCCTCACGCAGAAGGCACCTCACAAGGAGAAGGAGCTGCCAGGCACCCGGCGAAGCCCTAAATGGCACTGCTGCACAAGGGACCTCCAACGCTAAGAGAGCGGCCAGGGGCCGAGCACTGCCCTGTCACGCACTGCTGCACAACTCACCTCACAACCAAGGACAGCACACAAGTGTCTGGCACTGCTCTCCGAGGCATGCGGGCATAAGGCACCTCACAAGCCAAACTCTCAGCCAAGGCCCTAGCTATGGCACATCAGGGCATCAGGCAGTAGGCCCCTGCGAAGCACGAGGAGCAGTCAGCAGCCCAGCATTGCACTCTCAGGGGCTGAGGCAGAAGGGACCGCACAGTTCTAGGTATCAGCCACCAGCCTGGCAATTGCCTCGCTGGGCCCTCATGCAGCAGGCACCTCACAAGGTAAAGGAGCTGCTAGGCACCCGGCGAAGCCCTAAGTGGCACTGCTGCACAAGGGACCTCCAACAGCACACAAGAGCACGGCCCTGCTCGCTCAGGCATGCGGGCATAGGGCACCTCCCAAGCCAAACTCTCAGCCATGGCCCGAGCAGTGGCACATCAGGGCGTTCAGGCAGAAGGTCCCTCCGAAGCATGAGGAGCAGTCAGCATCCTAATAGCGCTCTCAGGGATGGAGGCAGATGAGACCTCACAACCCCAAGGATCAGCCACCAGCCTTGCAGTTGCCTCGCAGGGCCTCCTGCAGAAGGTGCCGTACAAGGAGCTCCTAGGCACCCAGCTAAGCCCTAAATGGCACGGCTACACAAGGGACCTCCAAAGCGCACGGACAAGTGATGTGCCTGCCGCTGCTCTCCAAGCCAGGCAGGCATAGGGCACCTCACAAGCCAAACTCTCAGCCACGGCCCGAGCAGTGGCACATCAGGGCGTTCAGGCAGAAGGTCCCTCCGAAGCATGAGGAGCAGTCGGCATCCTAATAGCGCTCTCAGGGATGGAGGCAGATGAGACCTCACAACCCCAAGGATCAGCCACCAGCCTTGCAGTTGCCTCGCAGGGCCTCCTGCAGAAGGTGCCATACAAGGAGCTCCTAGGCACCCAGCTAAGCCCTAAATGGCACGGCTACACAAGGGACCTCCAAAGCGCAGGGACAAGTGATGTGCCTGCCGCTGCTCTCCAAGCCATGCAGGCATAGGGCACCTCACAAGGCAAACTCTCAGCCACGGCCCGAGCAGTGGCGCAGCAGGGCATCAGGCAGAAGGCCCTCCGAAGCACGAGGAGCAGCCGGCATCCTAGCATTGCTCTCTCAGGGACTGAGGCAGAAGGCACCGCACAATCCCAAGCATCAGACAGCAGCCTGGCAGTTGCCTCGCAGCGCCCTCATGCAGAGCGCACCTAACAAGCCCAAGGAACTGTTAGGCACCCGGCTGTGTCCTGCGTGACACTGAAACATAAATGTCCTCAAAGGCACAAAGAGCAGGCAGGGGCCGAGCACTGCTCTATCAGGCACTGCTGCACAACTCACCTCACAACCAAGGACAGCACCCGAGGGCCTGGCACTGCTCTCCAAGCCATGCAGGCATAGGGCACCTCACAAGGCAAACTCTCAGCCACGGCCCGAGCAGCGGCACATGAGGGCATCACGCAGAAGGCCCTCCGAAGCACGAGGAGCAGCCGGCATCCTAGCATTGCTCTCTCAGGGACTGAGGCACGAGGCAAAAGGGACCTCCCAATCAGAAGCATCAGCCACCAGTGTGGCGGTTGCCTCGCACGGCCTCACGCAGAAGGCACCTCACAAGGAGAAGGAGCTGCCAGGCACCCGGCGAAGCCCTAAATGGCACTGCTGCACAAGGGACCTCCAACGCTAAGAGAGCGGCCAGGGGCCGAGCACTGCCCTGTCACGCACTGCTGCACAACTCACCTCACAAGCACGAACAGCACCCGAGGGCCTGGCACTGCTCTCCAAGCCATGCAGGCATAGGGCACCTCCCAAGCCAAACTCTCAGCCACGGCCCGAGCAGCCGCACATGAGGGCATCAGGCAGAAGGTCCCTCCGAAGCATGAGGAGCAGTCAGCATCCTAATAGCGCTCTCAGGGATGGAGGCAGATGAGACCTCACAACCCCAAGGATCAGCCACCAGCCTTGCAGTTGCCTCGCAGGGCCTCCTGCAGAAGGTGCTGTACAAGGAGCTCCTAGGCACCCAGCTAAGCCCTAAATGGCACGGCTACACAAGGGACCTCCAAAGCGCACGGACAAGTGATGTGCCTGCCGCTGCTCTCCAAGCCATGCAGGCATAGGGCACCTCACAAGGCAAACTCTCAGCCACGGCCCGAGCAGTGGCGCAGCAGGGCATCAGGCAGAAGGCCCTCCGAAGCACGAGGAGCAGCCGGCATCCTAGCATTGCTCTCTCAGGGACTGAGGCAGAAGGCACCGCACAATCCCAAGCATCAGACAGCAGCCTGGCAGTTGCCTCGCAGCGCCCTCATGCAGAGCGCACCTAACAAGCCCAAGGAACTGTTAGGCACCCGGCTGTGTCCTGCGTGACACTGAAACATAAATGTCCTCAAAGGCACAAAGAGCAGGCAGGGGCCGAGCACTGCTCTATCAGGCACTGCTGCACAACTCACCTCACAACCAAGGACAGCACCCGAGGGCCTGGCACTGCTCTCCAAGCCATGCAGGCATAGGGCACCTCACAAGGCAAACTCTCAGCCACGGCCCGAGCAGCGGCACATGAGGTCATCACGCAGAAGGCCCTCCGAAGCACGAGGAGCAGCCGGCATCCTAGCATTGCTCTCTCAGGGACTGAGGCACGAGGCAAAAGGGACCTCCCAATCAGAAGCATCAGCCACCAGTGTGGCGGTTGCCTCGCACGGCCTCACGCAGAAGGCACCTCACAAGGAGAAGGAGCTGCCAGGCACCCGGCGAAGCCCTAAATGGCACTGCTGCACAAGGGACCTCCAACGCTAAGAGAGCGGCCAGGGGCCGAGCACTGCCCTGTCACGCACTGCTGCACAACTCACCTCACAACCAAGGACAGCACACAAGTGTCTGGCACTGCTCTCCGAGGCATGCGGGCATAAGGCACCTCACAAGGCAAACTCTCAGCCAAGGCCCTAGCAATGGCACATCAGGGCTTCAGGCAGTAGGCCCTTGCGAAGCACGAGGAGCAGTCAGCAGCCCAGCATTGCACTCTCAGGGGCTGAGGCAGAAGGGACCGCACAGTTCTAGGTATCAGCCACCAGCCTGGCAATTGCCTCGCTGGGCCCTCATGCAGCAGGCACCTCACAAGGTAAAGGAGCTGCTAGGCACCCGGCGAAGCCCTAAGTGGCACTGCTGCACAAGGGACCTCCAACAGCACACAAGAGCACGGCCCTGCTCGCTCAGGCATGCGGGCATAGGGCACCTCCCAAGCCAAACTCTCAGCCATGGCCCGAGCAGTGGCACATCAGGGCGTTCAGGCAGAAGGTCCCTCCGAAGCATGAGGAGCAGTCAGCATCCTAATAGCGCTCTCAGGGATGGAGGCAGATGAGACCTCACAACCCCAAGGATCAGCCACCAGCCTTGCAGTTGCCTCGCAGGGCCTCCTGCAGAAGGTGCCGTACAAGGAGCTCCTAGGCACCCAGCTAAGCCCTAAATGGCACGGCTACACAAGGGACCTCCAAAGCGCACGGACAAGTGATGTGCCTGCCGCTGCTCTCCAAGCCAGGCAGGCATAGGGCACCTCACAAGCCAAACTCTCAGCCACGGCCCGAGCAGTGGCACATCAGGGCGTTCAGGCAGAAGGTCCCTCCGAAGCATGAGGAGCAGTCGGCATCCTAATAGCGCTCTCAGGGATGGAGGCAGATGAGACCTCACAACCCCAAGGATCAGCCACCAGCCTTGCAGTTGCCTCGCAGGGCCTCCTGCAGAAGGTGCCGTACAAGGAGCTCCTAGGCACCCAGCTAAGCCCTAAATGGCACGGCTACACAAGGGACCTCCAAAGCGCACGGACAAGTGATGTGCCTGCCGCTGCTCTCCAAGCCATGCAGGCATAGGGCACCTCACAAGGCAAACTCTCAGCCACGGCCCGAGCAGTGGCGCAGCAGGGAGGGCATCAGGGCATCAGGCAGAAGGCCCCTCCGAAGCACGAGGAGCAGTCGGCATCCTAGCATTGCTCTCTCAGGGACTGAGGCAGAAGGCACCGCACAATCCCAAGCATCAGACAGCAGCCTGGCAGTTGCCTCGCAGCGCCCTCATGCAGAGCGCACCTAACAAGCCCAAGGAACTGTTAGGCACCCGGCTGTGTCCTGCGTGACACTGAAACATAAATGTCCTCAAAGGCACAAAGAGCAGGCAGGGGCCGAGCACTGCTCTATCAGGCACTGCTGCACAACTCACCTCACAACCAAGGACAGCACCCGAGGGCCTGGCACTGCTCTCCAAGCCATGCAGGCATAGGGCACCTCACAAGGCAAACTCTCAGCCACGGCCCGAGCAGCGGCACATGAGGGCATCACGCAGAAGGCCCTCCGAAGCACGAGGAGCAGCCGGCATCCTAGCATTGCTCTCTCAGGGACTGAGGCACGAGGCAAAAGGGACCTCCCAATCAGAAGCATCAGCCACCAGTGTGGCGGTTGCCTCGCACGGCCTCACGCAGAAGGCACCTCACAAGGAGAAGGAGCTGCCAGGCACCCGGCGAAGCCCTAAATGGCACTGCTGCACAAGGGACCTCCAACGCTAAGAGAGCGGCCAGGGGCCGAGCACTGCCCTGTCACGCACTGCTGCACAACTCACCTCACAACCAAGGACAGCACACAAGTGTCTGGCACTGCTCTCCGAGGCATGCGGGCATAAGGCACCTCACAAGGCAAACTCTCAGCCAAGGCCCTAGTAATGGCACATCAGGGCTTCAGGCAGAAGGCCTCTCCGAAGCACGAGGAGCAGTCAGCAGCCCAGCATTGCACTCTCAGGGGCTGAGGCAGAAGGGACCGCACAGTTCTAGGTATCAGCCACCAGCCTGGCAATTGCCTCGCTGGGCCCTCATGCAGCAGGCACCTCACAAGGTAAAGGAGCTGCTAGGCACCCGGCGAAGCCCTAAGTGGCACTGCTGCACAAGGGACCTCCAACAGCACACAAGAGCACGGCCCTGCTCGCTCAGGCATGCGGGCATAGGGCACCTCCCAAGCCAAACTCTCAGCCATGGCCCGAGCAGTGGCACATCAGGGCGTTCAGGCAGAAGGTCCCTCCGAAGCATGAGGAGCAGTCAGCATCCTAATAGCGCTCTCAGGGATGGAGGCAGATGAGACCTCACAAGCCCAAGGATCAGCCACCAGCCTTGCAGTTGCCTCGCAGGGCCTCCTGCAGAAGTTGCTGTACAAGGAGCTCCTAGGCACCCAGCTAAGCCCTAAATGGCACGGCTACACAAGGGACCTCCAAAGCGCAGGGACAAGTGATGTGCCTGCCGCTGCTCTCCAAGCCATGCAGGCATAGGGCACCTCACAAGGCAAACTCTCAGCCACGGCCCGAGCAGTGGCGCAGCAGGGCATCAGGCAGAAGGCCCTCCGAAGCACGAGGAGCAGCCGGCATCCTAGCATTGCTCTCTCAGGGACTGAGGCAGAAGGCACCGCACAATCCCAAGCATCAGACAGCAGCCTGGCAGTTGCCTCGCAGCGCCCTCATGCAGAGCGCACCTAACAAGCCCAAGGAACTGTTAGGCACCCGGCTGTGTCCTGCGTGACACTGAAACATAAATGTCCTCAAAGGCACAAAGAGCAGGCAGGGGCCGAGCACTGCTCTATCAGGCACTGCTGCACAACTCACCTCACAACCAAGGACAGCACCCGAGGGCCTGGCACTGCTCTCCAAGCCATGCAGGCATAGGGCACCTCACAAGGCAAACTCTCAGCCACGGCCCGAGCAGCGGCACATGAGGGCATCACGCAGAAGGCCCTCCGAAGCACGAGGAGCAGCCGGCATCCTAGCATTGCTCTCTCAGGGACTGAGGCACGAGGCAAAAGGGACCTCCCAATCAGAAGCATCAGCCACCAGTGTGGCGGTTGCCTCGCACGGCCTCACGCAGAAGGCACCTCACAAGGAGAAGGAGCTGCCAGGCACCCGGCGAAGCCCTAAATGGCACTGCTGCACAAGGGACCTCCAACGCTAAGAGAGCGGCCAGGGGCCGAGCACTGCCCTGTCACGCACTGCTGCACAACTCACCTCACAACCAAGGACAGCACACAAGTGTCTGGCACTGCTCTCCGAGGCATGCGGGCATAAGGCACCTCACAAGGCAAACTCTCAGCCAAAGCTCTAGCAATGGCACATCAGGGCTTCAGGCAGTAGGCCCTTGCGAAGCACGAGGAGCAGTCAGCAGCCCAGCATTGCACTCTCAGGGGCTGAGGCAGAAGGGACCGCACAGTTCTAGGTATCAGCCACCAGCCTGGCAATTGCCTCGCTGGGCCCTCATGCAGCAGGCACCTCACAAGGTAAAGGAGCTGCTAGGCACCCGGCGAAGCCCTAAGTGGCACTGCTGCACAAGGGACCTCCAACAGCACACAAGAGCACGGCCCTGCTCGCTCAGGCATGCGGGCATAGGGCACCTCCCAAGCCAAACTCTCAGCCATGGCCCGAGCAGTGGCACATCAGGGCGTTCAGGCAGAAGGTCCCTCCGAAGCATGAGGAGCAGTCAGCATCCTAATAGCGCTCTCAGGGATGGAGGCAGATGAGACCTCACAAGCCCAAGGATCAGCCACCAGCCTTGCAGTTGCCTCGCAGGGCCTCCTGCAGAAGGTGCCGTACAAGGAGCTCCTAGGCACCCAGCTAAGCCCTAAATGGCACGGCTACACAAGGGACCTCCAAAGCGCACGGACAAGTGATGTGCCTGCCGCTGCTCTCCAAGCCATGCAGGCATAGGGCACCTCACAAGGCAAACTCTCAGCCACGGCCCGAGCAGTGGCGCAGCAGGGCATCAGGCAGAAGGCCCTCCGAAGCACGAGGAGCAGCCGGCATCCTAGCATTGCTCTCTCAGGGACTGAGGCAGAAGGCACCGCACAATCCCAAGCATCAGACAGCAGCCTGGCAGTTGCCTCGCAGCGCCCTCATGCAGAGCGCACCTAACAAGCCCAAGGAACTGTTAGGCACCCGGCTGTGTCCTGCGTGACACTGAAACATAAATGTCCTCAAAGGCACAAAGAGCAGGCAGGGGCCGAGCACTGCTCTATCAGGCACTGCTGCACAACTCACCTCACAACCAAGGACAGCACCCGAGGGCCTGGCACTGCTCTCCAAGCCATGCAGGCATAGGGCACCTCACAAGGCAAACTCTCAGCCACGGCCCGAGCAGCGGCACATGAGGGCATCACGCAGAAGGCCCTCCGAAGCACGAGGAGCAGCCGGCATCCTAGCATTGCTCTCTCAGGGACTGAGGCACGAGGCAAAAGGGACCTCCCAATCAGAAGCATCAGCCACCAGTGTGGCGGTTGCCTCGCACGGCCTCACGCAGAAGGCACCTCACAAGGAGAAGGAGCTGCCAGGCACCCGGCGAAGCCCTAAATGGCACTGCTGCACAAGGGACCTCCAACGCTAAGAGAGCGGCCAGGGGCCGAGCACTGCCCTGTCACGCACTGCTGCACAACTCACCTCACAACCAAGGACAGCACACAAGTGTCTGGCACTGCTCTCCGAGGTATGCGGGCATAAGGCACCTCACAAGGCAAACTCTCAGCCAAGGCTCTAGCAATGGCACATCAGGGCATCAGGCAGTAGGCCCCTGCGAAGCACGAGGAGCAGTCAGCAGCCCAGCATTGCACTCTCAGGGGCTGAGGCAGAAGGGACCGCACAGTTCTAGGTATCAGCCACCAGCCTGGCAATTGCCTCGCTGGGCCCTCATGCAGCAGGCACCTCACAAGGTAAAGGAGCTGCTAGGCACCCGGCGAAGCCCTAAGTGGCACTGCTGCACAAGGGACCTCCAACAGCACACAAGAGCACGGCCCTGCTCGCTCAGGCATGCGGGCATAGGGCACCTCCCAAGCCAAACTCTCAGCCATGGCCCGAGCAGTGGCACATCAGGGCGTTCAGGCAGAAGGTCCCTCCGAAGCATGAGGAGCAGTCAGCATCCTAATAGCGCTCTCAGGGATGGAGGCAGATGAGACCTCACAACCCCAAGGATCAGCCACCAGCCTTGCAGTTGCCTCGCAGGGCCTCCTGCAGAAGTTGCTGTACAAGGAGCTCCTAGGCACCCAGCTAAGCCCTAAATGGCACGGCTACACAAGGGACCTCCAAAGCGCACGGACAAGTGATGTGCCTGCCGCTGCTCTCCAAGCCATGCAGGCATAGGGCACCTCACAAGGCAAACTCTCAGCCACGGCCCGAGCAGTGGCGCAGCAGGGCATCAGGGCATCAGGCAGAAGGCCCCTCCGAAGCACGAGGAGCAGTCGGCATCCTAGCATTGCTCTCTCAGGGACTGAGGCAGAAGGCACCGCACAATCCCAAGCATCAGACAGCAGCCTGGCAGTTGCCTCGCAGCGCCCTCATGCAGAGCGCACCTAACAAGCCCAAGGAACTGTTAGGCACCCGGCTGTGTCCTGCGTGACACTGAAACATAAATGTCCTCAAAGGCACAAAGAGCAGGCAGGGGCCGAGCACTGCTCTATCAGGCACTGCTGCACAACTCACCTCACAACCAAGGACAGCACCCGAGGGCCTGGCACTGCTCTCCAAGCCATGCAGGCATAGGGCACCTCACAAGGCAAACTCTCAGCCACGGCCCGAGCAGCGGCACATGAGGGCATCACGCAGAAGGCCCTCCGAAGCACGAGGAGCAGCCGGCATCCTAGCATTGCTCTCTCAGGGACTGAGGCACGAGGCAAAAGGGACCTCCCAATCAGAAGCATCAGCCACCAGTGTGGCGGTTGCCTCGCAGGGCCTCACGCAGAAGGCACCTCACAAGGAGAAGGAGCTGCCAGGCACCCGGCGAAGCCCTAAATGGCACTGCTGCACAAGGGACCTCCAACGCTAAGAGAGCGGCCAGGGGCCGAGCACTGCCCTGTCACGCACTGCTGCACAACTCACCTCACAACCAAGGACAGCACACAAGTGTCTGGCACTGCTCTCCGAGGCATGCAGGCATAAGGCACCTCACAAGGCAAACTCTCAGCCAAGGCCCTAGTAATGGCACATCAGGGCTTCAGGCAGAAGGCCTCTCCGAAGCACGAGGAGCAGTCAGCAGCCCAGCATTGCACTCTCAGGGGCTGAGGCAGAAGGGACCGCACAGTTCTAGGTATCAGCCACCAGCCTGGCAATTGCCTCGCTGGGCCCTCATGCAGCAGGCACCTCACAAGGTAAAGGAGCTGCTAGGCACCCGGCGAAGCCCTAAGTGGCACTGCTGCACAAGGGACCTCCAACAGCACACAAGAGCATGGCCCTGCTCGCTCAGGCATGCGGGCATAGGGCACCTCCCAAGCCAAACTCTCAGCCATGGCCCGAGCAGTGGCACATCAGGGCGTTCAGGCAGAAGGTCCCTCCGAAGCATGAGGAGCAGTCAGCATCCTAATAGCGCTCTCAGGGATGGAGGCAGATGAGACCTCACAACCCCAAGGATCAGCCACCAGCCTTGCAGTTGCCTCGCAGGGCCTCCTGCAGAAGTTGCTGTACAAGGAGCTCCTAGGCACCCAGCTAAGCCCTAAATGGCACGGCTACACAAGGGACCTCCAAAGCGCAGGGACAAGTGATGTGCCTGCCGCTGCTCTCCAAGCCATGCAGGCATAGGGCACCTCACAAGGCAAACTCTCAGCCACGGCCCGAGCAGTGGCGCAGCAGGGCATCAGGCAGAAGGCCCTCCGAAGCACGAGGAGCAGCCGGCATCCTAGCATTGCTCTCTCAGGGACTGAGGCACGAGGCAAAAGGGACCTCCCAATCAGAAGCATCAGCCACCAGTGTGGTGGTTGCCTCGCACGGGCTCACACAGAAGGCTCCTTACAAGGAGAAGGAGCTGCCAGGCACCCGGCGTGTCGGCACGTCTCGCCATCGGCTTGTTGAGGGCTCAAGACAGCCTTGGCTGCTACGGCCATGTGTCCACCTCGGTATGTCTGTCGTTGAGGGATTCAATGTTGACTGGGGGACAGGTGGCCAACGTTGGCCCAGACTCTGTCTCGAGCCTCCACAAGCCGATAGCGAGACATACGCACAAGAACATCTGGACATACCACACAAGGCTGTCTCAAAGCCTACACTAACCAACATCGAGATGTACGGAGAAACGTCTCTCTACCACTGAATGCGGTGTTGAATCATACCCAAGCCAACACAGAAATATCGAAAATTACCCTCCCCCCTCCCCCCAAAAGGTGGACACATGGAACTAGCACCCAAAAACTCTTTCACACTTTGCATGCTCTGACACATTTTGCACACATTTTCATGCTCCTCACTTGGCATGCTCTTTGACACTGTGCACGCTTTCGCACTTTGCATGCTCTTGAGATGTCTGTCACACTTTCACACTTTGCACACTTTCATATTTTGCATGCATTTTTATGCTCTTTCACACTTGGCATGCTCTTTTGCACTTTCTATGCTCTTTCATGCTTTGCACGCCCTTTCACACTTGCCACACATTGAAATGTTTTGCATGCATTTTCACGCTCTTTCACACTTGGCACGCTCCTTGACACTTTGAATGCTCTGACCCGTTTTGCACGCATTCACGCACATTCACGTTTTGCATGCTCTTTCACTCTTTCATACTTTGCATGCTTTTTCACACTTTCATACTCTGACACATTTTGCACTAATTTTCACACTGACACATCTTGCACACTCCACACTTTGCACATTGTTTCATATTTTGCACGGATTTGTATGCTTTTTCACACTTTGCACGCTCTGATATGTTTTGCATGCATTTTCACGCTCTTTTACACTTGGCACGCTCTTTCACACTTAGCACACTGACATGTTTTGCATGGATTTTCACGCTCCTTCACACTGACACGTTTTGGATGAGCTTTCACGCTCTGTATGCTCTGACACATTTTGCACACATTTTCATGCTCTGGCATGTTTTGCATGCTCTTTCACAGTTTTTATGCTGACACATTTTTCATGCTTTTTCACGGTTTTCATACTAATCACTTCGCACACATTTTCATGCTCTGACATGTTTTTTCACAATTTTCATCCTCTGACCTGTTTTGTACAGATTTTCACACACAGACATGTTTTTCATGCTCTGACACATTTTTCAGTTTTCATGCTCTGACATGTTTTGCACACATTTTTGTGCTCTCACACTTTTTCACTGTTTTTTCCACAATTCTTCCTCCCCAGGAATAATTATTCCCCAGGGGAAGGACTTGGCATTTCTCCTTGGTGAATTTCATGAGATTCCTCTGTGGTTAGTTCTCCAACCTGTTGAGGTCCCTCTGAAGAGCAGCATAAGCGTCTGCTGCATCAGGCACTCCTTGCAGTTTAGTATCGTTTTGCAAATAATACAATCAAATGCTTTTCACTATTATAGAGTCATCATGAGATATAACCAAATCCTATGTAACTTAAAACTTGTCTCACAAGTGGTGTCATAGGTTTTTAAGGGTTTTCCCTTACTTTTACTGAATTTTGGGGGGAATTTAAATCTTTTCATAGAATAAGTACTTCTCAGTTTTCAAAACTGAACTTTCATTGTAATGCTTTTAAAGCAGATTTTTGAAAATTATTTTGTGGTGAAAACCATTGAAAGTTCCTGATAGGGGCAGGGAGAGGGAAGATCTGATCTGATGAAGGTGTATTACTGTGTATCAACACACACAAATTTGCAAATCAAAATTCCATTTAGGCATAGCCACCAATTCTTTTTCCCCTAACAGGCTTGCATAAAGTTACTTATCATAAAACACAGGAAAAAAACAAGTACTGGTGTCTTCCCACATACCACTTGAGTCATAGTGAACAAAAACGTCTCACCATCCTTCTCCTGCAGAGCAGAAGTATGTATTTACTACTTCTTCATGCACATTGCTGAGTTCCAGAATATTCACCAATCAAAACATACAAAATATTTCATATTTCCTGGAACCGCAGAATAAGAAAAGTACTTGACTAATAAAAAAGTTGCTTTAATAAGTTATATTTCAGATGTCTTTCTTTACACAATAGAAAGATGAGAATTTAAAAATATGGTTAAACAGCTGAAATAAAATTATGTAAATTCATGCTGCTCAGACAGGTCTGTTGTCTCTGCTAAAAAGCAAATCTGTTGACATTGAATATCTTAACACAGCAATCAGCTCCACAACTTGCAAGCTGCAACCACTTGCTGTTGTTCTCATCAGAATATCCAGCTCTGCCCTTCTGATGTCTCCAGCATAGACTTTTCACAGCAAGAGCATGACTTTGGCTGGAATAAAAAGAAATCCATACATAAAAAACATCAAACAGGTGTGTAAACACGATCACTTATATAATACTCACCTTTCAACATTACTGACACAGAAAATCTGACTTGTGACAACCAGTAGGTATTAAATTCCTAAAATAAGTAGGGTAATTAACACTAAAACCACTTATCTTCCTGCTAATCAATAATTTAAATAGCTAGTGATTTCAAGTTTTAATATATTAAGTTGCAGGTCTAGTTTCTCAGTTACTGAGATATAACAACCAGATTTCTGGCTTTTAGCCAGAGATTTTTCACCATTTGATGTCTCCTTCAAATTCACTTCAAGCACATACAGGCAAAAGTTACCATTACCTTTCATTTCTGGTACTACCAATGTGAGGATTTAAGGCAAGAGTCTATGAAAACTGTTCCAAATGAAATATCCAAAATTCCTCTAGGAGAGTTTCTCTAGCTGCCTGCACAGCACCACCGCATTTAACTTGTCATTCATTCCCTTGGTTTTTGCTAGAAGCTGCTGGATGTCCAGATTTGCTGTTATCCAGTTCAAAATGCTTACTGGGCAGTCCTCATTTATTTACTGATGTATTTAGACAGTGACATTTTCCCTCACTGATTTTTTACAATTTTTTACAGCTAAAGATAAAACTTTTTTTCTTTTGAACAAGAATAACAACAAAGTTCTTTAATCCCCAAAAGGGAGTAACCTGTGAAAACATTTACATAGGATGAAGTATCTTAGGATTTCCCCCCCCCAACAAGTCTTCTGTTTTTTTTCTTAGGGAGTGTAAATAACCAATATTTTTATTTCCACGTTTTGCTTAAAGGCAATCATTAAGACTTTCAGGGTTGACCTTTTCCAAAAAGGATGACAAATTATTAATATACAAATAAAATCTGCAAATCGTTTTATACTGTAAAACACAATTCCAGAATTATCAATCTCAAGATGGTGGTTTCCCTGCTTCTAACACCCTTCAAAAGAAATACCTGTTATTCATCTCAACACAGTTGGTCCAATCAGCTAATGCCGGCTCCTGGCCACTCTGCTTCCATGTGTGCAATTTAATCTTCCCACACTCTAAGCCTATTGCAATGATGTATCTGTCAAGAGAGCAATTGCAATACTTGAAAAGGTCAACGCAAGTAATTTTAGTAAAGTAAGCTAGAAAGAACTAGTGATCAAAACATTTGTATTGCACCTTGCCTTCAAATCAACATTCACTTTGTCACCAAGAAGTACACTGCAATAGGAGTATAGGAAAGAAAAAAGGAGAGTAAACTCAATTAAAGGATGGTCAAAATATTTGACAAGTAAATTTTAAGAGCTATTAGGCCACAAAAGCTGACTAAAGTGGAAAAAATACTAATTTCTAACACAGAACTGCATTATGAAAAGACAGTAATACCTTCCATCAGGAGTAAGCACGTGGCTGATACTAACTGCCATAACAGAATCTCCAGCATCCAGCACTGTTGAACAAGGCCTGATTGAAGCCAACATATTCCATTCTGTAGTCCCAGATAAGTCACACTGGCCCCAAATAATAACCTAGTAGAAAAAGAATAACCTAGAAATTTTCACTTGAATCTTTTTGTAAGTGCACTTAATGAAAATGTCAGGAACAACTTAACTAAAACACTCCCAGAGCACAGAACAAAGCTGCGGACCCCTAAATGAGCCCCGAACTTCTCCCAACGGAAGTTCAGTTCTTTAAAAAGTCTGCCTCAGTATATTAAAGATATTGAGGAACACACACAGATTCCATTACAAAACCTAAAAAAAAAAAAAAAAAAAAACGTAAGAGACCCCTAAGAATTATGGGACATGTTTGTCATAAGAAGGGAGGGAGTCTACTTGATAGATCACAGTCTCGCACATACATATTCAAGCACTTTACATAGGAAAGTTTCATTGAGTTTTATGAAAATATACACAGTAGGCTTTTTATGTATTTACAGATCCTGTGCCCATGAGAACACAGCATCTGCTAATCTAAAATACATTTAAAAACAATTCTTACTTATTCTAGGCTTTGTTAATTACCTTTTTGTCCCGACTGCCAGTAATAAAATACTTGCTATCTGGTGTCCAATCACAAGACCAAATGATTCGATTGTGAACAGCTGTATTTTTGTCAGTGTATGCACAGCAAGAGAAAACTGGCCCTGGAATAAAACATGTATAGGAAGACCCTTGCTTCAATCTCTTCACATACATTTACATACAGTACTCTATGTACTGACTGTAGGAATAGTCCAGCATTATTACAATAATCTTTAAAGAAGCTGGGACTACTTAGCAATGCACAATATTTTTTCAACGCTTACCACATGCTCATAATTATTACTTATTCAAGAACAAACCACTCAGCCTTTACAGCACTAAAACTATGGCAACAGTTTGTTCTTTTACATATACATGTTTCAAAAGACACAAATGTCAAGCATAGGACATTAAGATTCTACTAAAGCTTTTAATAAGGCTACTGGCTTCAAAAGCTTTAGTATAGTGCAACTTTTACTGTACGTACATGTATCCCCACAGAACTCCACAAAATTTCCTATTTACTATTTAAGTTTTCCAGTAAGGCTTTAAGAGCTCAAATCATAATGATCTAATCCTAAAGATTAAACTGTTCCTAAAGAAACGGTTTCAATATGCACACAAACTGGCAATATATCTGATTAGGAGATCAACAGATGGGAATGATTTTCCTAGTCAGAAAAAGCTATCATTTTTGACTGTGGACTTCAAATAACCATTTCTTGGGAAGCCTATACACGCAGCTTTGCTTTTATTACTAATGATGCTCTTTGTAGACAGAAAGGTTATTGATGGGCAGATGAAACGAAGATTTATATATTTACTTTGTATCAGAACTCATACCCCTTAACTTGAAACATGATCTGCTCTTTGGTGTTTAACTACTGTGGACAATATGCTAAAGTTTTTTTAGAACAGCAGTCAATCATGGATCTATGAAGGTGTGGTCCTGTAATCACAGTATGGTTGAGGTTGGAAGGGACCTTTGGAGATCATCTCATCCAACCTCCCCACTCAAGCAGGGAATAGAAGTCTTAAGGAAAACACTATCAAGCTTAGTAACCTTTTAACAATCCTGTAGTATTTATAGTGCTATTAAACAATTGGTGCAATGACGATAATTTTCAACATAAGCATCTGTTTTAGCAATTCATTAAAGTGTTCAACAGCAACTCCTTCTTGATTTTACAAGGCTGAAAATTGTAATGAGAAAGTCAGCTGAGCCTTTACTATCTGCTCTTTTTCCGGACAGAGCCAGTCCTGGTCAAATCAACCAATTGTGAAGGATTAAAAAGCTATGCCAAAGATGCAGACTAATCCTCACAGAAGGCTCAAAGTGTCCGTGCCCTGTGAACAGGGAAACAGCAGCTCTATGCAGGACACCACACTAATAATGCAACTTCTCACTTGGTCAGAACACCAAGGTTTGTTTGGCTGAGTATCAGTTTAAAGTACAGACACTACACTCTGACATATATATTTGATTTCAGTAAATCTGAAACAGAATCATGAGCAGAAGAGTGTAATGACAAATGGAAGACTTCATTATATCCCCCATTTAAACAGTATTGGATACATGATTATCAACTTTTCTACTTTTTAATTCACTGGCTTTTCTATATGCCTTCATTGCACTTAAAGTCACAGGAACCTTAAGCATTATTTTTCTTAAAACATTTAACATTTTAAGGGAAACCATCCCTTAGATATTTTACCAATTCTCTCACAAATATTTTGAGGTCAAAAATACTGAAAAAGTCTAGAAGTCTTCAAATACACATATCCATTTCACATATCCTACCTGACTCTGATGAGTCTTGTTTCTTCCACAGTGACCAATTTCTGTCTCTAGAAACAGCTAGTAAAAGTTTGTCATTAGGAGAAAATGCCAGTTGAGTAACAGTCAGATTGTGAAAAGACAAACTCTGCAGTTTCTTCCAAGAAGTAGTGCTCCACAAAATAATTGCTGCATGTTCTTTTTTGGAAGCCTGTATTGATGGAACAGTACTAGTGAGAATTAAAGAAAGCAAATTCCAAAAAAATCAAAAAGTTCCAACAAGGCATTAAGGGCTTGTGTGTGTGTTTGTTGTTTTAAGGCTTGCAGTGAAGTTAAGAGTGAGCTTTCCTTTGGGAAGTTTCAAGTTTGTTACACACATTTTTAATAGCCTCCTATTAATACTGACAATATATCAGTAAGAAAAATGTTTTTTATCAATGTTTGTTAGACTTTACAATATAAAATTTTTCTTCCTAATATCTCCAAGTGAATTATATACCCTTTAGGAATACTAAATTTTGTGTGTTCACTCTCACCTTTGCAAGGCAACTGTCATTTATACAAAATCTTTCATGTTAACTTCAAGAACAGTATTCAGCCCGAACTGAATCCTGACTCCTGCTTTATCAATCCTAGGAATCTGACAGCACTTTTCACTAGATGGTGCTGGAATCTTCTCTTACCTTACATGCTGAGGCAATTATAGTGTTTGAATTATTGCAGGCAACACAAAAAACTTCATATCCATGTCCATATCTAAAATAAATTTAACACATCACAGTCATTTTTCTGATACTTATCGTGACTTTTACATTAGTTTCAACCCCTTCGCAGAAATGAATTTTTCAGCACTGCTATTGCATAACATGCCAAATAATTCCTAATAATGTTTTGCAGTCAACTTAAACATCTTAAACAACTTAAACATTCTTTAGCATATGGAAACTGTCTACAGAGCAATCTCTCCAGCCTATTCAGGAGTCCTAAAGCATCAACACTGCAAAAATCAACAGCAACAGCTCACAAAGCACACTAAGGCAGTATTTAAGATATTCTTAGTTCCTGTAGTTTTAACACCATCAGTAATAAAAATGAAGCCACATACTTGAAGATCACCAAAGAAATACACTACACTCAGCTAAAGGATGCTTGTTCTATGAAATACTGAGAAAATACTGCTGAACTAGAGGACAAGATTCAAGTCAGAAGAGGAAGACAACACTGTAACTTCCAGCTTCTTCCAGAAACACATTCATAATCTCTCTTTACACAGGTTCTGATGGAATTCATGTATTCCAACTGAGATTCAACTTATAAGCAGAAGCACCACACAGACTAACATAAATGACAACTACATAAAATAGATTAACGTAGAAGAAAATTGGAGATGCAGTCTGGAAACAGTGGGAAAGTATCAAGCTAAAAGGAACAAACCAATACTCCGGGGAAAGGAAGAAAAGAGACCCAACAATTAAATAACAGTAGGGAAGAAAAAGACTGATTTATAGACAAATATTTAATTTTCTGTTCTATGAAAAGCCGTAAGAATTCTAGGATGAAATTTACACCATGGAACTCACATTTCTAGAAAAGTATAGGAATATTTAAGAAATATCCAAATCCCTATGAACTAAGTTGAATGACCTATAGATGATCTCAGCCTAATTCAGTTAGACTTTTTTATCTGTTTTCTTTTCTAGTTCTTTCTTGAACAAAAAGACTGGACAAAAGACCCTGTTTCTAGTCTCATCAAATGCTGATATATCATAACCAGTTTATTTCTACTCATGACCATATACTCATAGATTATATACTATTTCTGTACGAGGAAAAATAAAATAGGCAGCTTGGAAAACATGACATGAGTAACAACATTTATCCATAAAAAACACAACTGGCATGGAAAGGGGTGGATGGGAAATCAAAATTTCCACTGTCTCCTCTCATACAAGAAATTAGCTTGATGGAAGGGATTCTTCACACAGGAGACAGTACACTTGCTAAATTCTTTGTAACAGGGTATCGAGGGAGTTCCAACTTCCAATAGTACATGATAGAGAAAAGCAGTGAGTGTGGTTAAAACAAGCCAAAATTCATACCATGAATATACTAGGAAAACATTCAAGGGAACAGTGACAAATACTTTCCCTTTTCTCAAGCTCTCCTCCGGGTGTCTGCTTACACCCAGACTATTCTTCAGGCACAGTATAAATGCAGTCCCCCCCACTACCACAAATTATGCAGTGGAGTCTCCTGCACTGAAGGTAATTGCAAGGTTCAGCAACCCCAGTGTGCAAGGAGTGAGTCTCAGCCTAGGAAAACCATCATCTTAATCATGGTGTCTCCCTAATCATTCACTGGTTTTGCAGTTGTTTATTTTTCCTTGGATGTTGATTAAGTAACAGAGGTCAGGCTTGTACATAAGCCTACATAAACAGCATCTCCTATTGCCATTATCTTTATTGGAGACACTGCATTGGGCTAGATGGGCTCTTGGTCTGACCTAACATAAGTCCTGTTTCCGTCAATGTGGAAAAGATGGCATATTAGGTTTCATTTTCATTTAAAGAGAAAGATTGTATTTTAATGACTATTTAGCAAAAGCAAAGTTGTGCGCAGAAGCTGAAAATGACACAACAATTGGAGTCAGGACCTCTGGAAATCCTCAAGTCCAACCTCCCTGCTCAGACAGGTTCTGCTAGAGCAGGTTGCTCAGGACCATATACAGTTGGATTTTGAGGTCTCCAAAGACGGAGACCTCACAGCCTCTTTGGGCAACTTCTTCCAGTATTCAACCAACCTCACAGCGAGGAAGTGTTTTCTTATGCTCAAATGGAATTTCCTGTGTTTTCAGTTAGTATCCATTGCCTCTTGCCCTGTTGCAGGGCACCACTAAGAGGAGTATGGACCAGTCCTCTTTACCTCTCCCCCATCAGATAGTATGTAAACACTGGCAAGCTCCACCCTGGGCTTTCTCTTCTACAAGACAGTCAGCTCTCAGCCTCTCCTCATGAAAGAGCTGCTCCAACTCCTTAATCATCTTTGTGGCCCTTAACCCTAAGCCCTAACCCAACTCCAATCCTAACCTGTAACCCTAACCCCAAACTCTAACCTTAAACTCTAATCCCTGAACTCTGACCCTAACCCTAAACCGAAGCCATAAATCCTAACCCAAAACCCTAATGCAGTCCTCAGGCACCTCTCCTGATCGCCATGACCTTTCAAAGGCAATTGAAAGTGGCCTTGCAAAAAGTCAGCCAGCTCCCTCAGTACTTGTGGGTCTACCACATCAGGGCCCACGGACTTGTTTGTGTCCAGTTTGCTTAAACCCAATCCTTCTCCACCAATGCAAAGTCCTCCTTTCTCCAGACCTTCTCCTTGATCTCCCTGGGTTTCCTGAGGGCTGGTCTTACCAGTAGAGTTTGCTTCAAAGAAGACATTCAGTATCCTTGTCTTTTCTGTATCCTTTGTCACCAGGATCCCCAGCTTCATTCAGCAGTGGTCCCACATATCCCCTATCTTCCCCGTATCTCTCTTTTGTTACTGATGAATTTAGAGATGCCCTTCTTGTTGTCCTTGAGATAAACCATACTCTCACAAGATGGTCATTTTTACTTTAAAATTGCAAGATTCTATAAAAATTTCAGTGAGTTCTTTATACTAAAATCTGTTCAACCAAATAGTTATCAAAACCCAACACTAATCATTCACAATTTGGTCTTGACTTGGAGCTGGGAATACACAAATGTCAATGATAAACAAACTACTTTTAGCAAGCCAGTTCCTTGCACTGCTCTCTTGTTCCCATGGCAACATGAAATCTACATTATGTGATTTCATGCTACTTCTTTCAAGATTATCCTCAGCAAAAAAATCTATAAATCCATGAATGCTTTATGTCTTGTTGTCTTTGCACAGAACCCTGATCATAAGCCATTTTTCTAAAAACAGAGGAAAAGTTGGTCAGATTATTCACCTGAAGGCCATCATAAAATACAATTATTTTAATGAATGAAGAATATAAAAGCTTATAGGCAATACTCCTGAAGCAAAATATCCAAGATAAATGTCTCTCTAGCCTTTTCACTAGCCTTTCAGAAACATCAAAAGACAAAGGGAAAAAATATTTTTGGTCTTGGCTTTTTTCACTACTTAAAGGTTCCACCACCGAGCTACTTATGTAAGTGGGTGCATTGGCAGCCATAGCATGAACTGGAAAATCATTTAACAGTAACAGTTTGAAATTACAAGATGTTCAGATATGGTCCAATTCCCACTAGCTTGCCTCCTATGAAGCACTTCTGAGCACATAAAAGCAAAAGAGCTTAAAAAGTACTCAAAGAAGATTAACTGCACAGTTGAACAGAAAGATGAGCTCCCACAAAAAGTTCTCTCTCAAATGAAAACTACTTGCAAACTGTTTTTCCAAATGTTTCATTCCCTCCTCTCCAAAAGAAGTCATAAAAGATGGTAATATATAAAGGTGGATGAAATCATCAAGCAAAGGTTTGACATTCTTCTTGTTTCTGGCTGATGCCATTTTTTGGGGAAATTCAGATAAATGAACTCTCGTGAGCTTGAAAAAAATCCGTGTGCGCACTATAGAATCAAGATCAGGAATGAGAACACTGCTCAACAGATTTAAGTGTTCACTTAAATATTCATGAAAGTGTACTTCATGTTCAATAGCCATGAGACAGCTGCATTTAAAAGGCCTGCTCCCTTTCTCCCTTCCAGTTCCTCTCAAGTCCATGGTATTGGCTTTTGCAGTCACGTTAAGTGGTTCAAAGAACTGATCTGATACTACTGAGGTTCTTAGGAAATACATTGGTTACAACCTTAACCTGTAAATTGTTGCGAAGTGAATACTTAAGGTGAATCTCACATAAAAAGGAACAAAACACAAAGAATTCTAAAATGCTGTAACCTCATTATTGCCATGACCAGGTAATTCTATCATTTTTGTGATCTGTAACCCACTCCGTCAGCATACCATACTCAAACAGAATCTGTAACCATCTTACTCAATATTCATCACCTTGCCTCTACCACCAGACACATTGTATTTCAGTTCCTGCTTTTATCTATTTCATCTTACAGCTCTGTTCAGTTTTAGGGGAAAGTTCCTTATGAGATGCTTCAGCCTTTACTAGTAGCATTACTTCCATACTAGAAAGACTTGACCTGCAAGTCCATACTATGAAGATGAAATAAGGTCTCTCTGCATGAGGAGTTTTCTGCAATACAGGCAAAGTGTTAAGCAGACACACAAAGACTGTAGTATGGAAAAAAAAGCCTATCATATTCCAGAGTACAACCGAATCCATGAAAGTATATAGTAATTCCTTAGAACAGACTTGAAAAGTTACTAATCTCTTGCAACAAGGAAGGAAAAACAGAGATCTATGCCCTTAACAAACCTTCAAAAAATAATCATCTGAGGGTACAATGAAAGTCTCATCATTAGAAATTCAGCAGAAAAATGCTGGAACATACATATTTCATTGTTACAGCAAGAACCAGTGAGACAGATTATCAACAGAAATCAGTCCTAACTGCTATTTTCTGTAGTGTTTCCTATTTTCATAGATTATTTATTTTACAAGCAATGTGCTGCAAACAAGGTCAAATCAGTTAATAAAACAGAAAGAGTTACAAGACCAGATGTAGCATGTTGTAATAGCTTTCTGGAAACTTTGTAAATTAAAAAAAGAAAAATATAACTTACAGCTTTTGAATTTCAGGCCACAAGGTATTCTGCAGCAAGTGATCCTCTGGGGGAGGTTCTAAAAGACATATGTACAACATGTTCAAATTCGGGGCTAAATAGTCTAAAATCAGCAAAATTCTCTCCAAATTTATATTGACTGAATATCAATTGCTCTTTCATATAATAAAAATGAATCTGATACCTGTAAGGATCAAAGGTTGAAAGTGAATTTCAGGATACTGATTAGAAATGGTATTATATGTTTCTTCATCCTCAGCTGGTTGAACAGCCATATCACCTAATCAAACGAAGGACTTCATTAGCCAGACAGAAAATACTTGATAGGAGGAAAAGCATGATCAACTATTATCCAAGTAAAAACTACCTATTAGTTTCAAATTTTTTTTTCCTTTTATATTTTAAAACACTTAAGGCAAAAAAAATCTCAAAAACAATGTATGAACTTCCAAATTTAAGTGACATTCTGCAAATAACAAGTCAAACTTGTTGAAGTTTGCAAATGTAGATAAATTTATGCAAAACTGTCATGTGCTCAGCCATTACCTTTAGACCAAGGTACAAAAATAACTAAAATAACTCAGTTAATTTTTAAGTTAAAATTCATCTTTATCCTTTGTTTTGAAAGTATTCTTTAAGAAAAAGATACAGAGTTGGGGAAAAGTTACTGTCAAACAGAATCTACCTTTTAGTCAAATGTGTATTTTGAATAAAGCTGTAAGTAAAGAAAAAACAGAAAACAAAAAGTACAGAGAATTCAGCAGAACAGAAAGACTGTCTTCTCATCCATACTGCCTTCTCTTCTCTTGAAAAGAATTAGCAACATTTATTTAACTTAAGACCATTATCTGTGACCATAACTGACCATGAAAGTGTCTCCACAAAGTTAGAAAGGAGTTCTACAGGGCCTCATGTGTGAGGATCGAAGGGCCAACTACTGGATGGACTGTCTACCTAGTTCAAGGAGGTATCCACAGCATACGTGCCTGTGCATGTGTTGGTGTGCACATGGGTGTCTGCACCAGCAGCTGGAGTGGGGCTGCGAGTCTCAGGAGCTTGTATATCCAGATTATAGCAACTGAGGAGACCAGGGGCCCAGGGATCAGCTACTGAATAGACTGCATCTAAACCCAACTGCTGGAAGATCCACATTGTATACACATACGATTTCCCACCAACAGACCTTCAGCCTGATCAGTCAGAGAAGGGAATGAGATGAGGCCACTGGTGCCGTTTATGCGAGTGCTGAATGTTTCTGCCTGTATTGACCCATATGGCTGTCTGTGGATATATGTATATATGTATTGCATACATGTGTTTGTGTGTATGCCTACTAGGAATAAATGCTCAGCTTCACTACTGGCTGGATCTAGAGAAATGCAGCTGCAGCAGCCTCACCTCTATTACGCTAGCAGATTTAGCAACCCTAACAAAGAATATTATTTAAAGTCTTGTCCTTCAGCACAAAGAGAAACACCTAATATGCACATTTTGGAGAGATATGGGGAGACAGAAGGAACTGCCAAAATTCAGTCAAGAAACCAACATTTTGGGGCTTGAAGCGAGAACAACTTTCCTCTCTGAGTAAACAGAATTGGATTGAGCACAGTTTGTCCTCCCCAAAGGTAATACGCTAATTGCACACCAAGTCTGCCTTCATCAAAAGCTATAGGAAGGAACAGGAACAAGTAGCCAACAGTTTACAGTGTTGACCTGCCAATGATGCAAGAGCCAGTTACAAACCGATCAAATGACAGGTTACTTAAGAGATCCAGATAATTTCAGTGAAAGCCAAAAAATCCTCTGTGTTGTATGTGTAAAATGAAGATACCCATTAAAGACAACTTGTTGGGTCTGGTATTTCAATTCCAACAAATACTCTAGGCTCTCCCTAATAGGAGGGCAATCTAGCAACGTAACTGATCAAAAAAAATGAAATAGTATCACCACACAAACACATACAGTATATATATAAATACTACAGAATTTTTTAAAAAGCTACTAAACCCTCTGAATTTACACTAGCTGAAAGCTAAGTCGGTCATCCATAGATACAGAAAAGCAGAAATGCTTCAGCATATCCACCACTAGCAAGTACAGATACTCAGAAAGAGGTGGAGAAAATGATGTGATTCAAGCATGAGGAAACACTGAAGGTGTTCCAACATATTAGGACTGTAACTTGAAGATACTGGATATCTTAGCAGCAGAACTGTTCTGATTTTGCCAGTACCAGCAGATCATTTGTGCTTTCAATTTTTTCTTTTTAATGTCATATTTAGGTGCAATCAGACAATAAACACTTCGCACAATTTGGTTTCTAGATTATAAACTTGTGGTCAAGTGTACAATGACAGACCTAACAAAAAGACTTATGGTAAAACAACTATTTTAAAAAGTTCCCAGATGAAGCATCATCACCACTATTTCTTACCACCCATACCTTCAAAGACAGCTTTATTGGACAAACCCAAAGCTGGCACAGTTGCACCTTCTGGAAGGTCAGATGATTGCTGGATTAAAAAATAAAAATAAAAAGCAGTTAGGTATGAATTGTTGTGTAGAACTAGACTACAAATGGCATAATTCATGGAATCTCCATTATAGAGAAGGACTTTGGTAGAAAAAAAGGGAGGGAAGGAGCACTCTGGAAATCTCCTGACACGTCCAGAACATACCCCAGAGAAAACACATCAACCATACTCTTCCAGAAAAAGCCTTTTTAAGGCCTCAATTCTTCAAATTAAGAGTAGTTTCTTTACTGTAAAGCATGTATCCTCATTCCTACAAACAGGCTTTCCACCACAATTGTTTTTTTTTATTCTGATGATTACTTAAGTGCACTGCAGTTTTAGCACAACTGGCAAATAGTCTGCTCTGAGGTGAAATAAGAAGGATGCATTTTGAAAAGGGGAGAGAAAGTGAGAGTCTGTGCCCACTCTTCCAAAGACAATCCAGTACATAACAGGGATATGTTTGGAGCAGCACAGAGGAAAGATCTACAAACTATTTCCACAAAGGGACTACGGAAAAGACAAAAAATTAGAAGGGGGGCTGGTTGTGCAGAGATGGAAAAGGTTAGATCTAATAGCTGTAACATCTCATCCTCAGAGTACCCGAAAAGTTCAAAAACTGCATTACTGAACTGGATTAATAATTTAGATGACAGCTTAAAATTGTCTGTTATTTAAATGCTCATAATTTCATGACAAAATGCATGACACACACATATCAGTTTAAGACCTCTAAAACAAAAACATCTATTTGTTATGAGCCACTGTATAATACAAGTCTATGCATCTGAACTGAATATAATCCTATTCAGTCCTTCTGGAATATAAAATAGTCTTTTTGATTTAAAATACGTTTTTGAGAAAGATGTTTGAGATAAATTATAGAAAAGTTTACATACTTAAAATGGAAAAAAAAAGCATTTACATCCGATAATTTCAACAAAACTATTTAACAGTAGCTGTATCATTAGTGCTTGTAAAGCCTTCCTTTTCAAACAAAGCCACTGTAAAATACTTTGGCTTACAGAACAAAAAAATAGTTCTGGAGAGCTAAAAAAAAACTACTTTTTTAAAATAAAAAATATAATGATATCTGCCAGCATTATAAAAGCATGTTATTTGCACAGTGCCATTAATGCAAATGCTTACGAAGAGTCATGAAATTGAAGCAATAAATAGTAATAAATACATCTTCTTGCTATCAAAAATGAATAGCTCTTCAATTGTTAAATGAAGTGAAACAGCTAATCCTTGTCTGAGAAACTGCACAGAAAACATTGCTTTTGAGCCAGAAAAGCAAAGAATATGCAAGGCACTGTGCCCAGGTAACTATCCTGAAAGACTGCTCTATAAAAAAAAGAGAGAAAAGCTGAATTAGACTCTGAAGTGAATGCGAAGCAAACAAAGAATAGTACTTCCGCAGTCTTATTTTTTCACAGAGTAGGAAAGCATACTTATCTACAGTAGCTATAGCTCTAAGAACCGGGACATAAAGGCCTTACAAGGAAATTTATATTGCCAACAGGAAACAAAGCATGAGCAAAGTACATGCTTATAAATATTTATACACAAAAATTAACAGTGCTAAAAGCTTTGTTATTTCAAACCATATAATTAAAAATAACATAACTACACAACAATAATTACATATAGGCAAGACTATCACAATCCTAAAACTAAGGAGAAGCTCATTCCCAGGCTTTGTTTGCTTTCAAATCACTGACTGTGTATGGCAGCTGATTTCTTACAACTTACCAAGATGCTTCGCAATCTCAGAGACCAGGTTTTGTTTTATTTCAAATACAACCTGTTTTATATGACAACACCATAAAAATACACACGAAACAAGACACGTGGAAGCTAATAGCAGGGAAAAAAAAAATGAAGTGAAGGTTTCAGAAGTATTAAAGAATTTTCATAGAATTTAATGCAATCTGAAGTTCTCTAAAGTATAAATTTTATTGATGTGGAAGAGGACTGTCTTCATTTAGCATTTTTTTGAAACTTACATGATAGTGTAACATCCTCACTGGAATACCAGTGATACTGCTGAAATTTTCTACAAAATTCTTGGGAGCACGAAAGACTCTAAGCACTTTTTCATCTGCTCCAGATACAAACTGAAACCGGCCAATCATTGCCAGACAACGTATATCATACCCATGTACTTGAGGCCTTGCAATTTCATGCCAGGTTACCTAAAAAAACAAAGCACAATTCTTAACTAGAGAGGCAGCAAGATTTTGAGAAACGAAACAAAAAAAAAAAAGTCATACTTTACTTGCTGACTGCATGAACATAAAGTTAATAGCAACCTTCTACTGATGTTCATAAAACTGATGTATACTCACATGTATCAGTTTAATCCCCCTCTTTCACTAAACAATTAATGTTATTATTAAAGATAATCTAGGCAGGGACACAGGTTAAGGTATGTGCTTACTTTTGCTACATGGGCAAATTTTTACTCACTAGGGTTTCTTCATGTTAGAAAGTAAGAAACAGGACACAAGCTACTCAAGGAAAAGGAAGATTGTATGCTTTCAAAACAGTAGCTCTGGAAAACTTAAGAGGGTAGTAATAATTACCTCCATTTTCCAATTGTCTTTCAAGTATGAAAGCACTGTTGTCAGTAATTTTACAGATTCGTGCTTCCCCTCTTTCCCCACTCTTTACATGAGTGATCTTAGCAGAACCATTCTACAGAAACTTTGCAAAAACTGATAGTAATAATACAGAATCCTACAGGAAAACCATTTGAAAAACCTGATGCCTTTAGAAGTGTTTTCTTTCAAATATTACCTTTTTTCTAGTTCCTGAAATATTCATATTCACACTTCAAGTATTAACACATGAAAATCATAACTAACAATTGACCAAACATTTAATAGACAAGTTTGCTTTATGAACATACTAAGCAAAGAGTACTTGCAAAAAATATATGAGGTTATTTAAATTGCTTTTCTAAAAATCTACTTTGTTCTACACATGAACAAAATGGCTTCTTCAGGAAAGCTTGCTTTCCAGAAGCATCCTTTTATGAAAAGTTTATTTTTATGAACTGCAACCCTGTCTAACATGCTCTAGGTGACCCTGCTGAGCAGGGAGGTTGGACTAGATGATCTCCAGAGGTCCCTTCCAACCTTACTGATTCTATGATTCTACGATTTGTTACTACTCATCCACGATGCCTTTGTTAGAAAAAAACATGGTGTGCATTTTCGACTTAATGGCTAGCAGAATCTTGTTCAGATTACTTCAGTATTAGATAGCCTAGAAAGTTGCAGTTAGGTTGGAATTTATGTTGTAGTAGGTATTATACAAACATAAGGAAAGGCATTATCTTCACTACTACTAGCCAATACCACGCTAATAAATTTTATTAATGTTGTATATCAACATTTTGCATAGAACGTGAATGGGATATTTGAGAGACACTATGAAATCTCATGTTTTCACAAGTGCTTGATTTTTTTCCAATAGAAAAGAACACAAAAAAGCAATAAACTCTTCTTACACTTATTGCATGTGTCTTTGTACACTTTATAGCATAACAGCAACATACAAACAACAACAACAACAAAAAAAGCAGAAAGAGGTAGAGTTGCGTAAGTTGTGTGATGAGCTTCTTCCAGAAAAGTCAGCATGCAAGTTTGTGTGACAGATTGAAGCCAGTTGTTACCCCATATTTCTGATATGTATACCTAGCATAATATCAGAACCGGGATTTTAAGAAGGATAATTATTTGCATTTAATTCTTCATGCTCTTTTTAAAGATAAAAAACTGAGCAAGTTACTGTATTACTAGCTCTTCATAAACATCTGAATTGTCCTTTGTATCTCATTAAGACAAACATCAGGTGTCATCCATTGTAATGCTAATCTCAGTAGGGTAAAGAAAGTAAGGTATTTTAAAAGCTTATGTTATCTAAGTTCATTTAGAGCAGAACTAATCATCTGAGGCACAAACTCTGAACATGCAGGAACACACCCCTCTAAATCATCCAGCTCCACCTAAACACTTCACCTCATCCCATCTACAGGATATTACAGCTTTCTCCCACACTGGAAGGAAAGCAAAAGCACGTTTTGATACTTCTTGGATTTTATGCATGGCCAAACGACTACTCTTTGTCAAAATGGAAAAGGGAAGTCCAACAGCTCAGTTCACATCAAACTTTGATATGAAAAATGCCATGACACTGTTAAATCAACTAATTATTAAAAAGTTCTAGACGTAGTAGGAAAGTTGTATAAATAGATCACATAAACCTCAGTTCCTTAGGAAAATAAGCAAAAAATATAGTAAACTATACTATATAACGAAAACTGGTACTTCAGTAGGTTACCTGGTATTGATATCTGTTTGGGGCACTGCTACATAATAGCTTTGTCCTGAATTTAGTCTCCATATGTTATATACAACATACTATCTTTTCCACAGAGCTATTGCACCAACCAGATTGGAGATTAGGGAAAGAGGCAGGGAAGGAAATTGGAGATGCCCTTCCTACAACACAATGTGAAACTCAGCACTTGAGCTGGGATTGCCACCACCTCAATGTGGCCTGGAAGAAGGAAATCCAGAAACTGATGCCAGATTCACGCGCCCAGAAACATGAGACACCTTGTGCTAGCTTACAGTACAGAAGCTTTGCTGAGAGATTTATAACAGCCACCCTTTATCTCCCCCAACTAATAGCACAGTTTGGCAGTGCCTCACGTAACTCCAATCAGTTTAGTTTCTGCTACTTCCTGAATGGAACATGACTACTTTTCTGCCAGAAAAAAAAAAAGTGTATCCATTGATTAGTAAAATGCATGAACAACTGGGAATTGAACCTTTCACATTCCTGAACAGGGTCTCCCACATCAAAACTTAGTGAGACTAAAAGTTTTGTTCTGGAACACATGAAATTGTTTCGGGAATACCTGTTCCTGAAAAGCTGCATGCACAAGTAAGGTCTAGTGCACCGATGCAGTTATGTTAATACAGTCACATTCATAACCAAAATAGTACAAAAAGACAGTGAAACTCTGCTTTAATCAGGCATGTGGAAAGAAAACAGAGAGCACAGCTAACAGAGGCAGCGAACAGACACAGCAGTTTGTGCAGCACTGCCTCGGCTCTGCCTAGAACTTTTGGAGTCCTTGTTGGACATTGTGGTCTGCTGACCCCTGTGGAACAAGAGAACTAGAGGGTGACTCTGCTAACGGTCTTAGTAGTGCCCACTTTCACAAACATGGTTATGACTCGCCACAAAGCACATTCACCTGTAGCTGTTGGAATTGCTAAATCAACTGTGTCGGAAGCTTCGATCCAGCCAAATCCTCTTACAGCAGATGCAGCCCTACAGGTCTCAGGCTGCAGGGAATGCTTGGGGCCTCTCCAGTAGGCCTGGACTGAGAGTCAGCTCTCCTGCAAGAGGTGTGCTGCTGTTGATGATTTGTGTCAAGTCAAGGAGTTGCAGGATGAAGTCAGCAGACTGCAAAGCATCCGACAAAGTGAGCAGGAGATAGGGCATTTCTGGAGACCGTACTGCTTCAGGAGTCCCAATCCCCTGCAGCAGGGGAGTTGCTGGAAGGCTCTGTGCAGAGTGAAATTGTACAGCACAGCACTGGAGAAGAAAGCTGGAAACTAGTTGCTTCTTGTACAAGAAGTAGTAAGGCCCTTAATCCTCCTGTAGACTTGTACTCACAGTTGAACAACTAATTTAGTGCCCTCCAGGATGAGGAGGACCTGGACCTGACTTCAAGGGAAGCAACTAGGCTGGCAGACCCTGTGCCATGCATAAACACTTGGAAGTGCTGTGGGTGACTCCATGCTGTGGGGGACAGAGGCACCTATCTCCTGACCTGACATCTTGTCTAGAGAGGTTTGCTGCCTGCCAGGGGTGCAGACATGAAATGTCACTGAAAGGCTGCCAAGGCTTGTCTGCACATCAGACTACTAACCCTCTGCTGCTCTTTCATGTGGGTGCTAACGATATGGAGAGCAAACTGGAAACAATCAAACAGGACTTCAGAGCTCTGGGCATGGTGGTCAAGGGTCTGGGAGCCCAGTTGATCTTCTCCTTGGTCCTGCTGATGGGAGGAGGATAGACAAATCATCCAAACTAACAACTGGCTGTGCCACTGGTGTTGGCAACAGCATTTTGGTTTCTATGATCATGAGACATTGTTTGAACATCAGCAACTGGTGGGGAGAGATGCGATCCCCTTCACTAAGAGGGGCATGCATGTCTCTGCAAACAGGTTGGCCAGCCTGGTAAAGATGGCTTCTAAATTAGGTAGGATAGGGGAAGGGGAGAGTTATAGAGAGAAGGTAGTCACTAAAACACAGCTCAAGTTGTGGGGCTTCCAGCCATGTGCATGCAGCTGGGGATGTGCATTTGGGACATGGCTATGAGGGACCCCCTTACACCCTTACCGGGAAACCTGCAGGCACGACCACCTTTCTGAAAAGCTGGTACACCAATGCCAAACAGGCCCTGTTCCCATGGGGGACTTCAACCACCCTGATATCTGCTGGAAGAACAACACAGCTAGGCACAAACAGTCCAGAAGGCTCCTGCAGTGCATTGATGATAACTTCTTGTCACAAACGGTGGAGGAGCCTATGAGGAAGGGTGTCCTGCTGGAACTTGTCCTAACCAACAAAGGAGGACTTGTTGGAGATACGAAGGTTTGGGGCAGCCTTGGCCGCAATGACCTTGAGATGGTGGAGTTCAGGATCCTGTGTGGAGGAAGCAAGGCAATAAGCAGGACTGCAACCCTGGACTTCAGGAGAGTGGACTTTGGCCTCTTCAGAAACCTACCTGGAGGATTCCCATGGGTTAAGGCTGTAGAAGGAAGAGGGGTGCAAGAGAGCTGGCTAGTATTCAAGCATCACTTCCTCCAAGCTCATGAGCGGTGCATCCCAAGGAGAAAGAGTTCAGCAGAGGGGGCAGGAGACCTGCATGGATGAGCAAGGAGCTCTTGGCAAAACTCCAACAGAAGAGGCAAGTACACAGAATGTGGAAGAGGGGACAGGCTACTTGGCAGAATTATAGGAATGCTGTCAGAGTGTGTAGAGATGCAATGAGGAAGGCTATGGCCCATTTGGAATTGAGTCTGGCAAGGGATGTTAAGGACAACAGGAAGGGCTTCTTCAAATACATCAGTAGCAAGAGGAGGACTGGAGAAAATGTGGGCCCACTACAGAGAAGGCAGAATTACTGAATGCCTCCTTTGCTTCAGTCTTTACTGCTAAGGGCAGTCCTCAGGAATCCCAGAGCCAAGGAGACAAGGGAGAAAGTCTGGAGAAAGGACGACTTTCCTTTGGTTGAGGAGGAGAGGATTAGAGATCTTCTGGGCAAGCCTGACATCCACAAATCCGTGGGCCTGGATGGGACGCAGCCATGGGTACTGAGGGAGCTGGCGGATGTTGTTGCCAGGCTGCTCTCCATCATCTTTGAAAGGTCCTGGAGAACGGGAGAGGTGCCTGAGGACTGGAAGAAAGCCAAGGTCACTCCAGCCTTCAAAAGGGGCAAGGAGGACAACCCAGGCAACGATAAGCCAGTCAGCCTCAGCTCCATCCCTGGAAAGGTGATGGAACAGCTCATTCTGGATGTCATCTCCAGGCATATAGAGGAAAAGAAGCTGATCAGGAGGAGTCAGCGTTCATTTGCCAAAGGGAAATCCTGCTTAACCAATCTGATAGCCTTCTATGATGGAGTGACTGACTAGGTAGATGAGGGGTGGGTTAGACCTCAGGGAGTGTGGGTTAGACGAGTGGACTGTGAGATGGCTTGAGAACTGGCTGAAAGGCAGAGCTCAGAGGATTGTCATTAGTGGCGCAGAGTCTAGCTGGAGACCTGTGGCTAGTGGAGTCCCCCAGGGCTCAGTACTGGATCCTATCCTGTTCACCTTTTTCATCAGTGACCTGGATGAAGGGACAGAGTGCCTCCTCAGCAAGTTTGCTGATGATACCAAGCTGGGAGGAGTGGCTGATACACCTGAGGGTTGTACTGCCATTCAGAGAGACCTGGACAGGCTGGAGAGCTGGGTGGAGAGGAACCTCATGAGGTTCAACAAGGGCAAGTGCAGAGTCCTGCACTTAGGGAGAAATAACCCCATGTGCCAGTACAGGCTGGGGGCTGACCTGCTGGAAAGCAGCTCTGCAGAGGACCTGGGAATGCTGGTGGATGACAAATTGATTATGAGCCAGCAATGTGCCCTTGTGTCCAGGAAGGCCAATGGTATCCTGGGCGCATTAGGAAGAGTGTTGCCAGCAGGTCAAGGGAGGTGATCCTGCCCCTCTCCTCAGCCCTGGTGAGGCCTCATCTGGAGGACTGTGTCCAGTTCTGGGCTGCCCAGTACAAGAGAGACATGGAGTTACTGGGGAGAGTCCAGTGTAGGGCTATGAAGATGATCAAAGGACTGGAGTATCTGCCCTATGACGAACGGCTGTGAGAGCTGGGCCTCTTCAGCCTGGGGAAGAGAAGACTGAGGGGGGAATCTTATCAATCAGTACAAGTACCTGAAGGGAGGGTGTCAAGGGGATGGGGCTAAACTCTTTTCAGTTGTCCCATGCAACAGGACAAGAGGAAACATGTAAAAACTGAACCACAGGAAGTTCCACCTGAATGAGAGGAAGAACTTCCTTCATATGAAAGCAACAGAGTACTGGAACAGGTTGCCCAGAGAGGTTGTGGAGTCTCCTTCTCTGGAGATATTCAAAGCCTGCCTTGATGCAACCCTGCCTACCATGCTCTAGGTGACCATTCTTGAGCAGGGAGGTTGGACTAGATGATCTCCAGAGGTCCCTTCTAACCTTACCGATTCTTTCTGTGAAAGAAGAATATCTTTGTGATTACCTACAGTAGTGCTTAAGAAATCATTGAACAAGGAGAATAGGTGGTTATTAAAACCAGCCATGTGTTCTTTCTGAATTACTGCAGTGTTTGGTTTTTAAGAGCCTGAGAGAATACTAACTGAGTAATCCAGAGGTGAATATAAGCTTAAACAGTCATGCCACATGATTGCTAAAACTCTGCTCATAGTATTCTGCATGTGAAAACAGCAAATATTGAATGACCAAACCAAATATTTATGTATACAATTCTGAACAGATCACAGGTATGAGATATGAGATATGAGTAATATTCAGATATTTTTTTCCAAACACAAACAGGTAAAGCTTTTCTTACCAAGCTCGCAAAAGTCTTTAAACGTACCTCTGTTTTGTGTTTTGTTTTCCAGGGAGCGAAGAGTCTAGTAGTTTGATCAGAACCAACACTTATAATAAATTCTCCTTCTGGATCCCACTTTACATCTTCTACACTGTTAAAATGTCCTGAAATCACCACCTCTGGAGTCCATTCTTTCTACAAAAATTAAAAAAAAAATCACCAAAGAAGAATGAAGTCTTCAATTGAGTGACTGGTGTGTTCTAACCAAAATAGAAGTGACAAAGTCCTTATTAGGAAAACAAACAAACAAACAAACAAACAAAAGGCATTTGAAAACAGCAGATTATTAGAAGCCACAGTGGCTAAATGGACACAAGTACTTCTAGAAGTTGATTTATTGCTCAAACCAAGAAATTTGTGTTATTGTTTCATCTGCCATTTCTGAACAAAGCACAACCACAAGGGATTCCGGTCTACTCCGCTGACTGTGGGAACCATAAAGCCAACAGGCTTTAGAGTCTGGGAGATTCCAGCCTCCCTTCTAGGCAGGAGTGAGACTCCAGCAGAATATTACATTCAGAGAAGGTCCATTTCTACCATTTATTTTAAACTGACATGCTATACTTGATATTTGCTATGACCTTTACAACTTATCTCTAGTGACAGATAAGTGTAATATTTCTTAAGTACAAATAAAAATAACCCCTTACCTTATCAACTGTAGCCTGTTTCCAAAGGTGTAGCGCTCCATGAAAAGCATGTGCAACAATCATTGAACCATCTGGGCTGAATTGGCAGTCAAAAAATCCAAGTGTGTTGCCACCTACTTCACCTATCCGCACCTGAGTTAATGACCAGAAGTAGATTTCGCTTCAAGGGCATTAAAATGCCCTTGCATTCTTATAAACTTATCATAATGTCATAAAATGAAAGTTCACCTATAGACAAGAGTTTGTAATATACCAAAAATGTTTGAGGAATATCGTAACTGCAAAGTTAAGCACCAAAATAAATGAAAAATAAATGAACACCTGAATTAAAGCCACATGCCCCTTTAATAGGGTCTCCTTTCATAAACATTTCAGAAAGGGATCTTCCTCAATCAACCAGGAGTGAGAAAGCACCAACAGTAGAGGAGATCAGAACTCAACTCATCTACACATCAGTCCAGCCTGTTTTGATGCAACAGTTTCTCATTATCTGTTGCTACCTATTGCTGTTGAACACATTGGCTGCAAGACTCACTTTAAGCTTACAAGACTCACTATCCTATTTCCTCTTCCCTCCTTCTCTATGAACCCCATGGTTCATATGGCTCTGCATTTTCCAGACACCTTCTGATACATATTTTAGCCTTTGTGCCTCACTTGAGCACGTCTGCATGTACGTATGTGTCCGTGTGCACATACACCTCGCCATCCCCACATAGTTTCTTTAATGCTTTTCTAAGCTTTTGATTATATTAAAAGATTGTTAAAGTTGCACTTTCAAGGTTTAGAACATGATTTCTTTCACATTAAATTACAACAATTCTCCCAGTTTTGTACAAATGCTTTTAAGTTCACAATGAATTTAATCTGTACCTTAACTAGTTCACACTGCCTTTCTGCATATGTCCAGCTAGTTATCACCATTTCCAAATAAGTCTCATCCACATCTGGAGTATTATTTGCCATGTTAGAAGCAGAATTCTAGTCCCACCTCTGAGCAATGAAATGATACTGTGAAGTTTCCCTGTTCATCACATTGAAATGGAAGAGAGCAGAGAATGGGACATCCTCCTTGCCTACTTCCTCCCAATATTGATTTAAAAAGAAAATGAAGGACAGATTATAGAATGTATTATTCCCCTTTCTTCTCCTGCAGTCTTCCAGCATCAGTCTCCTTCCTCAAAAGGAAAAAAATTATTGCAGTTAACGTGTCTGATCTGAACTGTTTGTTGAGATCTAATCAATACAAAAGGACTGTAAAAGGATGTTACAAACCTGCAACAAGTCTTACAGCACAACTGATTTTAGAGGCTTATAAAATTAATCTCAACTAGGTTGTTGGGTACCAACTGTCTGGGTACAGCAAGTGGCATCTCTAACAATGTACTGACCTTAAGGAAATGATTCCCAATTCTAGTAGAAAGGCCTGACAACTTTTCAGCAGAACAAGGGGAAAAAAATAATGAACTACTCTATTTCTCTTTTCCTGAAAGGATGATTTGATTTTTTTTTTTTTGTGATAGGAAAAAATCATAAACAATGACTGGCATAACCTAACATAAAATTTCTGCAGAATGTGGAAAAGCAAATCCACTAAAAAGCATTAGATAAATGTGACTGCACTACTTATTTGTTTAGGACGATCTATAGTGTAACACTATTCTAAATATAGTGAAATGTGACTATTTGGCACAAATGGGAGAAAGATCTAATGATATAGCCTCAAAGAAGTTACTATGAATAAAACAAGGCTCTGCATTGTGTGTCAGCTGCTCTGTCATAACTGTTTGAGTACATGTTCCCCTAATAAGAAACCAATTTAGGGTGTTTTCTTCCTCTTCTTACTGGAATGCACAGTGTGTTACTATGTGGCACCTGACTTGCTTGTCTATGAATGACATTTGAGCACAAATCTTATCAGCAACCCCTCAATATGGTAATAAGCAAGTTAAAAAGTAATAAAAATTATACTGCATTACAACGTCATCTTTTTGACAACTATAGTTCTACTTGCAACACAACGTCAAAATGAAATTTTTTGCTGGAAAATATTTTTGCCTCTCTCCCAGCATTTGATGAAGTATTCATTCCAGTACATACATGATGCTGGAAAAAAAGTATCAAAATACTATGTATTATGAGAAAGACTGACACTTGCCTGTTCTGTCCAGACTCCAGATTCCTCATCAGGTGCCCAGAGGATCACAGTTTTGTCCATTGATGCAGACAGTAGTCTCATTGGTTGTTGCATACTGCCATCTACAGCACAAGGGAGAAGATTACCCTACAACCTATAAGAATGCTTTCTAAAAGAATTTAGTTATACTGAAATCCAAACGTACCCTCCCCCCCCCAAAAAAAAAAAGAATTGTTCACTACTAGAGATTTAAACTGCAGCAGTTAAGTGCCAGATTAAATAAGTGCTGTGTTTTTACAAGGCATTTATTAGAAGGTATCATATTTTTCAATCATAATTTACCAAAGAAAATATAAAACATACACATAAAGACAATCACATTCTACTATTTAATTCTCTCCAAATTGATACTGAAAAAAAAATTTAAATTTGGAGGAAAAGCTAGAGCTTCACACAGAGACTTGCACAGCAGTTTTCATTTGCTTCCTTGATTAAGATCTCTGTATTGAATATTTACCATAAGGTTACCATTTTAAAATAAAATAATCTCTATGCCAATATTCACTGTTCTTCAAATTAAATGTCAGATTTGATAATGGACTTCAACAGACACTGCTGTACGTACTGCAAGATGCTAGAAAGTACTGCTCTCTGAAGTCCACTGCAGTGTTCCAGGCAATAGCCCAACACTGCTAGAACAGGAAGAGGGAGCTGGTTCATCAGCAAAGCAGGAAATTCCATGAAGAACTGCTGAGAAACTTTCCTTGGAGAATGGAAACACTGGTATGCGTCTCCTGAGGCAATTATCTTACACTAGCACACGATCTCCTATCTTCATTGAGAAGCAGCAAGCAATGCTCTGAGTACACCTCTCTGATCAGTTTGCCTCTACTGAAGAGCAACAACTATTTTGGGAACTCAAGTTTGGACAGGCTATAGAACAGAAGCAGCTGCATAAATGCATGTATGTAGAACCATGATAAGAGACACCTAGAAACTTCATGGTCTAACAGGACAGGGCTTTTTGGGTTACAGTGTAGGACTTGCATGCTTTTATTTTGTCTAACCCTTGCTTTAAAAGGAAAAATCTTTTGTTGGTGCTTTTAAATAGAAAGTAAGAGAACAGATAATTAAGCCAACATTTCTCAAGCAAGTCCATACCTTTCTTTACAGATATTTTGCCATTCTTACTGCACTATACTGCTTAAATACTACACATACACTAGTAAAGCTGTGCTTTGTACTGACAAAGTCACCTGACACCAGTAACCCTTTGTCAATACAAATACATCAGATACGTATTTGTATTGCCTTCTGATACTACAAGCATGTCAAATCAAGAATCTCATTCCTTTAGGACTTGGGCAGACATGCACAAACAAATCAGTACTGCAAACAGTGCTGTCAGAATTTAAGGATTTAAGAAGACTAGATTTATGAAGACTACAGCAAGATGCAGAATAAAAGAATCTGTAAAAAATTTCCAATAAAAGTCTAAGTTAATGTTTTAAAACTACATGTTAGCTAGCCAAAACCAATAATTAAGTAATCTCTGGCACACTGTATTAATACATCCAAGAATGAAGACGAAACTTCTGAATGTTACTATTTGCTCCTTTCTAGTTCAAGAAAAACAAGAGTGCTTTTGAGTTAATACTTACCTTCCAAGAAATAGACATTTCAAGTAAATTTACAAAGACAAAATACTAGCACTATTAATACATACTGAACAAATTTGAATTTTATTCCATAAACACATTGATTATAAAGTTAGTATGGCTCAGTTACTGTATTTCATTCATAAAAGAAAACATGACAAAGACACAGTATCACGCAACACACAACCACAGAGAGATTCTCTGTTAGCAAGATGGGCTATTGTGGCACATGCAGCCAAAACATCAGTTTACTTAGAAAACAATTTGCAGAATTCTAACATTTTCATAGTCCTCAGTGACAAGTGAACAATGCATATATGATGTAAAGACTGTACTCAATGTATACAACTCCTAATACAACTGTTGTTTGGCATCTTTTTTACCTTTGAAAAATGAAGGTTGCCAGTGAACTGCATACACCCAGTTTTCATGACCAGCCAACACAGACTCCAAGGTAACTGCATATGTTTTAACAGTATCTACCACAAATTGGAGAGAAGAACAATTGTTTCTAAAAGCCAGATATGAAAAAAGACCAGATCATTTCTGATATCTTTAGAGATACAATCAGCTTCTTTCATCATCCACCAATAGCCCATTAAAACTGAACAGCTCTTTGAAAACCTACTTGGATGCTGGCCTTGCATACCATATTGACAGCAACATGTCATCCTATTGCCTCAGAGTAGTACTAGAGAATTCCTGGAGAACTCTCAAGTAATTTTGAAATAAATGCTCAAATTGCCTCTACCCACTCTTAAGCATACTTTTGCCTCCAAATGACTGTAAAAACAAGCATTAAGATACTTCAAACAACGAATCTGGATTTGCAGTAAGCAGCATGAGCACTTTTTACACATACAAAAAAAGTATATAATGTTCTGTTATCTACATTGCCAAATAACTCACCTCATGTCAGCTTTCCAAGCCTTTAATGTTACAGTGCCTAAGCAGTATGTTAAATAATGACTCAGTAAGCCTACACACTCATCCATTCTCTCATCTTTTTAAGGGTTAAGTAATACTAGTACTTCTTACTGCACTGAATTTGAAACAAAAATTAAAGGTATGTTAAACTGAAACAGAACTGTTTAACAGCTTACCTCCCACAGATAAACATATCTCAGAACAGTGTACTCACAGTTGGAATACATATAAAAACACATGAAGATACTACTCTGCTTTACTGTTTTTCATAGCACACCTTTAACTTCACATAGCCACTGCTTTAAATCCACTAAATTTTTTAATGAATGTATAAAAATAAGGCAGTCAAGTTGGTCTTAGCTTCTTCTAATACAAGAAAAATAAAACAAGCTAGATGGTAAGCACCTTGCCGTCAAAACACTAACACATACACCAGAAAGAATCTGTACAAGAGTATTTTACAGCTGTTACCTACTTTTAGCAGTAAAAACATTCCCTTTCAGTCTTATGGAATCATCTTCAGTTTCTGGAAATTGCTTCGATTTTGTACACACTTTCCAAATTCTTATCAAACAATCCTGAGCACAGCTTGCTAAGAAGAGATCTTCATCTATTTAGATTTAAAAAAAAATAAAGAGCCATACTTTCACATATTTTTCATTGGAATCACTGCCATGATTAACTTACTATCTTTCTAAACACTCACTACAGCATTATCCTGATTTTCCACATCATATACAGCATCATAAACATTGCTGTTTTTATTTCAACATCAACTCATTCCCCCATTTCAAACTCTTAACTAATTTAGAACATACCGGCTATGGACACTTCCCTGCTCTTAAGGCATGACGCTGCCTTATGGTAAATACCATACATTTGCTTCCCTATTATTTATGGCTCTGACACCCACAATGAGCTACTTAATACTTTTTAAGAACTCCTTTACTCCCTTTCATTCATCAGGATGGTTGCTCCCTCTAATTTTATTTTCTTTTTGCCATTACAAGAAATATTTGATTAGCTAACATCTGTTAAACTATTCCTATAAAAAAAGGACAGGGAAAAGATTATTCCCCTCTATTTCCCACTTCCTTCAAAAAAGGAGTCAGCTCTTTCTCACTCAACTGCAGATATAAGCACAAGGACAAGTTTCTAAAAATCTTGTTTGTTTTCATCTACGTACCAGCCAAGTGAACACACCTGAGGCAGGCAAACACAAAATATGTGTTTTGTATCAGTCTTACTGTAGTCATAATTCCTGTAACTAAAAATTAATTGCCATATAGGTTCAATAATTCTTATATTTTTAGTAGGACACAAAGTTTCACCTTTATTTTTAATAATCAGCTTGTCTTAGTTTGGAATTACCATAGACTTCATATCACGATCTCAGAAAAAAGATCCACAGCCAAAACTGCTTAAAAGCTATAGTACGTCAAAAAAAATCAATTGGAGGAATAAAACAGTATTATCATAAAACCATTATTCCACTTTATTCATCTTTCATACTGACCACAGACTGCCCACTCAATGCTTCTTATCCAATCTTCATGGCCAGGGAGTATTAGTGTTTTCTGAAACTGAACAAAAACTCCTGTTACATCACAGAAATACACTTAATTACTATACACATATGGCCTTGCACAATTAGCTTTGGAGTTGCAAGTATTCTGTATTTACAGCTCCTATTATCTAGAACAGGAAATGTAAGATGTGAATTAAGATTATAATTTACTAATAGATGTTAAATAGGCCTTTCTGGCATTGTCACCATTGGTGTAAAGGTGTGTCACATTATGGCACTTCCCATACGAGATTGGGAAAGCATGAGAATTAAAAGCGCTCACTCTGAAAAGACTTGAAAATTTTAAGTTAATCAGGCTTTCAGTGGTACTCAAAAAATAATGTAATATAGGCATGACATGGTAAATGTATGTATTACAGAGATGTGAAGTGGATGCAACTGCAGATTATGTAAAAATGAATACAAGTAAGATCAGGTATAAAAAGAATAAAGTCTTCTAAATATTTTCAATTATCAATTTGTAATACAATACTATTAATAGATATTACTTACGTAGGTAGCTATCTTTTCTACATTTCCTAAGTTTAAAGACTAAAACTTTTGTAAGAAAGATACACATCAATAATTTTATCTGCAGATGAAAATCTCTATGAACACAGGCTCAGGAACACACGAATGCAATCATGGTTAATATTTCCTTTTAAGAACTTTCAATAATTACAAATTTTATGAATAAAAATATACTATCTTGCCATTCTATTTTAATTCAAGTAAGGTAGACATGTTTATTGCTTACTTGGCACTTTAAACATTTCTATTTTCCTTTGTCCGTAGAAAGCTGTACTCTCATGTCATTTTCTATCTCCTAACTTCTGCTTTAGTTTGAGTAAACACTTGTTGGCATAAAATGCCTGAAATAATCATTAGAGTTAGAATGTTAGTGTTAATATACATGAATAGCTGTCACATTATTTCTTGTATTATCTTCTGCTAAATCCCTTACCTAGGCCTATTAAGAGCTAAGACTAAATGGTAGACCTTGCCATCGGCACAACACCAGAACGTAGTTCTCTTCCCCTATCTGTACGCAAAGCAAAGCAACATAGTAAGAGAGAACAAAACCCACAGCAACAAGAAAGGCGTTCTCAAAACTTCTGTCTTCAACTCACGGGAATCTCGTCAGTAAGTGATTCACCCAGTTTTACAGCTAACTAAACACATTCAAAAATTTATACTTCTTTCTTTGTTCTACACCTTCCCAAGTAATCCCCAAGATCATCTTCTCCCATCAAGCAATGTTCCTCTGCTTTTCCCTGTTTCACATTTGCAGTTCTGATGTTACAGAACCATCTATGGTTGACCAGATGTATGACCAGAATGGTTTAACAGAATTTTTCAGATCAGAAAGTTTTGGTCTTGATTAAGAATCTATGTTTTCACAGCCATATAAGTTTTATTTGGCTAGTGACTTCTGCACTCACTGGCACTCTTGGATACGGGATTCCAGAAGAGATTTTTATTTTACATAGCCAACTGATTTTGCATATATAAGAGCAGGAACTGCCAAAGAAGCAAGTTCAAACAATGAACTAAAGGACTCTTTAAGACTTCTTGCTTCCTATAACATATTAAAAAGATATAAAATCGTTAAATTTCTAACTATTCACATCTCCAACAGTAGCTTGGAATATGCATTTATTCATTCATTTATATCAATTTGATATATTTTATGCCCTGCATTTTACATTCACTATGGGTGGTTTGCAATTTTATTCCCAACTGAAAAATTAAATTGAGGCTGAATTTGTGCTAACCTTCTTGTCTTCTATGATCCCTTTTATGATAAACAGTGTGCTTATCTCCCCAAACGCCACTTTAGCAGGATCTAACACACATCTAATAATTCTCATTCCTACATTTAATTTGAAATTTTTTTTAAAAAAAAAAAAAACTAGCTGCACCTTCTCTCAAAGAGGAAAATTAAGGAAAGTAGGTATTTCTTTTCTCTTTGAGTACTTTGAGGATACTAATTCCCCCTAGGGGTTCTAAGTCACTTCCTGAATAGGCTTTTATGCATTACTTAATACTAGGTCAAGCATGCAGTTGTCTATTGTGTTAAAGTACAAGCATTCACTCAAAATTTTCAAAAGATGGTTTAAAAAAAAATTTGTCCACCAAAACTGAGAAAGCAGTAGTGTCACTGTTACAGCCCTTTACCTTTTAGGGTTTTCATATTGTTGTTGCTCTTTTCCTTAATCTCTCTCCCTCTAAATATCGCACATTTAGTTTCCTCGGATGTATTCTGTTTTAAACTTCCATCAATTTAAAGCTTCTTACAGACACAAATGGTTAGACAAGTTTTTAGTATTGCCTAGATTCTATTTATAAGTATTTTCCTCTAGAACCCTCCTCATTTTATAGATTTTGCTTCTATATTCTCAGCCATCCCCTCCTCTATTTCAGTTTTTCCCTTGGTCCTTACTGAATACATGAGGATGTTAGATGTTACAGTAGTACTTAGTCAGTAGTATCTAGTAGTTGTATTTAACAAAAACTCATGGTTTCACCACCTACAAAAGAGGCCTTTCCCCTGCCTCTTTTAATTAATTTCTTAACATTTGTTTAGCAACATTCTTGTATATTATCTTTTAAGCAAAGAATAAAGGTGTTACAGAGGAAGCAGAACTAATGAAGCCTGGTTTTCTGAAGGCATGTCCAGCACACTCACCACAACTAACTCTATCTACATGTTCTCTGAGTACGTGTCCTTCGGGACCAGGCTGGCAGTATCGATTGGCAAACTGGCAACTATCACAAAAAGTAACAGAAGTCCAAGTCTTTTAATTTTCTTCGCTGTTGGACACTAGAGGGGATCTCCCTCCTCTATCTGTTGATAATCTTCACCGAATTAGGAGGAGTCTGAATTACCTTTAAGTTTCTGACTCCAATTTCCAATTTTGCTGAAATTTCACCAGATTATCCAGAGGAGGTACACTCAATCACACACACTAAAATCGTCACACAAATCATGTTCAACACAGAGCTCTTTTGTTTTAAGATCTTTTTTGATATTCTGCTTATCTCTGATCTCCCTTCATAGGCCTTTAATATCTCAAGCTAGAAGAGATATAATAGTTTTTGAAAGATTCTTCCCCAGGCATCATTATAAATCAATATCCTCTTTCAGTAATTCAGAAAAGCAAAGAGATTGTTTTCTCTCTACTGCTAATGCTTTAAGGGATCTCTGGGTAGATTTGAAGGATTTGAAGTCTGTCCACTCAATTTCAAAACCAAACAGCTTTTATGAATACATATATTTCAACCATAAAATTCATGAGTTTATCCAATAAGCAGGCTGAGCCAGCTAATGAAAAGAACCTGATGTCCCATCTTTCCTCAGAGTATAACAACGCCTTTTGCGTTTCCTTTGAATATTTCTTTATGAACCTTTACTCTGCATTTTGAGTTCATATGATTGTTTTTAGGACATTAACTATAGGAAGAGATTCCCAAGAGTCACAATCAACTAGAGGGAGCTAGAGATCCTTACCAGTCAGGGAAGGATGCTGAACTTCAGGTTAATCACTCTTCTATAAACAAATTCAAATGAAAAATGACAGGATAATACTAATACTTCCATCAAATACCTCCGAAAATAGAACTACAGAAGCCACAAAAGGTGTCAGCAGATCTGAAAGAACCTGAATAAAGAAGAGAACCTCCCCTCAGTAGCTAGGAAGGAATTTATGTTAGAAGGCTTACAGGATATTTTCATTTTGTTAATAGCTGCCATACACTCTACAGGGCATTTTCTATACATAATCAAATTTGGGCTCTTCCTTTTGATGTCTGTAGAGTTTAATTAATTAACAGCAATGGTCTGGAAAATCAAGATAGATATCAAGCAGAAATTCCACCATATGATACAGCCAGTAGAGAAACAATCCACACACACACACACACACACACAATATTAAAAACAAAAAAAGCTTTGTATTAAAAAATCCCCACAAAACTATGAAAGGACTCCAAATCCTCCGCCTGCTAAATAGCTGGTGAGAACACTTCCTAAAATTGACAGTGTGAAAAAAACTGGAGAAGAAAAAAATCCTCACCTCTTCTATTAGCAAAGTCTCCTCCCTCCAAAAAGACAGCAGTACAAAACTTGCTGTAGAATATGGAGCTTATTTATTCCAGTTACCTTCCTTCATCCATCTGTGGAGGGATGAATCATTTGTGTTTAAGACTGGCTAAGCATGTTGGCATATTCAAAAAGCTGGCCAACAACTGCCAAAGTAAGTTATATATCTCTGAACACCTTGGTAGTCAAAGCCATGTGTTAACTTCTTAATCTGAGCAATACAAGAAAATAAGTTCTGTATTTTAAATAAGGTAGGTGACCTGTGCAATCCTTGAGACAAAAGTCTTCCTTTAGCTCATGAGCTCAATAAGGCTCACGAGTGGCACTCTCATTCTCGGAAGACGTCACTAAACCAATTCAATTTATGCGCTACAAAAAGCTAAGAAAGTGACCCTTCTTTCCTGCTTAGTGGCCAAGACATCATTGAACATAGCAGATAAAGGGTGAAGTATTTATTTTATTTTTTTGAAAAAAAATTCTGTTATATATAACAGCCTGAACACGCAAAATAATCTATAAGAGCCTTTTGTTTTTCCCCAAAAGTAGAAAGGAGTATCTGTTATTCTGCCTTTAAGGGATGAAAAGAGAAGGGGATGAAGAGATTCAGAAAGTAAGTTCCCTATACACATCAGTTTCAGTGAGTTTCAATGGTTGGTTGAAGGTTTTTTACTTGTTTGTTTGTTTTAGTTTTCTTAAAGGGACTGACAGCAAGGGGGGGGGTGGAAAGGACACTTTTCACATGTTTTGGCTGACAATTATTCAATAATTCCTTTTAGAATCTAATAAAGCTTCTGAACAGAAGATTCAGAAGAGGACAGAATTTCTTTGCAGTGCTCCAAAGGAACATTTAACCATATGAAAAACTAAACATTGTCAACTTCCAAATAATGTATAAAAAAAAATCTTGATTTTATTGAGAACTTACAGACTGAAAATATCATCGTTTCTATTTGAAGCACTTAATGAATAGATACGCATTAAAGAAAGAAAGGCATCGTTATTTCATGTCAGTGAGAATAGAAAGACAAGCTATCTTCACAAGAAAAAAAAAATGTAACAACTTTTACACACTGATCCCAACTTTAGCATTCCATACATAATTACCTAGGAAAAGAATAGAGCATTTGAACAAGAGCAGTTACAAGTGATGGCTACCTACAGAATGGTAACAGTTACTAAAAAACCTCAAAATATCAGCAGCAGCACACATGAAAAAAAATGAAGCAAAAGTCTCTTGTTCAGAACAGTGCAAAGTTCAAAAGCTATGATTACCTGACCATCCTGGTGTACAAACAAACTTATTTTGCAGTCGTCACCACCACAAGCCAATATTGGTACTGGAAAGGAAAAAATCTTCATTGCTACAGTTACAAAAATCTAATATTCTGTGACATTAAGGATTATAGAAATAAGACAAACATAGTAATACAAAAATAAAAGATACAGAATACTTAAAGGGTGGCATGATACTAAGGCAGACATCTAATATTGTGCAAAATAAATGCGCAATTCAAGAATGCAAGACTCAAAATAAGAGTTATTTTGCCATGTTTGTAATATAATCTACAAATATTTAGGATGCTAATAGGAAGTTTTCTTACAGTCCACACACCTCCTGAAAATTCAGCATTAGAAACTTCTGTTTATTTACATTTATTTCACGGATTATTTCACGGATATCAACATTTAACTTGCTCTAAATATGAAAGAAGCAAGTAGTAAAACAAAATAACTCAAAACTAATATGAATCAAGTCCTTAATCAAGTGAAATAGATATATGGAGGGAGTACAATACAGCAAATAAAAAGGAAGACAGACTATGACCTATCACATACAAGGAAAAGAGAGCAGTTAACAGTGTTGTATGCCTACTCAAATATTAAAATAGCATCTTACTTCTACAATTTATTTAGGAAGTAAGCAAAAGACCCAAGTTCATTGAATCAAACTAGTCACTGACAGCTGAAGGAAAAAAAACAAGAAGTTCTATTGTGACTTCTCAAGCAGTATATTACTAGCAAAAATGGACTTTCATATCATTTTTGCATAAATACTCTAAATGATTATATTTGGATTTGATCAAGATAAGAGTCCTGAATAGGAACAGAAACATGAGCTGGAAACTGTGGACCACTCCTAATGGAGACAATATCATCTACAAAGCTTTTTCAAGTTTGCTTTCTTTTTCACCTGTTGCTACTCAGTTCTGATGACACAAATCTTATTTGTCACAGGCCAACCACAATTAACCATGAGGTAGCAAGAATCACAGGATTTGACAAGAAAGCTGATGAAGATCTGCAAAATAGGAAATCCTATTTTCCTCATTTTAGAAGCAGAGTTGCAGCAAACATTGCAGAGGAAGAAAAAAAAAGCATCAGGAAGCTTTCTCTTCAAGACTCAGAAAACAACTGTAAAGGAACTACTTAATTAAGAGGGAGTCAGTATGATGCTAAAGTTATACTGCAGCTGCAAAACATTGTTCAGGTTTTTTGAGCACTTTGTGGCTTTCCATCTTTGATTTCTTCATAAAAACAGTCCTCAACTTTAAAAAAAAAAAAAAAAGGAAGATTCTGAGGGACAGTCAAAGCTATGAAAAAGTTAAAATACTGGGCATCATGAATTTCAGTGTATTCTGGAAGTTAACACACCAATTACATGTGAATCAATTTACAACATGAGCTTTAAATTTCTTTGCTTGGAGAAATTAGAAGTTACTGTAAATGCTTCTAGATCAGTGGGAAGCTTACAACTTTCAGAAAATTAGTTCTGCATTTTTGACTACTTCTGATTAGTTCTGACTTCAGAACTGCAGATTTTCCTCAGAGAAGCTTCTTTAAACTTTAATACAGTTGTCAGCATAGCCTTCATAAAAAGATTTCAGAGAGATTTCAGAGAAAAGTTACTACAGATCTTTTCCCCTGAGGTCCTTTAATCATTCAAACTGCCATTAGAGATGAATGTTTCTGACAAAATGATCAGCAACAAGATTTTTAATAACAATTTTCAGCTGCTGCATTTAGATTTAGAATTGTTCACCTGAACAAAAGCAGTTCAACAACACTGTTGTCAGCTAGTTAGGTTGTCATGTCATGGTCAACTACATTATGTTTAAGGGAAAACACAGAATATGATCATGCCCTATTAAAAGCTTCCCTATGGACTTCTAGAAGATGTATTTATGGTTTGAAACCTAAACTGTTTCTTGACAATCTTAGCAGCACAGATCATTCACACTGGAATTAGCATTCAAAATATAAGTGTATGGTGTATTTTTTTTTTAAAAAAAGATTTGTTAGTTTTCCCTTAGAAAACCTAAATAAGTAATTTCCCATTTGAAAAGAAATCCAGTTAAAGAACTCTTTTTCAGGTTATAAGCATTGTGTTATTTTGGATAAATAATTTAAGTTAGCAGGGGAAAGTGACTGTAACAAAGGATTAACTGCTTTAAATACAAGTTTAAGCAACACTAGGTTTTGAGGATTCTTGGAGTGAGGAGGGATTCTCAGCAAAGCAAAGCATTCGTTATTCCACTGTCTAAAGAAATTCAAGCCTTCTATGCAACGCAGTTTTGGAAGCATCTAGTTTTAAGAATTAATGTACTAACTTAGGTTTCAGATTTTTTTTGATCTGCAAAATGAATGAATAATCACTTCTCCTTCACCAACAATATGATTTCAATGTTTAATACTCTAGAGCACTGCTTCAACTTAAGTGAGACTTTCTTATCTGTAAAGTATCACAAATGAAGAAATAATCTACTGCTTCACAGTGTGAATTTTATACTTATTTTTGTACTAGCAGTATAAGTAATTCACTTCAAATAAAAATTTGAACTGGAGACGGTAAGATTTTAATTTACCCTCTAGCCTTTTAACTTCATCTCAACAACCACTTACTAGTGTATTTAGAGTAAAAATAGAGAAAAGAGGTTTAAAGTTATTTACTGGTAAATAACATCGCTTTTGGTATCAGACATGCTCTGGAAGCAGATGTTACCATTTCCAAACAGAAAAATGCATTTTGTTCCACTGATATAGTTCTTACGAGAGAAGAAAGCATTACAAGTCAAAGAATAAAGTAAGCTTCTATGCAACTGTATTGGAGGTATACACTCAAAGCACATACCACTGTGGAATTCTGAAGTGAACATGTGCAAAGAAACCTTTGTACTTTCTCCTCTTGGGAGCCCAATACTCCTCCATCAAGATGCAGGGCTCTAATGATATTTAAAAACAAACCAAACTGAACATATGCTTCTGCCTTGTACGGTTTATTAAAGGATAACATTTAGTTTGAAAAAAAGTTTCTAGATGTCTGTAACAGAAAAATGTCTGTGGCAGGCTACAAAAGCAGCTTGACTATGGAAAAGGTCTGAACATATGCATTAATAGAAAACTATATAAACCATACTGAACAGTCAGGTTGAACTTGTTCATCAATTCACCTTTTTGATATTTATTTAGGACTGAACAGTTGGTCAGTGCTGCTCTTCAGTCTGCAAATTTTGATGCAAGCATATAAACTTTTTCCTGCATCTTGCCATTCAATTCAAATGACAGGAACAAACAGCAGTACCACAAGTGAGTGTGTGAAAGTAACAGACTCATTCTATCCCATTTGCTTACAGCTCCATTATGCCCTCTATCTTACAGTACAACTAAAGAACTCCATTTGAGCATTGTTTTGAAAACAGCATAATCAGTGATTATTCCAACTGCTAAGAACATGGTCAACTGAAATCTTTAATTATAAGCAGTAGCTTAGAATGATTCTTTGAAAGTAAAAATCAAAACAAAAAGTCACAAGGTTTTGGAGCTGGTCAAATGAAAACACTATTACAATGTTTATAAACACATTTGAGGGATTTTAAAGGTTTTATTTTTCCTGAGTTGCTATTCAAGATCTGCAGCTGTACTTACCACTGCTGCCAGGCAAGAAGGATAAGCAAACATCCATAACAAATCCATTTCCAAATTGCAAAATTTGAATGCATGTAACTGAAAAATGAGAACAGTGTTGATCTCATTCATCGTGTAAGTATTACAGTTATGCTGTCATCTCCTGCATTATGTTGTTAAAATCTCCTACTCAATTTTATTTTAAAGAGCTTTAATACTTCTGTAGTTTTCAGGAGTCATTGATTTTTAGAGGAAAAATAACACTAACATAAAGTTACCTTTTGTGGACCCATGGAAATCCATCCAAAGTTAGCCAAGTTGTAAGATAAGTCACTACTCGCCACCTAATATTAAGGTTACTATAACGAAACTGTACAACCTATCAGAAGCAATTAATATTGCAAATTACAAAAAAAGAAGTCAGCCTTCCTCCAAATGTCCCCGAGATTCTGCAAGTGGTTGAACTGGTAAGCCATTAAGATCAGAGTAATGGCCAAGACAGCAAAATACCCTTCCTACAGAAATAGAATTAAAAATCTCAGGATTAAAAATGTCCTATCACACAACAGCAAGATAAAAGGGAAAGCCAGGACTTGAGGGTGTTCTTTCAGAGCACAGGGGAATGTTTTGTAGAACATGGGGCTAAAGGCTAGCAAGTCCGACCTATTTCTGCAATGTAGCCAAGGCAACGGAAAATCCTCAAATATAGTAGCTAATAGAGAAACTAGTTTGAGAGATGCTGTCAGTACAATTCAACTAAAAAAATAACAGTTTGCATCTAGATTATCCATATATTCTGTATGTATTTCAAAGAGCTGTTCTTCTTTATGTACATACACACAGTGTAAGTCAATGGAAGTAGTCATCTCACACTTCATTGCACTCAATTCAGTATTAACCAAACGGTGACTAATTTCACCTCGCATTTCTAAGGCCAATATTATGATTTTACTAAGTAATTTTACTTCAGACACACAGAGCTGTACCTTGCCCCATACTCCAGGGAAAATTAAGGTCTAAATTATCAGATTTTCAAAACACATTAAAAAGAACCTATCATCAGTAAGTTCAGCCAACATATTACTGAGGAAAAATCAGGGTTTATTTGACCCACAGCTATTAAACTAGCATAACCCCACACCTACAAAGCGTAATGCAGTTGCTTGATGGACCAAAGTTTAAAGAGAAACCAGTACAGTTGCTTTAGAGGATGTCAATCTTCAGCCAGGTAGAAGTACTTCAATACATATGCATTCATAATTTTTTTTAGGTAGGTATTAACCCAGTATGCTGTCCCTAACATTAACAAGCTTTACCTTCTGAACCTTGCCGAGACCAGATTCTCACAGTAGAGTCGGAAGCTGTAGAAGCTACTAGCAGATTTAAGTCAGATTCATGAGACTGGTACACTGCATCGACAGCGCAAACAGCTTCAGTATGGCCTTTGAGAGGAATGCTTTTCACAAGCTGAATACATCAGAAAAAGTTATACAAGTTAACAAAACTCAGTTTCAGCAAATTATCCAGGAGAATTTTTAAGAAACTTCCTTGTTTTAAAATAATAATGAAAACTACCTCTAAGTTCTTGACTGCAGAGCCTCTGCGAAGTCTATGCTTAAGCTACAACATATTCCAAGAAAAATACAGGGGAGGGATACAGCAGCAATGAATATTAACTTGAAAAGATTTTGTTCAAAGTTGAACAGAATTAAATGTTCCTGTATACTCCATACAAACCTCACAATCTCTTGAAAAAAGCCTTGCAAGCCTACAGATGTCACAACAACAACATAGGTGGAAATAGTACAGAAGTTAGGAAGAGCTGCTGTCTTTCCATTTCCTCCTTCTCCTGCCCCTCATCTGAAAGGGCACCTCATAAAAGTTTGGAGAACCTTAGTGAAGGAGATGTGCAGCACAGAATACAATGGAATAAACAGCATCTACAGCACTCTGCGTAACGTATGTCCTCTGCAAATTAAAGCATCTTTTTACACCTCCAAAATACTTGAAAAACAAAAACCTCAAATCTGGACTTAAGTATCTACCTTATCAATGAATACAGGTGAGTCACCTTGTAATTTGTTCTTCATACACATAAATAGCAAAATGAAAAGTTTGTATTTCTGCAACTAAAGTCTAGCATTTATCCAAACTTTGTCACAAATATCATTGACATTTTTTTCAAACAATAGTCTTGTAGTCCACAGGAACAATTTTTGATTGAAATAGTATACAACTTTACCTTTGCACTAATCTAGAACCATTGTTAAGATATACACGTTTACTCATATTCTTTTTTGAAGATTGCCATTAGGCTATGCAGCACATCAGGGGAAAAAACAGAGGTTAAAGAAATCTCTAGATCTATTATTTTAAATAAATAAATAATCACAACAGATGGAAATCAGCCAGGAGTTTTTTTCAGGGGGGGAGGGTTGTGTTCCCCCATCAAACAAGCCTAAGAACCATTAGTCTAGGTGCACCTCACCCTAGTACATTACTACTCTTTCAAAATGCCAAGATACGAAACGCCTTGAAGTATAAAATAGTTTTCCTATAGAGCTATTCGCAAGCCAGTTGCTAGCAAGTTAGATTTCAAAAGTTATGTAACAAATTAGACAAAATACCAAGCTTTCTTTTCTACTTAAAAGTAGCTTTTCTTCTAAACTTCAGCTTATTCTGAAGGCTCATACTATGCCATACTTCATCTTTTCCATTATATTTTTAAGCCATTACTAATAGATTAGCAAATCTCCTTACTTCTCTCCATTTCTCCTCACAAAAATCAATTGTTGCACACTTTTTAATTTCTTATTAAATACACAAACCCTAACTTGTATATTTTTTCTAGTAAGAGTATCTATGTATCAGTACTACATTTTTATGTGAATTGACCAGAAATCACTACAAATGGATATAAAGAAATCAGAAAGACATGCAAAGGAAATTTCAACAAAAAAACTTACAGCATAAAGAACAAGGCATTAAAATATAAAATAAAGAAGGCATTAGATGAAAAAACAAATCTCAAGACTCTAGAACAGAGAAGTAGGATCTTTGAGACATGCCAGACAAATCCCCACAATGACAGGTTAGCTAATTTCTTAATGGAGGGTTGATCTGAAAAAGATAGATGTGGATGAGAAGCAGCAACAATTAGAATTAAATATGGCATGATAAAGTACCAACATTCTGTTTGCAAAGAAATTTAAATTAGAAGTGATATATATGAGGTACAGTAATCAACAATGCAGAAATATGAGTGAAAAATACAAATAAAACAAATAATTTCACCTAACAAATAGCTTGGGGCACTTGAGAAACTTGAAAAAAAAATCAGGTCTAAAATGATAATATTTCTGCATACCTGATTATTCCATGTTCCCATTCTGTTCCATTCCCAAAGAATAAGTTGCTTATCAGATCCACCAGAAATTAACTCTGTTTCAGTAGCTAAAAAAAGAAGAAAAAAAAATAGTATTTAAGCCTTGTGAACTCTTACGTTGTATCAGCAGACAAAAAACATAAGCAGTTATATTGGTTACTCTCAAAGAGTATCATGTACATCACCTTTATTTAAAGTTTTCAACAAAGTAAAGTAGAGATAATACGAAAATATCATTTATTTCCACATTTATTATGAAAATAATATAATTTAAGACAATACTATGAGAAAAGCAAGAGAAATGCTTAGTTTCATATGAATATGATAAAGAATATATCCTTTCAAACAGACTCTCAAAACCAAGAATATAATTTGATATTTTACTCTTTTCTTTGGTCTTTTTGCAGGATAGGAAGAAAAATGGAGAGAATGTAATCTAATCCAATAGTATTCAAAACCTCACAAGAAAATATAATTCCCAATAGTTCTCAAAAATATTTTTAATCCATTTTAAGACAAAATAACAAAAGTTCATGAGAGAAGAAAACATTTTAGTGCAATCATTTGAAAATCGTCATTAAAGAGGGCTCTTTTCCTCAGTTCCCCCTACACACATACACACACATAAAAAGAAATGCAAGCTATAAGCAGATTACACTAACTGTCCAATAAATACTCTTAATTCTCCTTGTCAGAGTGTTGTTGCGTAAGAGAAAGAATAAGTGCTTTTGAAAAACATGCACCAAGCTACCTTAGAAGCATAACTGCTATCAAGCAAAAGCCTCGTAAGACTTTTATAAACATTTTTATTTCAGATTTTTTTTTTCCTGGATATGACCTCTATGCAACTCATAGCTTTATAAGCCATAATTTCTTAAGAGGCATTACAAATCAATTCACAGTATCAAAACACTCCAAAGTCTTCTTAAGAGCCTAGAGGCTGTACAAATATCATTGAATAAAGTCATGGTTCAAACACTGGTTTGTCAAATTCCCTACAGGCACAAAACACTGCGTCCCAGAGCTGACATAAACTGAAGATGCAGGAGCAGAGAGTTTGACAGGATCAACTCATTTAAAACAAAGCCCACCTGAGTTCAATATGTTAAATTCCTGCAGAGCCATTTATTAAAATCTCTACCGCGAAAATGAACTCAAGACTTAAACTATCAAGAGCTTGAAACGTTACAGCTGCCTCTGTTTTAAGCTCCCTAGACTCTGCTACTGAATCCATCCGCCTATCCTAGCAACGCCGAGTGTCCGGGGGAAACAGCCCCGACGCCTTCCCGGCCTGCCCTGACGGGCACAGATGCCGCCGCGGTTCGCCTCTACCTGGCTGGGAGTCCCGAGCAAAGAGCTAGCCAGGCCGCAGCGCGCTACTCACCGCCGTCCCGCTGGCGGATCCAGCGCACGCAGTTTACCCTGTCCGTGTGGCCGCGGAAGGCGGCGACCACCCGCCTCGCCTGCGGGAGAATAAGAAAGGACTGAGAACGAGGCCTCGCAGCTTGTGGACAAAGGCACCGTCCTGGCCAGCCCCAGACAGCCACGCCCTCTACCACCCCGCACGGCGGCCACTCACCGCCGGTTTGTATAGGATGACATCGCAGCAGCTGCCGAAGGCCAGGACACCTCTCTGCCCCCACGACACAACCCCGCCACCCGCCCGGTTGGCGCAACAGGCAACATGACACACTTCTACGGGCGCCGCCATTTTCTCCCCGCCCCGTGTGCTACCGCCGTTGACCTCATACGGTTTCCATAACAACCTCTCTCACTGTACGTACAACGTCTGAGAAAGAACGCGGGCCGGAAGGGGTGGGGCTATGGAGATACGTAGGAGGAGCGAAGACGCTGCCGGGGGCGGGACAGGCCCGAGGGGGCAGGGATTGTGACGCGAGTGGCGGACTCACCCCAGACTCGTGGGGCTGTTCCGGCTTCCCGCCCCGCACCGGACTGCGTGCCTTGAGCTGAGGGGGAAGTGCGCTGTCCACCTGCGCGGCAGTGTCCGAGTTGCGAAAGAACAGGGGAAACATGCTCTGCCCTTGCAAAATATAGATGTGTCATTTTTTTAAATAAAAGCAATGTGTTTGATATAATGTCATAATCACCATACTCTTGTGTCACAAGAGCTGATTGTATGTGTTCAAACTCATAGACTTGGCACCCCAAAAGCAGCAGATGAGGTTAAAACAGCAGACACAAAATTTTAAAAGGGGAAGTTATATTTATTTGGTGGATTTTTCATCTTTATTTTTAATAAAAAAGCCACTGTACAATGGGAACATTAAAAACCGGGCCATTTATTTTTGGTTGGTTGGTTTTAAATAAAAGCCTAGATTCTCACCTAATTAGATAAATCCAAAAGCTGTAGCTGTCTGAACACCATCAGGTTGCCCAGAAAGATTGTGGAGTCTCCATTCAAAAGTCATCTGAACAGTGTCCTGGGCAACTGTTCTAAGTGACTGTGCTTGAGCAAGGAGGTTGGACTAGATGATCTCCAGAGGTCCTTTCCAACCTCAACCGTTTTGTGATTCTGTGAAATGGAAAAAAATTTGGCTGCACTGTAGCACCCTATAAATATGTACAGCTTCGACTAGGTTTGAAAGTTTTCATTCTATAAATGCATGATCAATATTATAAGAAGCAAACTACATGATATTAAGAAGAATGCAGGTGCAAAGAGGTGGAAAGTAGAGTCACATACCAGATCCAGTAATACAAAGCATCATCTGTCAGCCAGAGTAGCCAGATATTTTTTGTATAACAGTAGATTTCACATATGCTAGAAAAGACTTAGACTGAGCATGTGAGATCATATCTATGCCGTTATTACCATTTCTGACTTTTTTGTTGGCAGATTACTTAACAGCTTGCTCTGTCTTCATCTGCTTTTCCCCCCTTAAAACTATTTCAGATTTTTTGATTAATTTATCTTTCCTGCAGTATTTCACATTTGGGATTTTGATATCACTTCCTGCTACTCATACAAATTTGAAAGTTCCAGGTCTGTTAGTCCTTGGAGACAGCTGTTAACTTCTTTTCCATAGACTGAACCTGTCACATGTGAAGCCTCCTGCTGATAAAGAATCATTTTAAAATTAAGTCACTGGGTACGGACTGCATTTAATAATATAGTTTATATTTAATATTATAGTTTATTATGATGTCCTAGAATAGCTGCCATAGAAATCACTGGATTTTGCAGCTAAGCAATGGCCAGAGGCAGTGGGGTGACCTGAGTATGTTTGAGTGTATCTGTTTTTTCAAAACAAAAGATGTGATCATAACAGATTGCAGAATTGCATCCATTACAGTTTTATTTCTTGATTTATTAATATATTTATTGCCTTTCCCTGCCCAAGAAATTGAAACAAAACTATATTTTACAGATCAAAAAAGTCTGTAATGTTGTTCTAACTTAATTGGATAGTAATTGACCTAAAATGATATCATTAGAGAATTACAGTACATGGATGTATTAAATAGGCCTGTGCTATAGATTGTTCCAGTTATTTGGTTTCACAGACTCAAAAACTCTGTCAGTTCCCAAAGGCCTGATACCTACAAGCTACTACCCCATGAGCTGTGTAGAGCAGAGACCAGGCTAAAGTATAAAGCAGGCACTGACTGAAATCATGTCCGTATGTTTAATCTTTTCCAAGATGGATTTGGCTGAGGGATTCCTCTGCAATGTGACAGATTTACTTTTCTGATAGATGCCCTGCCAGCAGCAGGGTAAATATCCTGTAAAGGTGAAGGCACTGAGTCCTGGCTTGTATCAGAGAATTTTGGAGGTGCACATTATTCCTGAGAGTGCAAGGGCACTAAGGGGCAATGCTGCAAGGTTTTGCGGGGCTGCTCCTGGTGGTCTGAGGCTGCTGCCATGTGGTGGTGGTAGTCTCCCAGACAGCCTGACGGAGCGTGCTGTGCGGGGGCCGCTAGCACCAGGTAATCCTGAGTTGTCACGCCCTAGCTACAACTCTCTGGTACTGCCCCCTCAGATGCCTTCCAACAGCAAGACAGTGGCGTCATTCAATAGGGAATATGGACTTGAAAGTGCAATTGAGGATACTGTAAAACAAACATGAAGGTATGGCCAAAAAACACTTAAAGTTGTGATCATATTAGGATGTTAGGACAGATAAGCCTAGATAAGCCCTATTTCTTACATACTTCCCATAAGTACTGTTCCGACCAAGTCCTTGTTCATACAAATTGCTGGACCTTAGGTCTAATCCAAGAAAGTTGGGGCGGAGGTTGTTTTGTTTTGTTTTTTGTGACTTTATATTAAAGGATCTTCTCCCATATTTAATAAAATGGAAAACTGAAATGTCTATAGAATAGTATATGAGAAACTTAAAATATCAGAAAATTATAGCAGAACTAATACACCTTTTAGGCATTCTAAAGAAGTAATCCTGGTGGTCAGTGATGTTACAAGATTTGAAAAAAAATCCAGGACTAGTAGCTCTTAAATGGGCCCAAAAGACAGTTCAACAACTAAACATGAAGTCACCAACTGCCAGTCTTCATATCCAGTGTCGCTACTGTCTTTGCTGTTTTCATTATCCTTCCCAGGAAATGACCGTTTCATTTTTCAATAATGCATGTAAAAATCTTTCCATCTTTGTGTAGCCTTTGAGGCAAAAGAAGCAACAGAGCATCAGAAAAGGTTATGATAGTGGCTAAACAGACTTTAGAGGTGACTTTATAGCCTTGTTTACATTTTTAATGTGTCACAAATTAGATCTGCCAATGGGGCTACATTGATAAATTCCCATAACGGAGATGCTACGTATACTGGCAAAAGATTTCTCTGGCTTACTATTCATCAGTAAGATATTGGAGTAAGTTCTTACTAGCAAAATAATCATTTCAGTGGTAAATTCTGTATACAAGTCAGCTTTTTTTTACAGGCAGAGATGTCTTAGTGCTCTCTATTCAACAGAGTTATGTCTGCAAGAGACATAGCTCAAGAAGATAGATCAAGGAAATAAAACACCTGTGAAAAACTGAGCAATAGTGTTTGATATAGATATTTATATAATTTTCTCTAAACAATAATGTAAAAACAGAGTAGTGTTGCAAATATGTTTTCACTTCTTGCAGCGCCTATTCCTACCTATTACACAACATATTTAGTTTTATCTTTCTTTTCTTGTTTTCTAAGGAAAATAGACAGTTGGACATATATTGTCTATATTGCTTATTGAATGCATATTGAGAAGAAATCTGATGTTTGATACATTAAATCAAAGTTCTATGCTTTCTTTAATCAGGTAGGGTGTTGCTGGTGTAAAGGAGTATGTATTAACAGAAACACAGGTCATTCTGCATGATCCTATAAAAAGTAGTAATGATATCATAGGTTAAGTTTAAAGTTTAATTATATACAATTTAATTCTATTTAAAAGAGCTGATAAAAAATTGTCAAACTAGCAGAGCTATGTACTTAAAAGTTAGGGATCTTCTTGTGCATGCAGCTGTTGGATTTATCCTCTATTTGTCTCCCTTGTATACATACCTTATGCAAGGGTATCATTAATGAAGTTACCTTGTACTTGAAGTTACCACTTGCTATTTTTGCCTAGGATGCTTGCCTTCCATAGCAACATGGATGAATAGTGCCTAGTACATGAGACAACTATTCAATATTTCTATTTCTCCTCATCAGTTATGTTGTGGCTCTAAGCCTAATTTGCTGTAAGTTATTCTTAGCCAGCACAGAAGTATTCTTTTCCTCAGAGGCTTGTGTATGTGTGTGTTTATGTGTGTGTTAGAGAGAGAGAGAGAGATTTTCACTACCACAGTGCTTGAGTGTCACAGAAATATGAATTCTATTTTTCTTCATAATATCACTGCTAGGCAAAGAGGTATTGTTATATTCCTTTTCTAGGTGACAATTTCTTCTTAGGAAGATAATTCATCAGTACCATAGTTTTAAGGGCTTCAGTGAAGTAACCAATGTGAAATACAGAGAATGATATTCAGAAGAGGTGCTAAACACCACAGCACACCCACAGCACCTGTTAACTTTGACTGTGACTGTTCAATACTTTTGGAAATCAAATTCCACAGCTGGAACTGTTCTGACAAGCTCTACAGGGCCAGGGTTTGACCTGAAGGCTTAGAGCAGTAGCAGTGGAAAAATAAATAATATACAGCAGTGACCAAAACCAAAAAAAAAAAAAAAAAAAAAAAAGCGCTTAAATGATGTGCCAGCTTTACAGAAGATACTCATACAACAGCTAGGAACAACTCCATTCCCTTAGAGCATAATATGCTTGAGAGCATATATACTCTCAAGTATAAATCCAGCCTTTCCCTCTTTGGCAAATTCATGGTCTGCTCCTGTAGGAATATCATGCATGACGAATACTAACTCTTGGGCTTGCTTACTTTTCTCCTTCCAAGGATTTCTTTCCCTTGAGCCTACCTGTACCAGATTTACAACAGAAAGGAACCATCAAGGGCAAATGTTATTTCTAAAATTACTGACTGGGTCCATTAAAATTCAGCATCAGATTTTTCATTTTCCTGGCACTAACTCTTTACTACCATTAACCGGAAAATACCACTATTTTCACAGAATCACAGAATGGAAGGAAAGGTTGGAAGGGATCTCTGGAGATCTACTCCCCTAACCCCTCAAGCAGGGTCACCTAGAGCATGTCAGACGGGGTTGCATCCAGGCGGGCTTTGAATATCTCCAGAGAAGGAGACTCCACAACCTCTCTGGGCAACCTGTTCCAGTACTCCGTCACTCTCACAGGAAAGAAATTCCTCCTCACACTTCCCGTGGTTCAGTTTTTGCCTGTTTCCTCTTGTCCTGTCGCATGGGACAACTGAAAAGAGTTTAGCCCCATCCCCTTGACACCCTCCCTTCAGGTACTTGTACAGATTGATAAGATCCCCCCTCAGTCTTCTCTTCCCCAGGCTAAAGAGGCCTGGCTCTCACAGCTGTTCCTCATAGGGCAGATGCTCCAGCCCTCTGATCACTTTCGTAGCCCTACGCTGGACTCTCTCCAGTAGCTCCATGTCTCTCTTGTACTAGAGAGTCCAGAACTGGACACAGTCCTCCAGATGAGGCCTCACCAGGGCTGAGGAGAGGGGCAGGATCACCTCCCTTGACCTGCTGGCAACACTCTTCCTAATGCTCCCCAGAATAGCATTGGCCTTTCTGGACACAAGAGCACATTGCTGGCTCATAATCAATTTGTCATCCACCAACATTCCCAGGTCCTCTGCAGAGCTGCTTTCCAGCAGGTCAGCCCCCAGCCTGTACTGGCACATGGGGTTATTTCTCCCTAAGTGCAGGACTCTGCACTTGCCCTTGTTGAACCTCATGAGGTTCCTCACCACCCAGCTCTCCAGCCTGTCTAGGTCTCTGTGAATGGCAGCACAGCGCTCAGGTGTGTCAGCCACTCCTCCCAGCTTGGTATCATCAGCAAACTTGCTGAGGAGGCACTCTGTCCCTTCATCCAGGTCACTGATGAATAAGTACTGAGCCCTGGGGGACTCCACTAGCCACAGGTCTCCAGCTAGACTCTGCGCCACTAATGACAATCCTCTGAGCTCTGCCTTTCAGCCAGTTCTCAAGCCATCTCACAGTCCACTCGTCTAACCCACACTCCCTGAGGTCTAACCCACCCCTCATCTACCTAGTCAGTCACTCCATCATAGAAGGCTATCAGATTGGTTAAGCAGGATTTCCCTTTGGCAAATGAACGCTGACTCCTCCTGATCAGCTTCTTTTCCTCCATATGCCTGGAGATGACATCCAGAATGAGCTGTTCCATCACCTTTCCAGGGATGGAGCTGAGGCTGACTGGCCTATCGTTGCCTGGGTTGTCCTCCTTGCCCCTTTTGAAGGCTGGAGTGACCTTGGCTTTCTTCCAGTCCTCAGGCACCTCTCCCGTTCTCCAGGACCTTTCAAAGATGATGGAGAGCAGCCTGGCAACAACATCCGCCAGCTCCCTCAGTACCCATGGCTGCGTCCCATCCAGGCCCACGGATTTGTGGATGTCAGGCTTGCCCGGAAGATCTCTAATCCTCTCCTCCTCAACCAAAGGAAAGTCGTCCTTTCTCCAGACTTTCTCCCTTGTCTCCTTGGCTCTGGGATTCCTGAGGACTGCCCTTAGCAGTAAAGACTGAAGCAAAGGAGGCATTCAGTAACTCTGCCTTCTCTGTATCCTTCGTCACCTGGGCCTCTGCCCCATTCAGTAGTGGGCCCACATTTTCTCCAGTCCTCCTCTTGCTACTGATGTATTTGAAGAAGCCCTTCCTGTTGTCCTTAACATCCCTTGCCAGACTCAATTCCAAATGGGCCATAGCCTTCCTCGACGCATCTCTACATACTCTGACAGCATTCCTATAATTCTCCCAAATAAGATGCAATACTTCTTTTTAAAACAAATATGCCTTTGAGCCATCAAGTGTTATCAACTGCACAAAAGACCAAATGAAATCTGCAGCTCACATTCCACCAGGCAAACTCACAGATGCATAAATTAAAATTAAATTCCTTATATTTTTAATTTTGCATATTTCAATTTAATATATTAAGATATCATTATTTCCTTCACTCTCTGAGCTCTTTAGCTACACCTTCACAGTTTTACGTCTCTTATTTTTTGAGTACAGAGATGGAGTTTCACAACTTTTCTATACCTTGATTAAGACTTTGCCTGTATCAGTGCATGACAAACACTCTCTGTCCTATAAATCTGATTGAGTTTGGTCATCTGCAGCTCTTTCTTTATGAAGTCAGTGACAAATTAGTGATCAATAGCTTTCTTAAACCAAACTGTCTGTGTTGCTTAACACTCTAATATCTCATGGTGCTAGCATTAATTAGGTCTTCCTTTTCCAGATACCCTCCAGCTCCTACCAGTTCTCATATGCAAGCTGATTTCTCTTTTTGCTATCCTGAGAGGCCAACATTTTTAATGGTGAAAAATTCTTCATATTACTTTTACCACCTTTTACCTGTTCCTGAAATCCCTAATTCTAAACCTTAGTTCTCAAGCAGTCCATATCAAGGGCCAGCTGTCTGTCCTGCACATCCTGATTTTCTCTGTATAAACTAAAGCACAGTGAAAGATAATGCATTTCTTACTTCCACCTTCCTCCATTGCATCAATTCTATCTTGATATGGAGTCAGGAATACACATTCAAACCCACAAACTAGAAAGTGTTCTGAAGTCTGATAACAAAAGTGCAGCTTAAGATGGCAGGTTTTGCACTAAATGTGAGAGCATACTGTTCTCTTCTGTCAGTTCTGCTTTAGAAAGCTGTTACCTCTAGCTGCAGTACAGAGAGGACTGGTACATTTATTTATTTCTTAAATTGCTACAAAGAGTTTTGCCTTATTTTTTTTGCTCAGTCCCCTAAACCCCTAAAGCTAACATAACAATCAGACCAACATACACATTTATAAATAAGGAATCTCCTTATCTGTCAAAAATGTTATTTTCCTGTCTGTTTTCTTGTTTGACAGCCACATAATAAGATACAGATTTTCAGATCTCACATCTTTTATCAACAGATGTTATGATATTCCTACATCTAATAAGCTAGAGGTAAATAACAGAATTCATTCAAGGCAAACAGTAGTTATGATCTTTATTAAAACAGAACATCATGCATTTGTTTCTTTTCTCCTTTCATTGACAGCTGTTATAAATAAAGACTATACACTGTAATTGGGCCAAATTTGTATTCAGTGGTCCAAGTATTTAAGTACCACTCTCAGAATGGTACTGCAGGACCAGTGTATCTCAATGTTTATATAGCTCCTCATACATGACACAAATTTGCAGAAGCACACCTATCTCTCAAAGTATATCTATCCTTTCAATATCATTTGTTTTCAGGTACTCATTGATTTCTGTAATTCTACCTCATTTAGGTATATCTGTGACACCCATGTCCTCTTCTATTTCTAAGCATTGTAATCAGCTTGAACTTGAACAAGGCACTTCAGCTTGTGCCTTGCCACAAAAAGGCAAGTGAAAGATGCAGTTCTCACCTTCACTATCTGGAAACTTTTTTTTTCCTAATATATTGACATTTTGATCCCACTCCTGAGTCCGGCAAATATTTTCATACTTAATGTTAGCATCTCTAATAAAAACTATTGTATTTAGGTGACCCTGCTGAGCAGGAAGGTTGGACTAGATGATCTCCAGAGGTCCCTTCCAGCCTTACTGATAATATGATACTGATAATTTTTAAGGTACTTAAGAGATCTAAAGTACTTAGGCTTTTGTTTCATCTATGTTTGAATATAATTTGGTTTAAAATAAACTTGGTTTGTTTAGCTGAGCAGTATTTATACAGGACTAGAAGAAGGTAATAAAGATGTGTAAATGTGTGGTACTCTGATCCCTGCATCTGATGATGCTTAATACGGCCACAACATAAGCTATATTGTGTACACTGTGGATGGTACCAGCTGGATAACCTTCAGTATGGCTTTTGCCACATTATACTTAGGTTATAACTTTGGTAATGAAAAGAAATTAACTCCATTTAATCTCTAAAGTAGGAGTTAAATCTTTTTTTTTTGTTTGTTTTGTTTTGTTTAAATGTATAAATTCCAGGAATTCCCATCTTGTACTCCCAAGAGTCCTCAATTTAGCTAGCTATATAAAAAGCAAATCACTCAGTGCTTTGTGAGACATCCTAGACACTTTGTCCAGAACTGCTTTATAGTACAATCTCTACTGGCAGTATTTGGCCCAACAATGACAGTTTGGTCAAAGCAGTATACAGTAGTTTTCTTAAAACATCACGTGTGGATCTCCTTATTTCTTCTTGTTAATGAGAAGAAATTCTACTGGTAGATTACTTTTTGGTGTACTATAAAGGCATACATGTTCTCTGCTAATGAAGTAGCTTGTTTGTCTTTCCCCAAATTCCTGATTTTCTTCCAAAGTCTTCAGTTGAGGCAAGGATTTTCAAACCATTTCAACAAATTTTAATGAAAAAGACAATGAGTCACCCTCTCACCCACTCACAGTAATTGTTACCATTTTCTCCTGTTATTTCAGATAACCTTATTTCTAAGGATAGCAGAGACATTATTTATTTGGAAAATATTACTTAGGAAAAGTTTTCTTCTCAAACTCCTATTTTGCAGTTTATAAGTGGAACCAGGTATGTGTATCCGTACTACGTGATACTTGATGGGAATGGTCCATGTTGCAACTTTTGTATCTGTACCACCTGCTATTTGGTGAGAATAGTCTAGTACTGTAACTTTTTAGTGCCTAGAACAATACCGCTGTGTTAAGCGGGATACAAATAAGTAACTAACAAGGTCTTGGAAATCTGTGAGAAAGAACAGTGGTTGGTCACATACAATCACCATGAGAAGCAGTCAACATGAAGGACAGAGGCTGAAGAGCAGTGAAATAGCGACCCCCAAAGTCAAATGTGGCCCCTGAAATAAGTCTGCACGCGTGCGCAGTATCATAGCCCGGTTATGCAACCGGGGCAGAGTTGGGTGAGATTCCCTGCACTTGTTGGCCCCAGGTGCCGGGACTCCCGCCTACCGCAAGTAATCATAAATGCCGGAGTTTTCCGAAGGAGGGAGAGGCTGCTACACAACAGAGGAGCCTCCTCGGGGACGCCCGAAAAGATTGTGCCTGCCAACTCTCCCTCTCACCATGCAGACGATCGGGACAAGCATTGAGGTGGTCCTTCTTGAGATTACCATCGGGTCGGTCTGTTTGTAAGTATCTACTAATAAACTGCTTGCTACTGAAGAATGTTTGTGTGTGTGTGTGTGTGTGTGTGAGTTTGTGCTGGCTTGCCAAACCGGATGTTTGGCCCCCGGGAATCTAACTAGAACAATATGAATGACTGATCCCATGTCCAGCTTACAGCATGTAAGCCACATTTGATATTCTGAGGTCACTACTTTGAAGTACAACACCAGCCATAGGAGGGCTTGGATGACACAGAGAAATCTGAGTTAATATCAGGGAAAATTCTCTAATAAGAAACTTGGTCATCTGTAAACAATTAAACAAGGTTTTCCCCAAGTAGGGGTAAGGGAGAGGAAAGAACTATCAGTAGATCGAAACATTGAAAATGAGGTTGGATGTTACAGCCTGTAGAGGTAAAGATACTGTAGTGAAGAAGATTATGAGCAAAACAGCTTCAGAGTCCCTTTTGATGTCTTCTGTCTATGGAAAAGTAATTAGGTATGTGCATAATTACAGAGCAAATGGCATGCATAATGTTTTCCCTAGTCAGATTTGTTTTTCTGTTCTGCTTTGGTTTTAATACTAACACAAAATACTTTTTTTCTGAATATAAATACAGATATATACTAGGTTAAGGTTCTGAACCATGCCTGTGATTCATCTGGTAATTTCTATTAGTATCAAGGAGAAATATAGCATTTTTATTTGTGTGTGCAAATGGAACAAATGATACCCCGAGTACTGATAGTCATGCTTCCTTGCTTGTGTGAAATTTAGAACTGTAAATTAGCAACTGAAACAAGTGCTCCCACATGAAGGATAATATTAAACACATTCAGCTTTAAGTTCTAACCTTTCTACCAATAATTCCTGTCTGGAGGCTTTGAAGACTGACACTAAAAAGGCTGTAAAGCTTAGAAACTGAAAACATAATTTCACTGGTATTAGCATGATAATTAAGAGCCTGTTTTACACATAACTTTAATTTGAAAGTTAATAATCAGCTTTTATTATAATTGCTTAATTTTATCAAGCCTATGACATGAAAGTAAATTAATGGCAAATTGATTTCTGCCATCTGCTACTATTAACACCGGGAAAATCAGAGGAACTTCAAACACCATACCTTTATTCTTTTTTAATATTATTACCTAAAATGAATTTCCCATTACTTTTGTTAGATTTGTCTTGTTGCATCTTTGTATAAAACAGTACAATGCACTTCCCAGATCTTTCTCAGATAAAGATAAAGCAGCCTAACAGGTTCTGTAGGGACCCAGGAGAAGTCTTTTCCAGTCTTACTGGACTCTTGTTACCAGTGCTGTCATCAAATACTACTACTTCTTACAGATAACTCTGAGCAGAAGCAAGCAAACTAGCAAGTCTGTAGCACAATTACTGCCCACAAAATAGAAAATAAACTGAATTTTCAAAATGCTATGCACTCCAAACTTTGTGGAATATTTTGGGTGCAGCTATGAGGAGAGACAGAGAGACTCTCAGTACAAGCATTCAGTCCTCTATAAAATGGAGAGAACTGGAAACTAAGATCACATGTATTCAAGCTTATCATTATCTCTTATTGTTAATGAAGGTCTTATACATCCTAGCCTAAGAAAATTGTCGAATATTAGCATCCCTTAGTTTTATAATGCTTAGCCTTTTTTGTTGTTGTTTTCTTTAAATTTACAATGCAAATTATTAGGCAATTTAAATATAGCACTTATCACTCTAATATTTGTCTATGAAAAGTATGTAGTTGGAAATTGCTTCCTTTCCTTAATAGCAAGGCTTTATATATAAAGAATATAATTCATTTCTGGTAAAAAATAGTACAATGAGAATGAATTACAGCAATAAAGCAATGAAGGTATTTTAAAGTGCTAATGTTTATTTGCTTTTACAAAATAATTTGAAAAAGCTGGACGAAGTCCAGAATATTTCAAAGGCAAGAACCATTTTATGTCTAAAGCTAGTGCCTGTTATTGTTACGTTTGTCACACAATGGGTATGCTTAATTTAAAAACTCAAACTATATTGCATATAGCAAACACATTCTCCCCTGTGATCTAATAAAGGTCAAGAACAGATTGTGCTCACTTGGTTGAGAAGTGGCAGTTTTAAAATATTCCCATTGCACATAATGAAAGTTGTTCAGGTAACATTAGCACAAGGGTAAAATGGAACTACCGTGTTCTGTTTCTTCAGATTTTGAGAACAAGATTTAAAATAATGTGAGCAACCTATCAAAGTAGGTGTTGCTTCTCATTTTATGAAACAATATGCAGAACAACAACGCTTGTGCTGTTTTCTTCGTACTGTCTTTGGTTGGTTTTCAGATTATTTTAGAGAGCAGCAAGAAAAATGAACAAGAATTAGGCCCTGGAATGAATTAGCCCAAATGAAAAAGCACAGCAACAGCAGATCTACCAAGTGGAGAACAATCAAGTTGCACAAAAGCAGAGCTCAGTGTCCTGCAGCCAGCAATGAGCGAGGTACTGACTATGATCAACCTTTAGTGCTTTGTGTGATGCTTGCAGAATGGGCTTTGGCAATTTCTTGTTCTAAGCCTTCCTTTCAAAATTCCTGTCCTCATTTCTTAACATTTTTTGCTTTATCCAGAATTACTTTGAACAGCAAAAATAAATAAAATGAAGATATCTAAAAATAATGAAATGAAAAAGTAGAAGTTGAAAATAAAATAACATAAAGCATGAGAAATGTACCTCTTGGATCATATCTACGTAACACAATGCAGTACTAGCGAAATTTCTCTACACATAATTTCATTCCTGTAAATTGAGTAAAACTAACGTAACAAAGCCTCAGTCCTTCTGGGGCTTTTAGATGACTATTTTTTTGACTTACTGCATTATAAATAAAAGTGCTATTTTAATTACATTGTCTTCAAAAGGGACAGAATAGCTCAATTTACTTTCCAAAGTTGGATTTATATCAGCCCAGAAATAGCTGCTCCAAAAGACTATGTTTTTTATTTTATACTTTGCAAATGGTAGGTCTCCCTACAAAGGATGGTTTTCAAGTCTTCTATGGGAGAATTGCCTGTGATTCCCCCAAACACTATGTTCTAACCATCTTCACTTCTTTTTACATTCTTAGGATCCTAGAACAAAGTGAAGTAGCCAATAAACTGTGACTATTTTAGTGGTTGAGGAGAAGTCAATTTCCCACATACTTCCAGTAGCAGATCGAGTAATCATAACGGTAGTGATCTCCAAAAGCAAATCTCCAAAAGCAACAAAAGAGTTGAGGAATTCTCATTCTTTTGCATCCTGAATGGGCTTCTGTTTGAGCCCCTAAGACAAGAAAAAACAGCTTTTTTGACTGGGAATACAGTATTACTGTATTATTATTTCTGGAGGCAGAAGCAAGGCCATTTCTCCAAACAACCTCTAAGACTCCAGAAACATTATAAAGACATCAACTTTTTGAAGGCAACTTGTGAGTTTTCTTGCTGATAGAACCCCCCCAAACACACACATGTGCATGCACACTCAACCTCCATCTCCTCCCCTGCCAATTGCTAACTCTTTTCCACCTGTTTTCTTTCTCATCAGTAGTCCCAGTGCCAGGTTCCTAAGTACAGTAGTTGGTTCTCTGCCTCACATCAAAACCAGGGCTCAAAAATTCCTCTTCAGCTGCTGAATTCCTGCTTGAGATGCTCTGCTCTGTTCATTAGCCACCTTTTGGCCTGGTCTTACACCTCAGACATGTTGGCTCTTCTGACCATGGTATGAATAGGCTGGCATTTATAGGATGGAATAGAGACGAGATTTCCCTTAAACTTGTATATCTGCACTTTTGTTCTCTCAGTGACTCTCTTTAAATGTAATAATAAAATACATGGTTTGAAAAAGTTTCTGGGCACCCTCTGTAGTGTGTACATTTACTCAAGCCCATTGTGTCTTGCTAATTACAAAGTTTTTGTAATTTTGTAATTACAAAATCTGTCTACTGTGTGAGCACAGACATTTAACACATATGCCATCCTCGAAGGAGATATATAAATGCCTTTGATTTATGCTGTAGTGACAGCTGACGGGGGGGTTAAGTGGGTTGTAGTGTTGTTAAAAGAAAAATAATAACAACATTAGAAATTGATTCTACATTGATTAATATAATTCAAAAAAAAATGTAGCTCACGAAACTCCAGTGCCAAAATTAAGGTTTTCTCTTTATCAGAAATAACATTAACATCCTATTTCATTTTCAGGTAGTATTTAGATAGCTTCTGAGCATGGCTGTTAAATTAAGACTGGTTTATCAATTATCACTTTCACAAAATAATAATTTTAAGTTCATTTTCCTTGGAACATCTCTCAGACCAGGCTGGGGAAAAGCTTCAGTGAAGGACTGGAAATTTCTCTCCCTCTCCCTCTCCCTCTCCCTCTCCCTCTCCCTCTCCCTCTCCCTCTCCCTCTGCCTCTCCCTCTCCCTCCTTTTTACATTTAAAGAAATGGATACTGTTGTACTTGGGTAGAAAAATTAAAACCCTATTCATCAGCTAGATTTCCCTATTGTGGCCTCCTCATCTGACTTTACTACAAACCAAAAAAGATAGGATAATCTATAATTACTTTTCCCCTTAGCATTATTCAGTAACCCCTTCCAGTTTTCCCTGCTGCTCATGAGCACCACAGTATACTATGTGATATATCACTACATTTCTCTTCTATACTCTCACGTACATGACAGGACGGAAAACTAGTTTCAGATGCTATGGTCAAAATTTCAGGCAAAAAAATCTTGCCTTCTAAAAGAGTTCTCAGGTTTATGTTTGCCATCAAGCACTGGAAAAAGGAACCCAGAAGGTAACCCATGTTTTTCCCTTTGTCTTTCTCTTATGACTCTATGTGTTACCAAATTAAGGAATCTTTTTATTAACTCTTTAACAGATAATCTTGTGTTTCCTATCTTAGTGGTGACTTCTCTGTGAAATTTCAGAGACAGAGAATCCAGGCATGCCTTTGTAATAACTACAACAATTTAAACTAGGTAAGTATGTGAGGAAAGGTGAATCATTACAGTATTGCCAGACTGTAAAGGCAAAAACCTGCTTGTATGTGAGGAAAGGTGAATCATGATAGTATAGCTAGACTGTAAAGGCAAAACCCTGCTTTTAATAGAAGATACAGATTTGCTGTGTTTGATTTCCCTGCCAAGATTAGAATGTTTCCATCCCAGAGTGGGGACAGTAGCAGCTGTGCATATACTGTACAGCTGCACAATCTGTGTGATGTTTGTGTGTGAGCTATGGGTTTTCCCTCTCGCATACACATAGTGTGTAATAAAAACTGAAGGGACAAGATTCAGAGACTGAGATTTTTACAGAATCTCTTTGGTGTGAAATTCTACAGGGACGGTATTTGCAAATGGTTTTAGAAGTGGGCAGAAATTATTAAGAGATTCTGCTTATCTATTTTGCATCTTTGGCATGAAAATACATTCTCTATCTTTCACTAAAATATGTAGTAAAAAACATGAAAAACATAAGATGCTTGCAGCCCCTTTGATATACTTGAACCACAACAGCGTCTGAATTTGTATAACTGGCTTTCCTGACCTCTACAATCAACACAAAAAAAGCCAAAGAAAAAGAAAAATACATTACTTTCCTAAGTCTATCTGTACTGAGAATTTAAACGCTTGTTCTCTTGGACCACAAAACAGGCTTACCATTGACTTTAACACAGGAAATAAGGAAAAGACGTACCTGATATTGAAGTAAGCCTGCAAAGTCTTGCTAAATTAGTGGTCATATAAAGAAACACAGATTCATTTCCTTGCTGGTGATCTTATGAATAAAGGATTATTCTGCTTAACCAGTATTTTTAAAAGGTTATGGCTTTCACAGTTATGAAGGCCATCAAAGGCAAACTTGTCATTTATACTTACTGATTCTGATATCTAATTATGATGCTGTGACACTCAGTTGCAAATTCTTCAGGGAATATAGACTCCCAAACACAAATACGAGTTGCTAGAGAAATTTTAAAAACATAAGACCAACTGGAATGGGCAAAGGAGCCAGATTTTTCTAGAGGTTATACTAGTATGAATTCAAAATCAGAAGCAGAACTGTTTCTGTTAAACACGTTGTTTAACAAATGTGCTGTGAACACCAGAATTCATGAGGCCTGCTTGCTTTCAGTGATCTGTATGAAGTTTTGCCTGAATTTACAGGAAATTCTGTGATCTCCCATTGAGGTGCAGTCAACAGAGGCACAGACGGAAGAATAGACTTCCTGGTATCTAACAGTGTATGAACTCTAGATGAAGCTTTCCTGAAGCTGTGGCCCTTATACAACATCTAATAGACTATCTGATGTCAGATAGGGTGTCCCTCAGGTGAAGGTGCTGATAGGCTATCTCTACATTGGCAAGCTATGCAGAGTAAAAGGACTGGGTCTGTAGAGAAAAATAGTCACAGTCTGTGCTATTTGCATGTCAGACATCTTTGCCTGACCTTGCCTGGTTCAAAGGACTATATGCTCATATGTGATTTGAAGTGCATTAAGGACATTCCTGGTCCCATCTCCTGGACATCATTCCCAATTTCACCTGAAAAGAATCCATTTCATACACATTGAGACCTCTCCATGACATGAAGCTACACACACTGAGAACAGGAAATTGGGAATTTTGCTTCAAAAGTGCACTGAAAATTCTACATATAAATATATAGTGTCTTTCCCTTCTTACTTGCTTACTTAAAACTTACTGCAAAGTTGTATCTTTGAAACATCCATCTTTCTTTCAACTTAAAATATACTGACAGGTTGAAATATACTGACAGGCACAGAGTCTCTGGATGTGAATGAGGTTCAAAAGTTGTTGGAGGGAAAATGAAACACACACAAAGCATAATTACATATCCTAAATATGTACTGGGAACATTGGAGTTACATTTGTTTTCCTGTCGCACAAATGCGTACAAAAGTTAACTCCCCGGGCGAGGATGTCAACTTATTTAATTGTGCGCTGACTTGAAAGTAATGCAGTGTTTTATCCAAGTCAGGGGCTTGGACCCTTGTGTTTACAAAGTGAAAACTCACTTAACTGATTTGATCTGACAAAAACTCCTGATTAAAAAGATTTTATTGGGGATAGTAATTTATTATGCATACCCACAGTTTCGCAGCTGTGAGTATGCATACACAGAGCTTCCCATTCTCAATATCCTGCTGTGACAGATATTAGTTATTATGCAGTAAAACTCATGGCTGGGACCACATTTGCATTACTGAATAAGTTAGAGTATTACTTACGAGAAAGAAATCACATGGCTGTGGTCAATCCAAAACTCAGGTTAATGCAGCAGGTAAGTGTTACAGGACACGTCTTACTGTTTAGAAAGAGATGCATTGTCTTTTTTCTGCCACAGTTAATCAGACATACAGTGGCATCTATAAAATACAATATAACAGAGGCCTCAAGAGGAATTTTATATTAATAGGTAAGTACTTGCTAACAAGAGCAAGCTATAGTAGATATCATTTATAAAATGTTACAGTAGTGACTTTTTAGTTTTCTTCTTCACTGCATGGTGTCCACAGCACCACTAGAACATGTCTGCATCACAGAGTTTTAACAGCTGGTGCCTGGTGCACTTCCTGACCCACTGCTGCTCTGACCAAATCAGTGTACAATCAGGTACTACCCAGTCAGGTAGGAGCAAATAACATTTGAGATGCAGTCTACAGATCCAAACACAGTAAGGTATAGATCCAAACTCCTTGAAAAGCAATTAAATCAATGGGAAGTTACATATCTAGCAAAGTACCAAGAGCCTCAATATTTTATCAAATAGGGGTCTAACTGCTTGAACTACAGCGACTCTGCTCTATTGCAAAGCTACTGTAGAATGTCAAGGGTCTAGTCACTTCAAATAGGATGACCAAGCAACTCAAGGTTACTAAAAGGAGCAGCCCTTCTCCCTTTCCTCCTCTTTCCTTCAGTCAGTGGTGTGCTTTCTTCTTGCTTTAACTGCAACGGTCCCAAGCCTTCCTCTGGTTAGCACTAACTCTGGTGGTTATGTGGCCCTTCAAGGAGCCAGTTGAGCTCATGCAAGTGACAGAAAACTAACCCACAAAAAAAGTGAACACTTTTTCAGAAACAGCAACCTGTGAAGTCATCTCAGTCATCTCATCTGATTGCACCTTCGGTCTTGCCACAAGTAGCACAAGCAAACATTAGTAGTTCTTGAAAAAATTATGTTCAGTTTCACAGACAGCAATATATAATAGGCAGAACTCTGACTTTGTTTACTTTTGCAAGACTGTATGCAGGTGCAAGAAAGTAGTCTGGCTCAAAATTTCTACAGTTTCTTTGTGCTAATTAAAGCCAGCTTTTCCTTGCACCAGTTCTAAGATGCTGCCTGAATTTTCAAATGCTTTTGAAGACAGTTGCAATTTACTGCTTAAAATGAAGGATCAATAGCTTATTATTTAAGCTGTAGCTGTTGCCAACTATTTAACCTTGTTGAGACATCTCATTTCCTAATTCTCCTTTGCTAATAAAACTATAAAAGTCTTAAAATGACCTTGTGTCAACTCCATGGTGAAAAATCACAGTACAGTAAAGCTACATTACTAATAATAGTGTTGACCTTTTATTCTTATCATCTAAATGTTAACATCTGACTAAAAATGCAGTTATGCAATCTAGGCACAAAGTGTAGTTAAATTAATATATATACTTAAATAAATCAAGGGAAAAAAAGGAAATACAATGAGGATCACTGCATGGACACAGACAGGGCAAGCTAAACCCCATTTGTGGCAGGCCTGAGAAAAAATTGTTTTATCTTGTTGATTCTTAGATTGTTATAGCATTTTTGTTATCAGAATAGACTTTTTTACTTGGACAAAGAGTGACTAAGCAGGGGTGATTTATTCACATTAACAGTCAGTCACTACTTATTAGCATATGATCAGAGAAGGTTTATAACCCTATGGAACTGTGAACGGAGCTGAACAAATTAATAGGACAAGAAATAGTGACAAGTTTGCCTTTGAAATTTATTTTTAAAAAGTAAGCCAGATAAGAAGGTTATAAGTAACTAAGAACCTAGACTGACTAGTGGATATTCCTATTGAAGGAATGAGTGTATTAAGACTAAAATTGCAATGTCTTTTAAGTCACATTAAATCTCAGACTGCAAATCAAGAGGAAAGGCCCTTACACACAGTCTATGAAACAGTCTTCATCTCTTAATAGCCTGGAGGTGGCAGTCTAGTTACCCAGGCATCCAAAAGTAATAGATGAGATTTTGTAAAATGCAGTCCAGTCCAACAAAATTTAACTGTCTGTTCGTTGTGCCATTTCATCTGACTGTATTAGGGTGGGAACTACCTGATAAAATGCTGTAAAAGCTATAAGGAGTAATTTGTTTTTTAGACCATGGCTCTACTACAGTCTCACTTTAGTTTTTAACACAATCAGGGCCCTCTGGACCAGAAATCCATCTTCTCCCATCTCTCAGTCCAGCAGCTCTTTTGTTGCCACTGCTTTTCATTCAGTTGCACCCATGTGAAACCTTAGCTTCTCTAAAGAAAAAGCTGTACAGATCTCTACAGAGACAACCTCACTGTCTTCAGACAGTCATCATAATTTTTTTTGTTTTGATACAAAATCATTCCTGAATGCACATAAACAGGTAGTGTTTAAAATTTTGGTATAGAATTTGTCCTTTGGGAAAGCTTGCTGGTTTTGGCATAACAACTTTGTTTTGAAATACTTACTTTCTTGGTACTTCTCTCTATTACTGGACTAGATTAAGTCCAAGTGAGTTCTTATCTTCCTTCTGATGTAACCAGGCAAGTCTCACATCCATTGCAACTGGAGCAATGGCTCTACATTTCAAAAGAAATGAAGCTAGCTTCCCCTCCTAGCTCTTACAACTGATAACTTTCGTAGCCTCTTCAAAAGTTTCTAACATCCAGAAGTAGGATCAGATTGAAAGTTTAATTCCCTCTTTATCACTAATTCTGGCAATAGATTGCTAAAGAAAACAATGGTTCACTCAGCACTTCTTGGCTGGAAATTCTGGCTTTAACTGAGGGCTATGCAAACTCTTGGAGGTCATAAACTACATGCCACTTTCAGCATGCCTTCACAGGCAGCCTCACTGTTTCTTACACTTATGAGAAAAAAAAGTGGTGGTGGCTCTGTTCATGCAGGCACAGTAGCAGAGATTCAAAAACACTAGGGGATGGCCTTATCCATTCCACAGACACAGTAAATAAACAGAAAATAATAGTTGAGAGTTTTCATATGAGTGCTAGAGCTTTAGTGTGGCCTATTTTGATTTCAGTATGTCAGGATAACAGAGAATCTGTATGTTCATTCTTCAGATTTCAGAGCACCTACTGTAAACTTGAACTGACTGAATGGCCTGTCTGGCCAAAGGCTGAAAACAATACAGCTCACAGATTCTGCTAAAAGGGATCTCTTCCATCTTTCTACTCACCCTTCTTAGGATGAGTCATTGACCTTAGTAAATTAATTTAAGATAGCTGTAGGCCTCTTTAATTTACACTTAGCTTCCTATAATCCAAAAGGATTGTTCCAGAAGACAAAAATATCTGATGTACTTACCCAGCCATCCCTTTATTTTTCCAGGACTGACCTCAATACTATTGGGGACAAAAAGATGCTGTGCTGTTTTTTGCTAAATGCCTGTATCCTATCCTACCCCATCCTCTCCTGAAGTATAAAATTTCCCTTGAGGCTCTTTACTGACTTCAAGGCTCCTTATGGCAATGGAGCACTGCAAAGAAATCACAGCTGAATAGAGAATCAAAATTTGAAGGACATCAGACTGATACTGAACTGTACTGTTTACTGAAAATTTGGCCAAAAGGCAGACAAAAACCTGCTAATTATAGTGATATTACAACCAAGAAGGCAGTTTTTATCCCATGCCTGAAAGATCAACTATGTTCTAGTTTCCAAGCAAGGGCAAAGTTTCACAGCAGAAGTCTTCAGCTGAAAACATTAGCCAGTAATGATCTCTCACTTCATTCAAGCTGGGTCCAATACAAATACTGCAGTAATCTTTAAAGTGGGAGACAAAGTGACTTGTTTCTTTAATTAAAATTTTGATTTGCAGGTCTTCCACCAGTTCCCAAAATCCAATCTGAAAACATATGCCTGCAGACATTGTAATTTAGACCCAGATATATTAAAGATAAACTCAAACTGCTTGGTTTTCTTTGGCTACCTCAAAGCTGTAGAAAGTCACATTGTCCTCTCTATTTACTACATCCAAAACTCCCTTTTGGTTTCAAAATTCATTATCCAAATTCTGAAAACATGATTATTAGATTATTAGAAACATGATTGTTAGAACCTTGATCTCCAAACATAGAACTCTGTTGACCTAAAAACATTTTCTATGATCTCTGAAAACAAACGATTCCTCTGTTCTACCTGCCAACTGTCTAAGGCTATGTATACCTTAGCAAATTGTGTGGTGCAGTCAGAACGAATCCATGGATGGAAAACAGTTGGTGTTGATGATCCAACATTGGCATTAGACATGCTTCAGCTTTCGCCTGTTCACCTGGACTGAATGTTCTGTAGTGGTAAAGCACATTTAGAATTGAGAATTCAGTCCCAAAGCACACTGTTTGGTTTAATTTTATCAAATCAGAATTTTGTTCATACACTCTGAGACCATTCTGTGATGCAATCTACAGCACAATAAGTGAGAAAAATCAGCAGAATCACTTCAAAAGAACACTTCTGATCTGAATGAGATCATTAATGTCAACACATCTTGAGTGAGCCTACATCTGTCTGGGCTTAGCCAGCTAGAGGTAGATTTTAAGGATAACATCAAAAAATGAGCAAATTCTGATGCACTCAAGTCAGAGGGCTGATGTAACTACAGTGTGTCTACATTGTATCTACAACGTGTCACTGATGTGAGCACATGTGTCAGCACTTCCAGCTAGCAGAATAATCACTTTGGTTGAAAACTGGCTTTAAATTTCAGATGTCTTTTTTAAAAAAAATTAATTTACTTGTCACAAGGGTATGAAAAAGATGGAATCAGTCAGTCAAACATTACTAGCATGAGTTGTACCAAGCAATACCAACCAAACTGGTGATTAAAACCTGTTTCAGGGTGGAGTTCAGCCCGTGAAAATGAAATCTTTTTTAAAAAATCTAAACATAAAGCCTAGGAAAAAAATATCCATTTTGTTGTTCTGTGACTATCCTGAAATGCACACATGAAATATAAAATCATGGGAATGATGTTGCATTTGAGACTTTGCCTGTTAAAGACAGATGTTCCCCAGGCATTTATTTTTGCATTTGTAACCCAGTACGTGAAATGGCATGCAAAGAAGAAACCCTTCAAAAAGCCTCATGAATGGCTATATGAACAGAATATACTTACTGTATATGGAAACTAATATGTTTTATAGTAAACATTCAGCAAGTACTGCAAGCAAGGCAGAAACGTGAAACAACACAAGTCCTTCTGGCTTCTACATTTTTTTAAGTAGTGGCATTACCAGAGGCTTATGGAAAACTTTTAAGAGGCTTGGCAGTTTGTCAATAATGAAGAAATTCAGCTGCTAAGGGTTTTGCTGCTGTTATTCTCCCCCAACGTTATCACACTATACAAAGATGACTTACGGCCTTTTGATGGAACTGGAAAGAGAAATGGGATTCTTCTGAGCTTAGGATAAAAGCCAAGTGAGAATTCCAGAGACAGCAGAGGTATAGCACATCCTACAAAAACACATGAAATGGGTATTTCTTCTGTTTTTGAAGACTGGGAACAGTTGAGAGAAATATGATACAGAGGCTTCTGAGTTATTGAATTAAATCCTGAACCCCAAACTTCCTAAATTTGCATGTAAACTTTATACAGAAAAGATTTCAGCTGCTGCTGAAATGTAAGACAATATATATCTCTAGAAGAAACTCAAATCTATCTCAAAGCTCTGCAGTTAAAACTACTCTGAATAAAGGTTATGCCATCCTTCTTCTTTATAATGTCATATATAGCCATATGTGATACCCATCTTTCTAAAGTACAGGCACTAAGTGATCATTAATTAAGGTTGGCTGTGTTTGTGTATTTTTATTTGGTTGACTTATAGACTGTATACATGATGATCATGACCTTAAAGATGATTAAAATATTTCATCGGCAAAACCCTTCACAGTGGAAGGATTCAGCATATAGATCAAAAGAGATAACAATTGCCATGAGGATTACTGAAGTTTATGCAAGAGTTCATGCTGTTCATGCTGTACTGTCAGATACAGGATACCATATTAAAAGAGAGAATCATAAAAAACAATCCCAGTATTTCTTCTAAGAAATAATTTATTTTGTTGGTAAGAAATAATAAAATGCAGACATGACTGCTACAAAGCAATATGAAGTGTGCCAATAAAAAAATTCTCATGATTGTGACAGTAGACTGTAACCTGTAATTTGGAGAATAAAGGTTTTATATATCTCATAAGAAGTTAGCTCCTATTTTAACGGAGAAAATAGTTAAAGATTTTGATGAAACACACCATTTTTGTGGCTTCTGATATTTCTCGTAATCGGAATGAAATATTCAGCATAGTCATGTTTATATAGATTTACAAGGGGAATATTCTAGTAGGTATTTGAATAAATTCAAGAATGTAATGAAATTGCAATAAGTGCATTTAAAAGATGTAAAATATGTATTCCAGTCAAGTGATTTAATTATATCAGGTTATCAGTATGTGAAATTGCTAACGTTAAATTTTTAAACCTTTTTTTTCTAAGGAGTTAATAAGAAAAAATTTTTTGCTTCCATCTGACTGTAATCACAAACTCCATAATACATCAAAGTATGTTACTGATAAAATAACTCTTGATTTTGAAAGTTATGTACCCAAAATTTCTAATCACTTTCTTCTATGCCAAAAAGACCAGGAATTTCAAGATGTATTTCATTTTCAACAGAATATGCAAATATACTGAGATTTATTCACCAAAAATGGTTGTCTGTGTTCAATGCAATTGAAAGGAACCTAAACGCTTTTCCAGCTACTATTAATCACTTTTATAGGTTAGATGAGAACTTCTCAAATACAATTTTTAAATTGTTTAAAGATGATGAAGGTGTGGATGATGGCAAAGCACTTTTGGTAATAGAATACTACTTATATTTCTTTTATAAATTGCTGAAATTCTTTTTACAGTATGATCTTAGAATAATTTCATCTTGTATTGTTGGTATTTCTGAAATGATTCTTTCTTTGCAGAGAGCATTATGACAAAGAATTGATGACAAATTCTTTTGTCATAATGGTAACTTTTATCTAAAACACACATCACAACAAAGTATAGGACATAGAAAGGCATTAATTAAGTAGAACACCTTGGCTATCAAATACCTGACTCCACATTTTTGTATTTTATATTTTTCAGACACCTTCTGTGGAAGAAGAATGATTTCAAAGTATTGTAAGTATGACTGAAGCACTGAAATGTGACAAAGGGTTGGAAATATTTTGTTTCATGAGTAAGATAAAGTATTGAGAGATTAAGTGTAGAAATATATGTATGAGGGATCTGTGAATATACCCCTAAAGCCTACAGAATTCCCTCTTAAAACATCCTCCGTTTTTTTAAATGTAATTAATCTTTTTCCTGCATCCAAAGGTGATCACATCATTCCAATTGCTCTTGAAAACTCCAGAGTTTGTTATACCTCACATGGCCATTCTACCCACATCTTCAAAGACCTGCTATGATGAGCTACTATTGCATTCTTGTGAACCACAGTATTTTTTTTGATATTGGCCTTTTGGACTTTGTGAAGGGAAGCAGAAGTGACACATAGAAAGGACATATGGACTCTTTCAGTACCTCACTGCTAAACTCAGAGATCCCAGTGGTCTGATTCGTAGGTTACCTAATCGCAGGTCTGAATCATGATGGTTACCTAATGAGATGTTACTTGGGAGGTGAGGATGAGAACTTTCTTACTGGAGTTAAGGAGTTAGCAGCTTACTATTAGTATCTCATTGAAGATCATACATTTTCAGACACAGGACAGAGAATGGCTGCACTCAAGACTTCATTTATCCAACACGATGGGTAGTCTTCCACAGCAGTATCACCTAACATGGGTCTTCCAAAGTGTAACTACTATTTTCTGCACATATTTTCCACAGAAAAGTCACTGTTTTCTCTCAGCTCAATGGAACTACTCTCCTAGCAGTTCATCACAAAAAATCAGGGAGTAAGTATTCTTCTTCCTTGTTCTGGAGTGCTAAGGTGTGCTCATCCCACACCTCAGCCACAGAAATGGGATTTTGTTATGAAAGACTGTTCTCAAATACTGAAAAAAAGGAAAAGAATATAGGTTGACAAATAATTCTGCAGCTGTTGGTCTCAGTTTCCAGTTCTCTACCATTTCCCCTACATCACAACAGCTGCTATATAGATCTTGTGGCAGGTTTCCAAAATCATCAACAGAAGCTGTTTTACCCCATGAGAAAATTTGAATTTCATTATTATCTCAATTTTCAGCAGAAAACAGCAGCAGCTCCTAGGGGATGTATAGGAATTTTATATTAGAGACTTTAACCCACAGTTTCCTAAAACCTGAGGAGGCTTTTTAGAATCACCTAGAATTTGCCACTTAGAGAGCTGTACTGAGGTCAGTGCAACTCTAACAGCATAATGCAGAGCAGTGAGGACAACAGGTAAAAGTTAAGCTAAAACTGTTCAACTGTGACCTAAACATTGTGTTTTTTTTTTTTTGTTTTTTTTTTTTTTTTTCCATACATGATGGAAGGTATCCCTTCAGACTACTCAAATCTATAGTAGAATAGTAGAATCTGGACTCTAGGATCCAAAAGCTGCATCTTTTCCTATTCTTAGATAGAGCTCACTGAACTGACTTCAGTCTGACCAGTCTGAATCATACATTTTTTTCCTAACAAACTTCTGTGTGTGTGTGTATGTAAGCAACTGAAACTGTTACAGACTATCAATGGTAAAAAACCTAAGAAGCAGGTTGCCCTAACAGGCACAAGCAGTTGCTTCTGATGATTCAGGTTAAGAGGTTGCTCTCTCTAGCTGCTCTATGCTATCTGATGTTACTGCCTGTTTTGTCATTGTAGCTGTTCACTTTGTTCTTCCTTAATGAGTTATACAAAAAGAAAAACAACCTTCATTTAACAAATCCAGATTCAGGAGTTATCAAAAAAAAAAAAAAAAAAAAAAAGCCAAATAGGCAGAACTTAGCATCAATAAACTTACATCAGGTTCAAAAGCAGATGGATACAGGCCAACAACAACTAAAACAGAATGGAGAACTATTGAAATTATCCTTGCTGAGCACTTCCTGCAGGGAAGCTTAGCTTCACATATCTCAGCTTTATCATTATGGAACAAGAGCCGTTTGTCTCATGGGTGATAACTGATTTCTTATCAGCTTATTTTTCTTACTGCTTTGAATGGTTATGCTATCTATTTAATTAATCAGCAGTATCAGTCACCTGGGCAAGGGAGAATGATATGTAATTGAAAGTAATGCCCTGACTTGGAGAGTCCTGTTAGATCTTATCAATGTGCTATTGGAAGCCTGTTACAGGAAGATTGTTTATTTCTGAAAAATGAGAATGACGGCAATATGAAACAAAAGAAAATTAGCAGAAAGGACTTTAAGGAAAAGATCCAATATGCTGAAGAACAGTGCTTAAAAAGATCATATGTTATGAGAAACACTCAAATGCTGAGTGCACTGAACTGCCATACATATGGTATATTTTAATGATCTATCCACAAGATGAATAAGGAAGGAAAAGGATTTTTTTAAAGTCCACGATTAAAAGAGCAAGTTTCTTTCACTGAAACAATTTTTCCCCCCTACTCACGAAGTTAAATAATAAGATTTTGAGATATGGAGACGTTACCATTGATATCAGCTCTCTATAAAGACAACAGCAATGGAATGTTGTTGAAGGAGTTAATTCACTGATTATTGGGGTTTTTTTTTTGTATCTAGGAATAGACAAAAAGAATGTAATGATGGAGCTAATTTCTAACATGCTTGGAAATATCTAGTCCAAACAAATAACAAAAGCACAAAACAGCACTGTCACCAGATCTTTCAGTTAAAAAGTCTCTAACTTGAACATGCCAGTTGCAAGGCAGCACAATATATGAGAAAATACACTTTCATGAGAACAAATCACAGGCCAATTAAGGATTTATATATTTAAAGCAATACTTCTGAATCTCTAATCACAACCTGCAACCAGCCTCCGTAGAGCACAAAGCGCTACAGTAAAATACTCTGCTTAGTGAAGTATATCTGTTTCACACTCTAAATGGATTACAAAACTAGTTACAACTAGATTGTTGCAGTAGTCTAGCTTTGAGATGCATAGGCATTATGTGGAAATTTGCAGGAGGGGATCGCTGTAAACATTTGATCTGTCTCCAGTTTAATTCAGTACATATGTCAGCAGGTATGACACAAGAAAGTTAGACCTTGCTCGTGAAGGAAAAGGGCAGAAGGAAAAGGGAGTGGAGAAGACAATCCTGGACAAAAAACTAGAGGACAGTCATGTTGTGTTTGAAGATAGTTTTGAAAACAGAATGGGGTTCCAAAAAACCATGGAATCTAGGTCTAATTTCAGTACTTTTCCCAGTGTTTCAAGCTTGAGGAAAACAGGAAGAAACAGATACAACTTGCACAGGTAAAGGTCTAATCTAGGGAACTAAGGATCAAATAAAGAGACCTGCTATGAACCTAGATATAGTTTATAGGAAGGCTGGCTAGCAGCCAGCATAAAGTGAAAATGACATAGTTCTCTAAAGAATGAAAACATTGAACAATTTAAAAAACAACATTGAATAGGTAGACTTAGCTTTGTAAGTGGGACATAGAACTGGGCCATTCATTGATTCCTCTTGTTGACAGAAAGTATTTTGAAGGAACATCATGCTCTGAGTCAGGAGCTGATAGGTGATTATGGAGAACTGAAGAAGACATTATGCCACTACTACAATGGAGAGGAAACTTTAAAAATAACATTTTCATGATTCAAAGTAAGTTTTTTCTTGTGCTTACATGTATAAGAAGCATGTTTTCTTAGGACATTTTACTATCATTCTATTTCTTCCAACATATTCAGTTGCCTCTTTGGAGAAGCAGATCTCTTCCACACACAGAGAATCCATTCCTGATGTCTTTCTATCATTTGATGCTTCTTGAATCAAAGCTTCTTTCCACTCTCAAAGCATATTTACCCATCAGGTTTGCTTCCTGCATTTTTCTTCCCTAGGCATCTAGCTTGAATTCCATAGATCCAACTTTCCTCGGGCTATTGTTAAAGCTTTGTCATTTAGCCAGCTATGTGTGGTTGTCCCACTGCGTGACTCTCTATTTTTGTTTTAATAATTGTAATGTATCTTCTAATTTTCTTTTCCAGTTCTCTTCTATTCCACATATTCTTTCAGGTGACAGTTACAACAAGTCTCCTAGCTCTTCTGCTGTATGTTTTCCTTTGCTCCAAGTGCCTATTCAACGGAATTTATATATTAGCCTATTCGAAAAGTCGCTATTGGCTTCTCTTTCAGGGCATCAATCTAAACTAAAGCTTTTTTTTCCCCAACACATCAACATTTTCTTCTTCTATCTCACATAACTCATACAAGAGCAGAAGTAGTTGCTACTATTATCCAACCTACTTCCAGTTAGAACAGAATATTTAGTTTTCTATGTAGTACATAGCAGTGTTCTTAGAAGCACTGCAAGAATAGGGGAGAATGAAGAGCAACAGGAGGAGGCAGGAATATTAAGGAGCCTGTTATTCAAAGAAAGTATTTTAAAAGTTTCAGGAAACAAATCTGCTTCACAACAGCTGTATTCTCATTCCTCTCACCTCCAGAATCTACCAGCAGGTTAACAATATCCTGTTTTGAAGATAGATTTATCTATATACCCATTTATCATTATATTATTTCATGAAAAGTAATTAACCACTGGCTATAAGTAACACTTTCTCATGGAAGTGATGTCACTGAAGTCAAGAGTCTATTTGCATAAGAGTAGGCAGCATTTAATAACAAAAGAGGTAGCCAAAATTCACTGATATTTAGTCCTGTGAAGGACCAGTATCAAATCAGTAGCTGAACTTACGATGATTTACTTGACATTTAAAATTAATTATGGCATAACTAATGAGAGTGCCTATACATGGGAGCAGTATAATTGCTCCCATGAATGGGCAGCAGAGATCAATAAAATCAGAACTGAAGGTCAGATCTGAGAGCTGGCATAAAATCTTGTTCACGCATTCAGACTCAGCAATCATATCTGGTGCATTTAAGTGGTAAATACACATTTTTTTGCCCCCTGAGCAGAGTATATTTAAGGTAAACTGAGAAACAGAAGTTCTCATTGTATTAAAATTGTTGAAAATGTGCCAAAAAGTAACCGTTAATTCACTAAAATATCAGTCAGATCAGTAACATTGTGATTTATGAAGTTAAAAACATCACACAGTATGTCAACATTTGCACAAATACTTAGTCAGTCGTGGGCCCTTTTGAAATCTGGCACAGAAGATGAAGGACTACCTCATGTCCTATATGAGACAGCAAGAAGATGTTGGTAGACTGATTTATATTTGCTTTGAGGTGGGCAGAGTGAGCAAAGAACCCTGGCCTTTTCAGGATGTGGGGTAGGCCGCATCTCAGAGCTGCAGAGACGGAAGTAAGTTTCCACCAGGAAAAAGGGTGGTGCAAACTGTTTCCCCTCTGGAATCAGGAGGATGTGAGATATTGTGAGTCAGAGTTCCCATGATGATACAATTACATTTCTCCTTCACACGGGTCCAATTGCTTGGTGAAAAGCCAATGTTCTGTTTTTTTAGAGAGAATGCTGTAAAGCCATTTGTTTAACCAGTGTTTAAAGGGTATTCTTCCATTTAGCAACATTATACAAACAATAGTCTGCTATTAAATTAGCCAGCTATTACTATTTCCTTGACAGCTAAAAATCCCTTAAATTCTATTCAGCCTTCTTTCATCACCATTATCTGTCTCAGCTGTGATCTCTCAGCTGTTTCACAATGTTACAATTATGAAACGTTATTAAATGTTATTGATGTTATTGATAGTCTCTCTCTCTCTTTTTTTTTTTTTTTTTTTTTTTTTTGCTAATACAGTTTCTCACTGCATTAATAGTAATAACCATCAGCATGAAAGAAAGCCTGAAGCATCTTTGGGCTTTACTATAATATATATGCGTATTAAGGAGCAATCTCCTGTACATACACTATCTTTGTATATATATAATATATCTAGAATATTCTTCCACAATATTTAAAACTATATTTTAGATATGAATGATCTCTAACTGCCTCTTACCTAGCTATTAGGTAACTTATTATTAGGTAACTTCTTTTAAGCAGTATATTAGAATATCATAACAGATTTGCCTAAGTGGAGGAACGTACTGCACAGCAGCTTAAAAGTCCTCTCCGTACAGTCAAGTAGCTAGACTGATGTAGCTAGACTGATGCTTGATGCAGTGGATGGTTAGAAAAAGGTATAATCCAAAATGACCAGCTTCTACTTGGGCAGCTTCCTAATAATTCAAAATATTATCAAATGGAAAAATATGAGCTATCACATAAATATTAACAAAACACACCGAGTAGGGGACCAAAGAACCCAGGCTTCTACATCTGACTTGACTACAGATCTGTTGTCTAAGTTAATTAACTCTTTATGTCCCTGTACACATCTATACACTAGAGACAGAAACAAGTATCTAGTTATTTTTTAAGATAAAAATCTTGCTTTTAGAGACTTAACAAATGTCTTGGAAGTTAGTCCCAAAACACTAGTCCTTTTGGCTTTCCCCTGTAAGAAATGCCAAAAAGAATTTAATGTTCATTCTCTCCTAGAAATCTGATGCCTTTGAGAAGGAAGGGAAGGGAAAGGCACCAGCCAAATAAAGGCATTCACTGTAGAACTGCAAATTAGTCTGCACAGTGTTTTATACTTCACCCGTCCTCTTTGTCTCCTTTTCAGTGACTGCATTCTTGGTGATTGCATGAATTTATGAGACTATTTATTTTATTTTCACATTTTAACTGTGCAGGCTATATTGCAGCTTAAGAAATTCATTTGAAATGGATGGCAAAAATTTTTTTTTTTTTTTTTGGTAAACAAGATGTGTGTTTCTCTCATAGCATTAGAAAAAAATGTATTATTTTGGCAGAATCAGAACAGAAAGATAACAGAACAAAAAAAGCTGAACAGTGTAAAGAATAGAATACTATCAAGTGGAGTTTAACTGCAAAGTATGGGATATAGCATCAATAATTAATATTTGTGAATCTTACTTAAAATTTACATAAATTATCTCATTTTTTACAGTAAATAAATATCTTTTTATAACTTGACAATAATTATAAATACATGTAGTACACCTGCTTTTAAAAAGTTGGGACAAATATTTAGAACTTGAGTTATGTTTTTATTAATAAAAAGTTAGAGCTAGAAAGTTGTACCTGGAAGAGAGTGAATACTGAAGCCATCCATCATTGTGGACATAAAGGCCATAATATTTGTCTTCAAAAGTAATTTTCCTCCAATTCTCTACTTCAAAATGTAGAAGTACAGTTCATTTACTAATAGTGATGAATCTGCTGGTTATCTGAGTATCTAACAGTGGCACGAGTAGAAAAGCCTGAGCAACAGGTCCTCAAGCTGTATTTTTGCACCAGCTGATATTTCAGTTATGCTGGAAAAACTTAATTCTATATAAAGAGTGAAAAAAAGTAGAACACTAGTCCTAACACAGATATTTCATCAGTAAGCTTTTGGTCATTGCAGACTGCAATATTGGATGGTAGGATCCATAAAACTGTATTTTAAATAATAAAAGAATAATTAGAATGGTATTATTAAAATTATGTCAAAATAGAATCTACTCTCTTGAATCATTTAAATTCCCTTGAGATAAATGTTCCTCAAATAGAAAATAATTAGAAAAGAATGCAGGTTAGACACATTATCTGACCAAAGAAACTAAGTTAAGAAATTTAAAAATTTTTAGGAAGATTTAATAAGGAAGGCAAGCTTAGGAGATATAGGTCTATTTTTCATGATGAAAAGATATGTTTCTTTAACAAAACCATTCCAAGAAATTCAACTGAGTATGTAATTCAGCAGAGTACAAGAAATTTGGTATTCACTAGAACACGAGAAAACAATAGAGTACAAGAAATTCAAGAAAGTCTGGCTAAACATTTTCCGGTAAAAGATATGCTGGGGAAAAAAAAAAGAAAAAGAAAAAGAAAGAAGTGATATTCACTGTATTAGTTTGTATCAATCATTTGTTTATTTGTTAGGCTACCAGAAAACAAAGCTAATGCTCTATATAGTCTTTCCTAAGATATCACATGCATCTATGCCATATTATTCACACATGATTAGATGCTGCGGCACAAAGAAATTCCAGATTTGATGGAACCTGCTAGCTCAGGTTTCCCTTACCACAATTCTCATATAGGTCCCAAATTTCAGATAAAGAGGCATCTTCAGGAAACAAGGGCTTTGTAAGTCTGTACCAGATCCTGTGACTTATCCAATGCTTCTGTATTTTGTTGAACTAAGCTAATCATGATTCACATTCATATGATGTCTGGGACTTTATCCTTGTAGTAGAGTCCTGAAATCTTGTATGAATCTCAGATTTAGTGATTCACAGTTTTCTCCAAGTATTTAAGTCTTAGGATAGAAATAATGACAGCTGAAGGTTACTTTTTCTCTGTTATACTGGAGCAACAATCATGTTGCTTGGCAAAATACGTTAGAGAAATTGCTCTAAAACGGAAGCTTTGTCCTGCTTAGTCTGTCTGTCTTGCATGTCTGTGTTTCAATGCTGTGGAACAGAGGACACTCAGCTATTTTTATTTGCCAGCAGGGTTATATTTTAAAGGTATTTCTGAGAACACAGAATTCTTCCATGAAAATAAAATTAAAACCTGCAGAATGCCTTTTCATATTGTATGGCTTAAGATGAATTGGTTAGCACTTAACAGCTGTGTGGTTTAGTAAAGTATGAAGAGTTTATAAATGTCTTTGTTGGATCACATTGATTTTTTTGGATGTAGAAGAAAAATAACTAAACTGCATGAATTAGCTCAAAGAATTGAGCTATTAACAATAAGACAATGATCTCAGATGAAAATCTGAAAGGGATGGAGCAAATTTAGCCCTTTTATCATTAATCATAGTTTCCTGTATTGTCCTGTACCAAGGCTGAAATCAATACCATCTAACCTTCTCAGCTAACAAACTCTTCTAAGTTTCCCTTCTATTACCAGTTCCAAAGCTCTGACTATCATTCACTGGAAAAGCATAAAATTACACACAGCAGCATATCTCAACCAGAAATTGTTAAAATACCTACTCAGCTAAACCTTCTGTATCATTTCCTTCTTGAGCAGTATAAAGTCATGCACAACAATCATGCCATTTCCCGCTTTTGTCCCAGAATGCTCTCAAAGGTTGGGATCTATAAAAATTAAAAGATAGAGAATTCAATATTCACATCAATTCTTTTGCCTGCCTCACAAAAATAATCCAGAAAAGGGAATACTAGCTATGGCTGAATCATCTTTCCATGCATTTCTCTGGATCAGAGGAAAAACTCTTAAACTCTCACTTCTCCAGAGAAGCTGCAGCTGATTCTTCTGGAGCAGAACTGCTGAAAGAGGACCAGAGGAAGCTATTGTTTCCTCTGTTGAGAACAGACCTATCTCCATTCTGCCAGAGTCATCACTGATCTTTGAGTAGGAGAGTCTGTATTTCTGAAAATCAGAGGCATAACTGACATTCCTCACTAAAAGGTGAAGTCAGTTTCTGTAACTTATGGCATACTTGGTGTTTAGCACTTTTTAGGGTGAGCAGCTGAACTGCATAATCAGCAGAGATTAAGGAAAATTTTATGGTTGTTTTTCTCCTCAACATACGTACATCTCATTAGAAAGGAAATAAAACATAGAAAGAACCGAGTATATATGAATGAAATGCATCTCATTATCAGCCAAAAAGTAGACAAAAGTAGAGTCACAAAGACTGTAAATATTCTAAGATTCAGGAGATATAGGTTCCCTGTGCTTAATTCCTTCCAAAATTCATATCACTTTAGCCTGACAAAAACCAAGAGATTTGGTAGTGCTGAACAGAGAGTAGCCTGATAAATAAGGTAGTCAATAAAACACAACTCGGGTTGGAGGGCCTCCAATGGGTGCATGCAGCTGGGGTGTGCATGTGGGACATGGCTATTTACACCCTTCCTGGGAAACCTGCAGGCATGACTACCTCTCTGAAATGCCTGTACACAATGCACACAGCATGGGGAATAAACAGGAGGAACTGGAGATCTAGGTGCAGTTGTAAGGCCATGATCTCACAGCAATCACAGAGACGTGGTGGGACAGCACACGTGGTTGGAATGCTGTTATGGATGGCTATGTGCATTTAGGAAAGACAGGCCAGGAAGGCAAGGTGGTGGAGTTGCTCTTTATGTGAGAGAACAACAGGAATGCATTGAGCTCTGCCTAGGCGGGGAGGAGGAGGCAGTCGAGAGCTTATGGGTGAAGATCAAAGGGTGGGCTAACTTGGGAGACACTGTTGTGGGTGTCTACTACAGGCTGCCTGACCAGGAAGTCGATGAGGCCTTACACAGACAGCTGGAAGTAGCCTCATGATCTCAGGCCCTGGTTCCCATGGGGGACTTCAACCACCATGATATCTGCTGGAAGAACAACACAGCTAGGCACAAACAGTCCAGAAGGCTCTTGCAGTGCATGTATCTGTACCAGATGATACTTGATGGGAATGGTCCGTGTTGTAACTTTTTATATCTGTACAACTTGATACTTGGTGAGAATGGTCTGGTGTTGTAACTTTTTGGTGCCTAGAACAATACCGCCATGTTAAACGGAATACAAATAAGTAACTAACAAGGTCTTGGAAATCTGTGAGAAAGAACAGCGGTTGGTTACATATAGATATACATATACATACATTCTGGAAGCCACAGCATCACCATGAGAAGCAGTCAACATGAAGGTCAGAAGTTGAAGAGTAATGAAATAGCGACCCCTAAAGTCAAATGTGGCCCCCGAAGTAAGTCTGCACGCGTGTGCAGTATCACAGCCTGGTCATGCAGCCGGGGCGGAGTTGGGCTAGACTCCCTGCACTTGTTGGCCCCAGGTGCCAGGACTCCCGCCTACCGCAAGTAATCATAAATACCGGAGTTTTTCCGAAGGAGGGAGAGGCTGCTACACAACAGAGGACCACGTTGCCTCCTCGCGGACACCTGAAAAGATTGCGCCTGCCGACGCTCTCTCATCATGCAGATGATCGGGAAAAGTGTTGGAGTGGTCCTTCTCGAGATTACCATCGGGTCGGTCCGTTTGTAAGTATCTACTAATAAACTGCTTGCTACTGAAGAGTGTTTGTGCGTGTGTGTGTGACAGAGTTTGTGCTGGCTTGCCAAACCAGATGTTTGGCCCCCAGGAATATAACTAGAACAAGTGCATTGATGATAACTTCTTGACACAGGTGGTGGAGGAGCCTATGAGGAAGGGTGTCCTGCTGGACCTTGTCCTAACCAACAAAGAAGGACTGGTTAGAGATGTGAAGGTTCGGGGCAGCCTTGGCTGCAATGACCTTGAGATGGTGGAATTCAGGATCCTGCGTGGAGGAAGCAAGGCAATAAGCAGGATTGCAACCCTGGACTTCAGGAGAGTGGACTTTGGCTTCTTCAGAGACCTACTTGTAGGGATCTCATGGGTTAAGGCCATAGAAGGAAGAAGGGTGCAAGAGAGCTGGGTAGTATTCTAGCATCACTTCCTCCAAGCTCAAGAGCGGTGCATCCCAAGAAGTTCAGCAAAGGGGGCAGGAGACCTGCATGGATGAGCAAGGAGCTCCTGGCAAAACTCCAACAGAAGAGGCAAGTACACAGAATGTGGAAGAGGAGACAGGCTACTTGCCTATAAGAATGCTGTCAGAGTATGTAGAGATGCGTCGAGGAAGGCTATGGCCCATTTGGAATTGAGTCTGGCAAGGGATGTTAAGGACAACAGGAAGGGCTTCTTCAAATACATCAGTAGCAAGAGGAGGACTGGAGAAAATGTGGGCCCACTACTGAATGGGGCAGAGGCCCAGGTGACGAAGGATACAGAGAAGGCAGAGTTACTGAATGCCTCCTTTGCTTCAGTCTTTACTGCTAAGGGCAGTCCTCAGGAATCCCAGAGCCAAGGAGACAAGGGAGAAAGTCTGGAGAAAGGACGACTTTCCTTTGGTTGAGGAGGAGAGGATTAGAGATCTTCCGGGCAAGCCTGACATCCACAAATCCGTGGGCCTGGATGGGACGCAGCCATGGGTACTGAGGGAGCTGGCGGATGTTGTTGCCAGGCTGCTCTCCATCATCTTTGAAAGGTCCTGGAGAATGGGAGAGGTGCCTGAGGACTGGAAGAAAGCCAAGGTCACTCCAGCCTTCAAAAGGGGCAAGGAGGACAACCCAGGCAACGATAGGCCAGTCAGCCTCAGCTCCATCCCTGGAAAGGTGATGGAACAGCTCATTCTGGAAGTCATCTCCAGGCATATGGAGAAAAAGAAGCTGATCAGGAGGAGTCAGCGTGCATTTGCCAAAGGGAAATCCTGCTTAACCAATCTGATAGCCTTCTATGATGGAGTGACTGGCTAGGTAGATGAGGGGAGAGCAGTGGACGCTGTCTACCTTGACTTAGCAAGGCTTTTGACACTCTCTCCCATAACATCCTCCTAGATAAGCTCAGGAAGTGTGGGTTAGACGAGTGGACTGTGAGGTGGATGGAGAACTGGCTGAAAGGCAGAGCTCAGAGGGTTGTCATTAGTGGCGCAGTCTAGCTGGAGACCTGTGGCTAGTGGAGTCCCCCAGGGCTCAGTACTTATTCATCAGTGACCTGGATGAAGGGACAGAGTGCCTCCTCAGCAAGTTTTCTGATGATACCAAGCTGGGAGAAGAGGCTGATACACCTGAGGGCTGTGCTGCCATTCACAGAGACCTAGACAGGCTGGAGAGTTGGGTGGAGAGGAACCTCATGAAGTTCAACAAAGTCAAGTGCAGAGTCCTGCACTTAGGGAGAAATAACCCCATGCGCCAGTACAGGCTGGGGGCTGACCTGCTGGAAAGCAGCTCTGCAGAGAAGGACTTGGGAATGCTGGTGGATGACTGTTTGATTATGAGCCAGCAATGTGCTCTTGTGTCCAGGAAGGCCAATGGTATCCTGGGCGCATTAGGAAGAGTGTTGCCAGCAGGTCAAGGGAGGTGATCCTGCCCCTCTCCTCAGCCCTGGTGAGGCCTCATCTGGAAGACTGCGTCCAGTTCTGGGCTTCCCAGTACAAGAGAGACATGGAGCTACTGGAGAGAGTCCAGCATAGGGCTACAAAGATGATCAAAGGACTGAAGCATCTGCCCTCTGAGGAACGGCTGTGAGAGCCAGGCCTCCTTAGCCTGGTGAAGAGAAGACTGAGGGGGGATCTTATCAATCTGTACAAGTAACTGAAGGGAGGGTGTCAAGGGGATGGGGCTAAACTCTTTTCATTTGTCCCATGCGACAGGACAAGAGGCATTGGGCAAAAACTGAACCACGGGAAGTGTGAGGAGGAATTTCTTTCCTGTGAGAGTGACGGAGTACTGGAACAGGTTGCCCAGAGAGGTTGTGGAGTCTCCTTCTCTGGAGATATTCAAAGCCTGCCTGGATGCAACCCTGTCTGACATGCTCTAGATGACCCTGCTTGAGCAGGAGGATTAGGGGACTAGATGATCTCCAGAGGTCCCTTCCAACCTTACCAATTCTGTGATAAGAAAAGATATCAGGCTATGGGAAGCCAGAATAGAGCACAGTCTCTGAAGAACAGGTCTGGAGATTACTAGAATGGGGGCTATAGGAACTGAGGATTAACAGAAGTGCTTTTTATTGGCCTGTACCTGATCCCAGAGAATTTAGGAAATTACAGCTGATTTACATGGGATGTTGTAGGCTGGGGTCTGAAGACCCACAGAATTCCATTCAATGGATTGATTCTTTTGGATGAAAAGAAAACCTACAGTAACATTCCTAAACATAGTATGAACTGCTTCAGCTCTGACTACATTGCTTTTTTTTTTTTTTTTTTTTAACAAATTCTCCTTTGAAATCAAACAGAAAGTAAATTATAAAAACATGAATATAATGTTAAAGAGTGTAAATTTGCTATTGGATCTGTTAATTTTTCCTAGACTTGGGTAAGAATTAATTGTGAGGGAGCAAAGCTGTTTCTGTTTTGTATTGAGATGAAGCCACAGTCCTTCTTAGACTTTTTTGAAACAGACAGCCACCCTGAAATATCTGTAGCTAAGCATTCACATATGAAGTGGAAATCTAGTTTCAAGACCATGATCTGAAATTAGCTGAGCAGATATTTTAATCTGATTCTGTATTCTACATATATGACATGAATACTGGTCTATGTGGATTTCTTTCACTTTCCTTCTTCTTTCAGCCTTGCCTATTTGTTTAAAAAAACAATAATTCTAGTCTACTGTCTTTCAAAGTCAAGAGGGAGCTCTGCTAGAGCTAAAAAAACCCCATTATCTTGCTTGCTGTGTTCCCTCAGTACCTTGATCACCACTTTTGAAAAAGACACAGATGCAGATAACATACAGTTGTCACATGGTTCCTGCTGAAAGTGCTGAGATTCCCTAGCAAGATGTTTATCAGTATAGTAGTATAGTATATGAGGTGTAGTAGAGAGCAAATCTGTCAGGACGTAATCATTATATATATATATATATTACTCTGTTATATTTTTAACTTTCATAAATATACCATTTTAAAATAGAGTGGTTTTTTGGTTATGCTGCCATATTATGATATATAATATTGTAAGAAATCAAAATGGATACACATATATGTATGATTGAGGATTATTAGGGGACTGGAGCATTTCTCACACCAGAAGAGGTAGAGAGAGCTGATACCATTTAGCCCTGAGAAAAGAAGGTTCAGGGGGTTCTTATCAATGTGTATAAATATCTGATGGTAGGGAGTAAAGAGGATGAGAAGGCTCTCATCTCAGTGGTGCTCAGTGACAGGACAAGAAACAATCGGCACAATCTGAAATACAGAAAATTTCTTTTAAACATCAGAAAAAAATGTTTTACTGCGAGGGTGGATGAACATTGCAAGTGGTTTCCCAGGGAGGTTGTGGAGTCTCCGTCATTGGAGACATTCAAAACCTGCCTAGACATGGTCCTAGGCAACCTGCTCTAGCTGACTCAAGCAGAGTTGAACTAGACAATCTCCAGATGTTCCTTCCAACCCCAACTATTCTGTGATTCTCTGATTCTTTATAGTCACTGAATGAAGTCCTGAGAGACCAGAGCTGCCTGTGGGCTAAATAGTAGCTGGCAAAGAGCCTGAAACACTGAAAAAAGAATGTTTCCTATTGATTGATTTGTGCTGCTTTCAGATAAGTAGAACTTTTGGCATTCTTCATAAATGAACAGGATCAGAGAAACATTTGACTTGAAAATTATTTTCTCCTCAACCAAAATAGATTATTGTATTTCACATTCTGGTTAACTGCTAGAAAAGATGAAGTATAAAGCAAGAAAGCTTGGACTTCGAAGTTACTTCCATCTGTGGTTTGCAAACATGTTCTTATAACGAACATCCACAATGTCCCGAGCATATCCAAACATGCAATCCTCATTTGGAAATACGCCAACTTACATCAATGGAAGAGTTGCCAAATAAGGCCTACTATTAGTACAGACAACAAAATTAATCTGTCAACACACTCCTTACTCTTAAATACCTCCTCTTGCTGTGAAAATTTTTGCCTATTAGGATCTGTCTGGATTTTGATATTGATACTGCACCATCAATTCAGTACAAATGTCAAGTTTTTGATATTTTTTTCTTTTACTTTGAATACAATGATTCAATGAATGATTCAAATGAATACAATGATTTAGAAAGATTTCTAAATCTTAAGTTAATTAGATTATCATCTTTTCTGATACTTTTAAATACCACGTATAAACTCCCTGAATGCACTTATTTCAAAAATGCCTGGGTTGTCTTGGCAATAGCTTGCTGCTTCCCTTTCCATTTCAGCTGCACTTACAATTTTCTGCTCCAGTTCTGATACACCAGCATACTCTCTTGCTGCCAGAAACAGAACTGAATCCTACCAGCTGCCTTTAAGGGACTAATGATTTCTCTAAATAGTGTAGCAGTCCAATTTAGGAAGAATATGTGGTCTATCTTGTAGCATTAAAAGTAGTTTGTTGGTAATGCTCATTAATAATCTCTTCACTGGGTTTGAGTTGTTAACAAAGAAACTATGGCCCATACTTTAAAAATGATGTTTAGTGAAATCAAGTGTTTTTTAGTATGCTACTAGTATGGAATTTTAACTAATGTTATGATTATATATCTTGAGGCTGTCCAGTTTTTTTAGAACAGATACAAGTTATGGATTCTCAATTCAACAACATGACATGGGTAAAATCCCTAACAAATATTAATAGTTCAAGATCTGGGAAACAAGTAGGATAACTGATATTCAATGAAATACATTCACAAGTGTTACAAAGACTTATGCACGAGAGTAGCCTAAACAGAATCAATAGGATGGTTCATGTACATTATGAGCATCTGTGCAATTTTTTCCTGCTATCTCATTAGTATCACAAAATGTAGACCAATGGGATATTGATAGTCAACCAGCTCAGGTGTGTTGAAATTACTCTTTCATATTATTCCCATACTTTCCTTACATACCCCTGCAAACTAACAAAGTATCTATGAATTATTTTAAAATCATTAATATTTATAAACATTCAATTTTAAAATAATATACCGACAATTCAAACTTCTCAAGGAATGTGGTATTTATTGCATAATTAAGCTAGTAAATGCAAATTTGAAAATAGCTTCTATTCTAAGTATTCACTTGCTGATGAATTAAAACCACCAAGTTATTCAGCACAATTAAAAAAAAAAAAAAAAAAAAAAAGAAAGATGACATACCATTTATTGAAAAGGCCCTGCTATAACAGGAATGCCATTGTTTCCCTTTCTGCTGGTCTCACACATTCTTTTTAATCTTGATTATTGGTCACCTTGCTAAAGACTTCTTATGGTAATGAAATTTGTTTTTTAGTGATGTAACCTAAGATTTCCGTTGCATTTTTTTCTTCCTATATAACTTAAAATTGCAGTTATAAGCATTGTAGGGTATTTTTTTCTGAATCCCACAATTATTGATTGTTCTAAGGAAACACATGTTCCTAGCTCTTGCTAGGTGGCAAATGCTCTTAAAAGATTTTGCAGGCTACAGATTTCTTCAAACCCTCAATCCTCCATACTTGCTTTATATCTCACCAGAACAGATAAAAAATATTCAAAAAATACTATTTCCAAATGTTGAAAAAGACAACGGTTTGCTTCAAAGATTAGCCCAATCTCTAACTACAAGTCAGTTTAAGACTTTCATAAGGGATGATTATCTCATATCTGCTTACTGTGAGATTGCTCATACCTTCTTCTAAAGACTCATGTGTTAACTACTGTTAGAACAGGATTCTAGATGGAGTAAGCTTCAGCCATAGAACTATGAAAAATATAAAAGTATGAAACAGCAATCTAATGGAGTGCAAGGAAAAAAGCCCTTATTACTGCTTATTTTAAGCTTATCTAGGAACTAATTTTGCCTGCTTTCTAACAGTAGCATTGACAGTTTTGAAGAGTATACAAACTCATTGATAAATCCATAATACAGTGTTAATTTGAAAAAGGTCCTATATTCTAAATCTTAGCTCCATGCAACCACCCAATGCTACCATTCCTAGCAATACGATTTTTTAAAACTGCACTTTCACTCCTACTAAAAGTTCTAGTGGAAACTTTATTTTTTCAGATATCCCTTTTGAAGTAAGTGCAAATTCAAAGTTGAATTTAACTGATGAGAGTTTTCACCTCCAAAAGCTGTCACACCAAAGTCAGTAGACTTTAGTCTCATATCCACATACCAGGAATATTTATTAAAAGAGAAGTCAAGGAAACAATGAATAAGAAGAAAAAAAAATCAGACTGATCAGTTGATAACAGAATAGTTAAAGCTTCTCCTGCAGTATCTCATCAGCACAGAAATCAAATCCCTAAATCTAACACAGGCAAGGCCTTAATGAAGGTATTTATTGCAGCTGGAGAACACTGAAATGTCTGACTGGCACCATAGTTACTTCTTCTCATGTCTCTCCCTCACAGTCTCCCTTTTTCTCATATCACTTGTTGTGGCCTCCTTCAACTTGCCATTTTCTCATTTCTTCTCACTCTTCAGATTTGTCCCAGACACGAGGCTATCAAATACCTCTGTATTCAGATCAGACTGTCTCTTTTTTTTCAGGGGGGGGGGGGGTGGAGGGTGGTGGCTGATTATACCAGTTGAAGGAGCAGTAGGAAGGACAAGAAAGACAATCTTCCAACTTTCAGTTCCAGTGCCCAGTCCCTCAGTAATCTCTAGCTATGGAAAGCAGCAACTTGGCACTTAAAGTCCTGCTCAGTCTTGATGCAGTTATCTCAAATAGTCCCGCTCAGTGCATTTGAAGACTTTAGAAATTTAGCTATTAGACTACAGGGACATTCTACAGAATGTATCCAAAAAGTAGTTTTCAGAAATTTATACTTCAGCCAAATTTAGACAAACTGTTACAGGGACTACAAAAGGCATTTCTGACTGTCCCATCCTATTTACATATCTGTCATTAAATTTCACTTTCTTGAGCCAGCCTGAGTCTTCTCAGCAAAACAATAGTAAGAATTATTCAATTCTGAAAAATGCATTTCTTCCCTAATCTCATTGTTTGGACGAAGCTATGTCATTTCTTCTGAAAGTTAAACAAATGAATCATTCTGAGACAAGTACCTGTCCAGGAGAACCACCTCAAAGTTTTGAAGCTCAACATACATACATGCAATTGAAAGCATGAGTCTTATAATGGAAGTCTTGGGTAACCTAAGGCGTATTCATTAGCATATCTCTTTCCTTGCCAATAAAGTCTCATACTAGCACTACAAAAGAGGAATCTTCCAGGACCAAAAATTGTTCTGTTGTTCTCTCCTACATTAGAAACACAGCTGCTAGAGTCATGGGAGGCTTGGGGAAGAAACTTCAGTGAAAAGATGGGAAGATGTCTTTCGACCCTGGGACACTGCCATCCTGGGAGAGGCTGCCTCCCTACGGCAAGGGCCATGCAAACTCTAGGCCGGGGCGGCTGTAGAGGGGACAAGCCCCAGTCCTCCCCCCCCAGCAGCTCCGAAGCTCGACGTAGAGCCCTATGTGGGCAGCATAGCGTAGCGAGCCGAATGCGGGACACTGGCGCCACGCACGCACCCAGCTCTCAGAGCAGGCGGACTCGGACGCCGCGGGCCGCAACGTGCTTACCCGCCGCGTGGGGGGAAGGGGAGGCCGGCAGGCTGCGCGCGCTCGGCTGCGCGGCGGGGAGAGCACAGAAAGTGGAGCTGTCGCTTTAAATCTCATCCCTCGTCCCAAGGGGCGTGGAAGGGGCCGTGAGGGTGGGCTGAATGCGCGCGCGCGGCATCTCCGTACGCCCCGGCAAGACAGCGGTGCCCTGGTTGGTGGGGGTGGGGCAGCGGGGGCACCGTTGGGGTTGCCGTGTGGGTAGCGGCCGGCGGGAGCAGAGTTGTTTTCGAAGGATTCGGGGGTTCTTGTTGGCTCCCCGCCATGGCCATGTCTCCGTGCAGTAGCAGCGGTGTTTCCTCGTCGTCCTCGTCGACTTTAGGCGCAGACGCGGGGCTGGAGATCCGCACGCGCTCCGTGGAACAGACGTTGGTTCCGTTGGTGTCGCAGGTAGAAATCCCGCATCGCCAAGCTTGTCCTTCCTCCCCTAACCGACGGTCAGGCTAGAGGGAGCGGTTCCCGTTGCCGGCGGAGGCATGGCACAGGCGGACCCGGTTCCCGTCTTCCCATCTGGATTCGGGCTTGGCCGCCGCAGAAGTTTGTGCATTCGGCTCTCGCCGCTGTATAGTTCCCTTGTTTCCAGCGGCTCAGGCGGAGGCAACTTCGCTTTGCTGCGCCCCCTCCCTCCCTTTCTTCTCAGCCAGCATTCTGGTGCCGAGGGTCCCGCTGGGGCTGGGTCCCGCCATCCGGCACGGCACGGGCGGCTCAGTGTGCGGCTGAGGGAAGCGGACGATGTCCCATCCCTTCCGGGCCTTGTGCGGGAATGCCGCTCCCGAGGCGAGCAGGCCCCGGAGGGCATCTGGGGGGAGGAGAAGCCCTCACACTTGTCCCCTGGTACAGCTCCTGGCGCCGAAGTTTCCCGCGAGGTTGCGGTGGCGTTGTGTAACGCCCGTGGCCAGCCTTTACGTTGCCATAGGTATATTTAAACCCAGGATGCTGCGGTTCAGAGGGCAGGAGTTCGGGCACAGAGTTACTTTGACTTACCCTCCTGTGCCTGAATGGTGAATTGAATTGATGTTTGAGCTACGCTGTTGGAACCAGTAACGCTGCTCTTGCAACAAAAGTACTTCACCTTCTGTGTTTCCTTGGCTTTTCACATCTCTTGCCTTCTGTTTTCCGGTTTGTAAATATTGTCTTTTTCATAATTTTTGATGCTGGTGAAAGCAGTTGATGTTCGGGAAGTTTGTCTCAACTTAGTTTTTTTCACTGTCAGGCCGCAATGTTTTTCATTGTGTTGTTGCATTGATGTGCAGCCTCATTACATCCAAAGATACTACTTGAATTTTAAAAAGTTAAATAATATGGAAGCTCTGCTTTTATGACCTCTTAATGTGTCCCACATAGTGCTAACTGGGCTTAAAAGCCTGTTTTTTTTTTTTTCTTCTGAAGTGGTTTTAAGTGATAAATATGTATGATTCTTTAAGTGGTAAATATATGCAAAACACTTCATTTTATTAGCTCCTAAGTTACGAAATTGGAGTTCAGTATACCTAATAAAATTATTCTGTTTGTGTACGTTATTTTGATTCATTATTTTTCAGTATTTTCTTCATAGTATGTTTGTGCATTTAAACACAGATTATAAAAGTTAACAGGTAGAAACCTATGTGTACATCTCTATAAAGTCTTTATAGGATGTGTGGTATCCACACAAAAATCATTAGCCCTCATGATGTAAAGTTTTTATACTAACATACCCCATCTGGAAGAAAACTTTTGTAAGCTTCATTTTGCATTTGTACAGCTAGGCATCAGAAAAGGTTTGCACCAGGGTAAACCTTAGGTTCTGTATTTACTCGTGCAGTTAGTTGTCCTCTGTTTAAAGAAATCTCCATCAGTTTAAAGAAGCCTATCTCCAGGATTCAACCACTTGCTTGAAGATGAAGTCAAAGTTCAATGAATTTTCCACTTCTGAAACAATTCAGCAAGGTAAAATATTGAGACTACTTTTAAGAACCTTAAAAACAAACAAAAACAATCACAGAGGGCAAACTTAATTACAAAAGTTTAAATTCTTACTTTTAACAGATACCTGTGAATAATTCTTATTTTTCTGGAATAAGAATGGTAGTCTGGATTCATTGTACATGTAACATGTCATGCATGATTTTTTGCTGACCCTATGTCACAAAACCTATACCTATGTCTTCCAGAAATGTTCCACATCTTTCACTTCAGCTGTGTACAGTACAAGGTGTCTGGGCATTTCTAAATACTCTGAGCTTACTCTTTTCCTGGTAAAGTGCTCCGAACTGCAGAGGAGCTTGTTCCCTTGAATGTGGAGTCCTGAGAGTTCCAGGCTAAGGTTGCTGATGATAGAATGCCCTACAGCTATCATCGGGCACATTTAGTAAACCACTGACTATACTGTTTTATGAATTTTTTTCTTTATTGTTTCTTGTAAATTGTTAAATAGAGGTCTCACTGTTAAATGTAGGTTTTCTGTGTATGGCTATTTTTGTAGAAATGGTGTCTATTACTATAGATTATTTAGCTTGTGATGATATGCTAATTTACATACACGAGCTGTGTATCTACAGTAATGTTTGGACTGTATTTTTCTTTGTGCAAAATACGCTTGCAAAGAGTTCTACCCTCCCCCCAAGTTAATTTCTGGCACCCTTTCGTTAAAGTAGAAAAACGCTTATGTTTATATGCTACTGAAAAAGAATACTTAGAGCATTGTTACTGCTTTTCACTACTTACTTTAAGCAAAAAGAAAACAATAGGCTGCTGTGTCCGTTAGACTCGCTTTCAATCTTCTTTGTTTAACTAAACCCATTTTTCTTTTTTTTTTTAGAAAAAGGCTATGTAGACTCTTAATAGGTGCACTGTTCAATGCATTGTATATTGACGTATATTATTGTAAATGTGTATTTGATAGCTTGCTGTTGTTCTGTAAATGTGTGGGTCTTTTTTTTTATTGCACTTTGCAACTTGTTTGTCTTATAAACAGAGATTACATAATATAAGATAATATTTGCTGCCAGGAGTGCCAGCAGGTTTCTGCCTTCCTAGCAGGAGAAATTATCCTTAGAATAATTGCTAGACATGTTTATTAACAAACTTCTAAAAAAGCTTTTTAAAAGCTTTTTAAGCTTTAAACCATTTATAAATCTGAGCTTGGTTTTCATTTTACATGAATTTATCTAGAGCTTAATGTGACCCTTTTATAATAGGGTGCATCAACTCACAAAACAGGACTGCAGATTCAAGCCACAGTATTCCATATTTACTAATACTTCTTTCTGTCTACGTAGCCATACTCTAAAGAGAGTCATTCAAAAGTATAGCACAAAGCATATGTGATGAAGTTTAAAAATACAATTTTAGGGGTCAAACTCACAATTCTTTCAGAAGAGGTAGAATTCTCATTTTCTGGATTGGTGCCTTTAATTCAGTGCTTCATGTGTAAATAGTACAGTTTTCTTTTAAAATCTAGACATCTCCTTTGTTCCTGCTACCATTTCCAGCCTAATCAATGTTAGTTTAGATTTATTTATGGAAAACTTTTGGCAACACACATTAGGAAGAGTGAACAAAGCAGTCAGTGCTTACTCCTTTAATAGCAAATGGTTAAAATAGTTGAGGAAAGACGAAGGGGAAATATCACTTTCTAGGATGTGGCTCCACCAGGGACTTCCTCCACTACCATTACATATTTGTTTGCTAGTCTAGCAGTGGTCGGGTTTCTTCATAGCTGTAGGAGCTGTTCTAAGGAACAATTATGAGAAATTGCAGAACAAACATTTGTAAAACTTCACAATACGGCACATGGAAGAAGTCCACTGAGATGGAACTCCGAACTGATATTTTACTATGTATGTTCTTTGGAAAACAAAGACAGTTTGCATAGCTGATGACAACCTGCGTTCCAGCATCCTGTGTGTAGAACTTGGAATTACATCTAGCTTCTCAACTATCAGAATGGTCATTTTGCTGTAGGGACTTTGGAAAATAAATGTGAGCAAAATATGTTGAGTAATGTGTAGGCAAACTTTCTTGTTATGAAAGATTCTGTCAGAGATTTTGGAATTGGTTTGACCAATGTAGTTAAAGCAAAAATATAAATAACTACAAAAAGAGTCTGATACCAGTGTTTCTGAAATTTGTTTCATAGGTCTAAGATCTGAATAAGTTAACAATGGTGTTACCTATTTCTTTCCTAAATGTATGTAAATCCTCACATTTGTTTTTGATAGCTGCTGAATGTTGGTTTGATGTTGGTAGCATCTTTACAGCTATAGTATCTTTACAACCAATTTGGTGAGATACATCCTGGTTAAGGGGATGATAAAGTGGGTAAAAAACTAACTGGATTATTGGGCTTAAAAACACTGAAAAGCGAGTGGTACCAAGTCCACCTGGTGGTTGGTTACCAGTGGCATCCCTCAGAGACTGATACAGGGCCAGTACTGTTTAACATCCTTATTAATGACCTGGACATTGAGTTTGCCTGTAGGTTTAGTAGGTGTATGGACAACAGCAAACTGGGGGAGTATCTACTATGCTGCAGGACAGGGCAGCTAGATGGAAGGGCCTAGACAGACTGGAAAAATGGTCTATTGGGAAGTTCACAAAGTTCAATGCAAGCAAGTGCAAAGTCCAGTGTCTCAGCCAGGATAGAACCATGTAGCAGCTGGGGGTCAAACACTGGGAGAGGCGCGCAGAGAAGTTGCCGAGCCTGCATTCTTGGAGATATTTAGAGCTCAACCAGGCAAGGCCCTGAGCATCATGCTTTAATTGGGCATGCTTTGAGCTGGAGACTGTATTAGATCTCCCTGGACATCCCTTTCTTAATCAAATCTGTGATTTCTTTTCATGATGGTATATATTGTAATAAAGGATCTGGCTGCTGAGGAAGAAAGATCAGCTATCATTTTATATGAGAAACTAAGATTCTCCTTTCCTGTGAGTATCAGTTTATCTGCATTGATTTTCATGTGGCGTTTTACTGTCTGGTCAATATTGCAAGATGCTTCTGCAATTCTGTAGTCAGGTCTTAGCTTTACCGTCCTGAATAACTCTGAATCACTGACAAATTTTTATTATTTTAATGCTTATCTCCTCTTCCTGTTAATGAGTATTTTGAATAATGCATGTCCTAGAACAGGTTTCTGTGAAACTCCATTGTTCATCCCCTTTCACTCTAATAAACTATTTACTTCTTCCCTTCCTCTTCCTACTTCTTCATCTTCCTTTGCCTCCTTCCCCTTAATTAGGTAAACATTCATGCAAAGGACCATCTTTGTTTTTTCGAGACCTGCTTTGTTTCCTTTAAAACTTTTGATTTGAACTTTGATTTCTAGTTTTCTTTCGAGAGAGTGCATACCATATAGTTGCAGAACTCTACAGAGAACTGCATGGTTTTGTGAGATAGAATTTCTCTTAAGAAACACCATGCTGAGTCTTTTCTAGTGAATCGTACTTACTTGGATGTCCACTAATATTCTTCGTTCTTGTACTTACTTGCCTTGTACAAATGTCAGGCCATCCTCCATACCTCAAGTATTAATCTAGCTTTCTCATGCAATCTCCTACTTAAAACTAATGTCAGTAGTTGCATCCTCGAGTTACTTGAAATCTTAAGAGAATACTGTCTAAGGTTCGCAAGTTGTTCTTTTTCATTTTATCTAATTGTTTTATGGCCTCTTCTATAGCTGATAGATTCCATGCAAATTCTGAGTCCACCACAAAAACAGATTCTACTATAGGGATCTTTCACTTTCTTCTGTAGTTCAGCATGAACATGAACTCTGCCCTATTTTCTTCCAAACGGATGGGGCAAAACTATGTTAGGTAGGTAGCTGAATATGATTTCAGGTTTACAGTGATGAAGAAATGAAGTGGACTGTAGGAACTGATAGGTTACTTTTCGTTGGTAGAACTGTTATTCTCTTTGGAATTGAACAGACTTACTCTGTTGAAAAGAGAGTCTTAACAAATATGTGTAAAATTATAGGCGTAGAGTTCAGTCTCCCACGTTTGCATGACATTTGTCTTTGAATTTTGTTTGCAGGTTAACACTGTGTTTTGGAAAGCTGTTCTATGGTCTTATTTGCCCTAGATGTTCTCAGATGCCTGGAAACTACTAGGTTGCTAACGTTGTACCTTATAGCAGTGGAACTCAGAATACTCACTTACATTCAGTTCTTCAATATACCTGTCAATGTGAACCTTAGTATGTCTCCTTACTGAAGGATATTTTTTTTCTGGATTTAGCAAAGGGGCCTCATAAGACTTATTTTTTGGGAATGTATGCATGTATGGCCAAAAAATTCCAAACCTATGTGAGAGGTTTATATATGATAGGAGTGACGTACACGTTTCTTTTAGTGTAAGTGCTCATTTCTTCTGACCTTGCTAGCTGCAAAGCTAGTAGTCTTGGGCTTTAATCAGTCGTGGATTTGTCTTAATGGCACTTTTTGCTAACAACTTGAAAACACAGTCATATGTTTAGAAGAGTACTGTTAGACTTCTCACTTGATATTGACAGCTTTTTATTCTTGAAATCCTAAAATAATTGGAGGGGAAAAAAAGTTTCCCTATTTTGATTTCATGCACCCTTCCTCCATGTCTTGCATACACTGTGATGCTTGAATGTCTGTAGTCATAGCAGTGTGTTAACTACAGGCTCATTTACTTTGAACTTTGTGCAAATACCTTCTTTTTCGTTTCTTAACAGACTAAATAGCACTAAATAGTCTCTAATACGTGCTCTTCTCTTTCTCTGGCTAGCGTTCTTAAAACTAATAAATATATGCAGTCTTATTCCTTTCCTGAACTTCAGTATTCAGTCCAAGCTCTTATCCCTTTCAATACTTGCATTTCCTGTCCAGTAGACAAATTGAGAGATCTGTTCTAGCAAGTCTCTTGCATGTTTTGTTTGACATTTTTTGGTACCTGTAGGTCTTTCCTTCACCACCTCCAAGTTTTCTTAAGTTGTTAGCTGCTCTTGTTCTTGTATGATGCCAAGGTTGGGGCTCAGCTCCTCATCCTCACCTCTCAACTCTTTGGAGGATGGGAAAATTCCTTCTTGAAAGAAGTAGGATAATCTATGTTTACCTTAAACTCCTTGCTTTCTGCTGTGCACCTGAGAAGAATGTAAAGAGGGCTTCTCTTTTAAAATGCTTCATGAGTGCCAGTCTTTGTCCGTCAATATCTTTAAAAATTCTGGCAACTCATGTATCAACTCTTTAGGAAGCTGCTTTTCCCCCTTTCCAGTATTTTCTTCTGTGTAGATTAGTTTGTTGGCCATTTTGGAATTGAGACTCAACACTACTGTTAAGTAGTAAACCCATGAATTGCACAGAGGCTTGTGTTGTAACTTGTAGCGAGTGAAGCAAACTTCCTGTTAAACTTTTGAGTGCACATCCTGTACTGCAGATAAACTGTGCCATGGATGCAGAGTCATACATGTTAACTCCACAGCTGCACCTGCAAGCGCATGATCTGCTGCCTTTGTACGGAGTTGCACCTCATTACTTTCAACTAGTGAATAACTTGTTGACTCTTCATCACCCTCTGATTCCATGGGTGTTGTGGATTAAGTTATAAGCTTGTTTTCTGTGTTATGAAACCCTTGCTCCATACAAATGTACTTTCTCTGGGAAACTAGGCTTGCAGAAGTTCAGCTGTTATTCAGAGGACAAGCCTGTACTGGGTACTCTGTCCCTTAACGAACCTGCTTCTTTTTCTTTGATTTATGCAGGAATGTTAACCATCTGAATTTGTCATATAACAGATGCAGGTTATGTGATTCTGTCAGTCACTGTACTTTCTCTACTTCATCTCCGGGTTGGTGTAGTTGTAGCTTGCTTTTTAATAAGGCTATTTTTTTTTATTGGCAGCTATTTAATCTTTGAAGCTAGATTGTTACGGGATACCGAAGGGGCAATGGATAATGCTATTTACATTGTGTTTTTTAAGGTATGTTGGAGAGCGCAAGAGTACTTCAGTTAAAATATTTTAATCATATAAATGAAATAATTTCCTAATACTGGATATCATTAATGATATCCTACTTTATGAGAAGTTACATTTGAATATTTTCTCACATGAGCCATGAAACAGTTGTAATCTTAGTTTTTTTCTGTTACCCCTTGGATGATGAAAAAGACTTTAAGTTAAGTTTATCTTTTAGGTATGATGCACAATACCTTTTTCTGATACAATAAATGAGCCAAAGTAACATGTCAAATAGCTGAAGTAAGCTATTTTGTTTTGATTTAGGTGAAAATCAGTTGCTCTTTTTTCATGGAATCTCACATTTCAAAATATTTCTATGTGATCTAATTCAGTGGCTTTTCTACAGATGAAACAAATTTTTATAGTTCCTGGACAGTAAGCACTTTCTGTGAGCATGAAATTGCAGTGCCTTAGAGTGATCCTGTATGAAAAGGGGTGGACTGGCTTTCTTACTATTCAGCACTGTTAGCAGATGGTTTTAGACAGATTAGGTGCTAAATACCCCAAAGCCCAAAGGATGAATTGATGATTGCAGACAACTCTGATTATAGCCTTTTTTTTTTTTTAAAAAAAAACCTGCTGCATAGTAATATGAACCTGTTACTTTCTACACAGATTTATTTTGCTTTCATGAATTCATGCATAAAGCATAACCCTTACTGGATGGAGCCTTATGCAATCATTGTTGCTCTTCAAGTTGTACTGTGATTGGTTAATAGCCTTGTTCAAAACTATGGGGTTACTAAGTAATGACAGAATTTGGTCTCAGCTCATAACTTCTAATTTATTCTAACAAATAGCAAACAGGGTGATTTCTTATTTTAAACATAAAGTGAATTATCAAGTGGTAAGGTAACTCTGAACACAAAGTTACAGAAGTCATATCTAAGCAAATGCTGAGGTCCATTCACATATATATGAAAAAAAAAGTCACTTCTGTCTTTGAGCAACATTTGGTATTGACTTTTTGATTAAGCAGAATGAATGTAACAATGTGTGTGCTAAACACACACAAATTATGTATTTTTCAAGAGTAAAGGATCTAGTAGCTTAATGTGGTAAACCCTGTGGTTTTTATTTGCAGATGTCAAAATTATTTAGAAAGCTAATATTGGCCAAATTTGCAAATGCTTGAAATGCAGAAGATAGACCAGTGTATGGAATAATCCTTTTTGTTATCAAAGGTTCCACATTGCAATTGCATTTAAATATTCTTAAATCTT